>NC_056750.1:720578194-721178194 GCF_019279795.1 Protopterus annectens
GGCATGGAGCTTTAGGCCATGGCTCTGGCACCAGTTATCCGTCTCTGTGAGACCCTTTTGGAGGATGCTTGTGTCAGTTGGTGAGTCGATTATGGCACCCAGTTTGCAGTCATCTGCGAACTTGGTCAGCCATAGTCCTCCCATGTTAGTCTGTACCTCAGAGAAATATATACAGAACAAGAGAGGTCCCAGGACTGAGCGTTGTGGGATGCCACTTGTAACTGGTTTAGTGTCTAACATGGCACCTGTAATTCTGACCATGTGGGTTCTATTTCTGAGCCAGTTTGCAAACCATCTTGTGACATAGGTGTTGATATTTAAGCTGGTGAGTTTATTTATGATGCCCGAGTGGAGTATTGTGTCGAAGGCTTTTGCGAGGTCTAGGTAGGCTGTGTGGACTACCTTCCCTTCGTCTGTGGCCTTGGTGACTGTTTCAAAGAAGTTGACCAGGTTCAGGAGGCAAGATCTGCCATTAACAAAGCCGAATTGGGTAGTATCCAGTGTTTGGAGGTTCCCAATGTCTTTGTTTATGTGTTCCATGATGATACGCTCCATAGCTTTGCAGACCAGGCTAGTCAGGCTTATAGGGCGATAGTTTCCAGGGTCCGTTGTGGCACCACCTTTGTGGAGTGGGACCACTCTTGCTGTACGCAATTCCTTGGGTACATATCCTGTAGTAAGGCTGAGATTGAACAGTGAATTTTATGTGAGGGTTCACTTCTTCTTGGAGCTCGTGTAAGACGCAGCCCGGGACACCATCTGGTCCCATTGATGCTGTGTTTTTTGCTTTGGAGAGGGCAGCTTTCACCTGTGCATCTGTGATGTCAGGGAGGCTACACTCTGTTGGGATAGACATTAGCTCTTTTTGGGGGGAAGAAGTTTGCATTGAATCGGTCTGCCAGGATGTTGGCAATGTCTGTGGGTTCAGTGTATTTTTTGTCATTTTGCACTAACTCAGAGCATATCTGGGAGTTGCCACCCAGGTTCCTGACTTAACTAAAGAAGGCCTTGTGATTATCTTTAGCGTCTTGTGCAATTTTTCTTTCGAAGCTGGCCTTAGATGATTTTATGAGGGATCGTAGTTTCTTGCTAGTACTGATCAGAGATGCCTTCCCTTTTTGGGATTTTGCATGTAGTAGCTTCCTTCTTCTGTTGTATAGCATATTTATGGCTGGGGTCCACCAGACAGGTCTCCAGCCTTTGGAGGAGTGAGTCTTGGTTTTATTTGGGATAGCATGATCCATGCATTCCTGTAGTTGTCCATATAATGCGTTTGTAAAGGATTCTGTGGTTTGGGCCATATTTTCCACTGGCCTGGGGGCTTTTGAGAAGTTCTTCACCGTGATTTCCTTGGCTGGGGGTGGGGACGGGATATGGATGTCCAGTGAGATTAATTTATGGTTAGATTAATTTATGGTTAGATCTAGGGTATATATATATTCACAATTATTCATGATAGAAATATTAAAAGTATTGGTGAAGACAATATTTGATTTCAAACTGCAGATGCAGTGACTATATAGCAGTGTTCTTAGACAAGGCGGGTAATGTACGGGACACAAAAAGAACAACTATCCATCTTTCAGAGCTGCCCACTCAACTATGGAAAAAACTTTAATCAGATTTTATATTATATTCTCTACTGATAACCACTTGGATATAACTGGAGAATGCAATTATACCCTGCTAAATATATGGTTTATTTCACATAGGAAAATACTACTATCCCAATTCAGGGCAAAGGATTCACAAACACATGTTATTACACAGGGCAGGCTAATAATGCACACCGTATTCCAGATCTCCAAACAATTCATAGACATAGAACAATGACATACAGTTCAGTATACAAGAGTATGTGGAATTGGCCTTTTACACATTATCTATGAATATGCTTCCATCTGCACAATTCATGATGCCACGTCAAATATGTACTAAATTATGTACCGTCTGATAATATTTTACTGCAGGTAATGACTTAAAACACCTTACCAAACAGTGAATGTTCCACTTTGACTGCAGAGCTGCCACATCACTTAGAATAACATGGTTGAATAAAAAATATCCCATAAATTGTTAGTGTTTGCAGATGTACAAAGCATTGCTGATGAAAATGCATGTTGACAAATGAAACTGTGCACAGAAGCACAGATCCATAACTACCACTAATATCCCCTCCCCTGCCAATGACAAATTACATAGCTTTGGATCCTTCTTTTAATTTATGCAAAACACAGATGAACTGCAAATTAAGTCCTATGCATAACAGAAATAAAAACAAATAATAATAAAAATAACCATAGGAGCTACTGGAGTGCTGGAGATTAGCAGAATATGGTAGAGAATGTATTTATCATAAAGGACAGTGCAAATGCCATTTGTGGGCATAAATATTAAAGCTGTGACATGTTTTGAGCAATAAGACAAAGCTGCCAGTTTAGCCCTGAAAAGGGTCAGTTATGGCCAGTCGGCTTACCTAGTTAATAAATAAATTAAAATGAGCATAATGGACATCATTGCAATCACGGTTTAATCATCACTGATATGCTGTGGTCAAGCATCAGCATGTTCAACCACTGTATACAGCTAGCAATGCAAATTCAATACTGCAGAAATCCTATGGTTCCTATAATCACTATGTAGCATCAGTGAGATTTTCCAAGGTAATACTTGCCCTCCATTTAATCAACAGTCTAATATATATTTTTTAATGTACAAGGGATGTAAGCAGAGGAAGCAACTACTGTAATGGCAGTAGGCTAAATCAAAAAGTGAAAGTTCCAGTAGGAGTGTAAAGAATATGAATAATGAAAAAGAAAGAGAGTCTTGGAAGTACTGTCATGAGATGGGCTCTGGTGTTTCAGGAAACTCACAAAGATGGTACTGGTATATGTGCAATGGTGCTGTCCGTAACTGGAAAAGATATGACAAATAAAGAAAAAGGCCATACATACAGTAGACATGACAGAAAAAAAAGATCAACTAAAAAGGCAAACAAGAATGGATAATAAAGTAGATAATCAGGGATAAAAAGAAATAATTTATTGTTATTTTTATTATGCAACAGACCCAGAGGTTACAGAAAGACTCTCCCCAGCTGGAGTAAGAAATACATTTTTATTACAGACACATACTGCGCAGAAAAACTGACAAAGCTACTAATAAAAATGTATAATAAATAAATAATAAATACAGCTAATCAAAACAAAACAAGATCTGGACAAATAAAATATGTAACCTGGAAAGAGATGAGATGTGACTGAGGAAATGTCACTGCCGTAAAAAATAAAAATAATGATAGTTACAATCCAATAAGAAGAAACCTACAAAAAGGAAAGAGAGAGATTTGATGTGGTACATTAATTCTGCAGAAAAGACAGCTGTATTAGTTAATGTTTGCACATCAAACTCATGCAAAACGGAATGGATTTTAGGAAACGGCACAGACACTAGGTGGTGCCTTTTGGGGGGGGGGGGGAGTTGACTGTTTCAACCGCTTTAGGCATTAACTGTGGTACACCTTTTCCTTTAGATAAGAGAACATTAATCACTGACTGAGAACCATGTCAAGTCTATACACTTGAATATGTAAAAATTGGCTCTAGGTGATTTGGTCACATGGGCTTATGCTGCCAAAAATGGGCATGGGTATAAACCAGTTAGAACCAGGTCTATTCCAACCTCCTATAGGGATCCATGCTAATAATGGGAGGGGTCTGTGTGTATCTCTTATCCAGTGCTTGCCCATAAGCTACTGGCCATCCAGCTGTCCAGCCTACATTTCATGAGTAAGCTCTCTTTGAGTGAAAGCTGGATGAAAAAAACAATCAGCCTGCCAAACATGAATTAAGGGTAACTAATCTGAATATATGTTTTCTCTCAGGATGCAGACTGGAAGTGAATGACACGATGGCAAAAAGGATACTGGACATCTTGTTTGTCCTTAAGACAAGATGGAAGGGCAATGCAGCAAAGCCACTTGGCTTGGGATCCAGAGTAAAATTCTCAGCAAGGGGAAAGACTAGAAGCTGTATAAGAATTTTAGTGAGCGAGTGAGGTATGTCATCAAAATTGATGATTGATTCATGCAATCATACTCCAGTGTAAAGATAAGGCAGTATTCATATTCACTGCCTGTATCCCATGTCGTGGAGCATATTTGCACACTACTTCCCGTTGAGAGGCATATTCACAGCCAATGCTAACGACAGGGTCATGATGGCAAGGAAAAGTTTACATTCAGGCAGCAGTTGAGGGACCTACTATAAAAAATAGGATATCATGTGTTGGGAGACATGCATGATCACATCAGGACAGGCAGAAGATGACATGAAGACTACTTGGGTCAACATGGGTCTACATGGGTGGGAGAACAAGGAATAATGGAGATGCCATTCTAGATTTCTGTCTGGCAAATGGGTTGACAGTGGCCTCACAAGGTCACATAGATTGTAACCTAGTAAGGAAAATTCATTTGGGTATAATCAAAGATTGCAGAGTTATTCCCAGTGAATAATTTCACCCACAGCATAAACCACTGGTGGCCACAATCAGCTTTAAGTAGTGGTCAGTGAAGGTTGTTGCACTAAAAAGACAAGGCTGAAGACCAAGAAATTGACTTTAGTGAAAAGTACAGGAGTTCAAGGAAACACTCGGGGCTCTTGTACCTCTAGAAAAAGATGTAGATAGAGGTGAAAAAGCATGGTGGCATTTCAAAACAGTATATGTAATCATATAGAATACATATGTGGCCAAGCCAGGTATAAAAATAAGGTAGATAAGTAAAGTTGGTGGTGGAATACAGAAGTCCAGGTAGTTATCAAATGAAAGGGGTGCAGGAAAAGTGGAGCAGAAAAATAGACAAGGCTAAGTAACAATTCTTGTTGGCTAACGGACTAAGAGAAGAGTCATAGTAGTGAACAAGGAATCATTGGCACCCTACCATCTTCTGGACAGCAACCTCTCAACAGTCCACAAGGCATCAAAGTCAGATGGAAGGAGTATGTCCAACAACTTCTGAATGGAGATAACCCCACAGAAGTTGTTCTGCCCCATACATAGCCAATGATGAAAGAAGACCCCCACCCCAACAGAAGTAAGAAAAGTTCTATGTAAAAGTAATTCAGGGAAGGCATTAGACTCAGATGTGGCCACTTCTGATATGTTCAAGATGTTGGGTGAATTAGGGGAAAAATTATTTCTGAAGGTACACCTGCCATTGTGGAAGGAATGGATCCTACTGCTAGTGAATAAGACCAAACAAGATATTCATAGTATGGGCAGTACAGAGATATCAAACACCTGCCACATTGCTTGAAAGTACTGGAATGGGTTATTGATAAATGAATAACTGGAACAGTAGAAACTAAGAATGGAGATGAGCATTGTGAGGTCAGATCAGGATGTAGCACAACTGACTAAATACTTGCAGTGAGGCAAATAGTGGTGCGGAAGCTAGAGATGTTATAATTAGTGTAAGATGTGTACAAGGACCCAATGACATAAAGCAGTGTTCAGAGTCACATAGGGATTTCCATTGGGGAGGACATGTGCATTAGGATGTTGCACTACATACCTGTGATGTATTTCATTAATGCACAGGTTGGAGAGGGCATAGCAAAAAGCTCCTGCCACATACAGATGGTGCAGCATTGCATCAGACTCTGGAAAGATTGTCAGCAAATGATGGAGGAATGGAATGCATAACTGAAGAAACATGGGATGAAACTGAGTACACACAACAGAGTTGTCATAGCAGGAAAGCATGGAGCTGAGAACTGATACAGATGGGAAAATAGCCAAACATTTTAAGAGTTTCAGGTATCAGAGAACAGTGGTCGAGGAGAAGCGAAGTCTGAATGAGGAGGAGGAAGCTAGAACCAGAGGAGCTGTAGCCAAATGGCACATTGTCAGGGGTAGTATGTGTAGAAAAATAGCAAAGAAGCTAAAATGCAAGGTGCACAAAACAGAGGTGCATCCAGTACTACTGTATGGTACAGAAACCTGGGCAGGGAAGGCAGATCATTTGAGCAAACTATAAATGATGAAGATGTAGTGCCCGTTATGGGTGGTAGGATGCACATTGTGGAACAGACTAAAGGGGACATTATAGTTGAAGTCAAAGTATCTCCAATTACAATGAAGGCCAAAGAGAAATGATTATAGAGATTCAGGCAGATGTGCAAGAAAGCTGAATTCTATTCATTTATTTATTTATTTTAAAATACTTTTGGTCCCCCTTGGGACATCACTTAACTAGCCCGTCAGTATGCCACGTTCACACCAGGTCATCCAGCTTATTTCCTACCCACCTGGACTTACTCTGGTATTGCTGGTTATGGATTCAAAGGCCATTCTGAGGGCTCAGCCATCTTTGCATCTGTCTGGAGGGTGTGGGTTATATATATGACCTACCCAATCCATGCCCTGCCTTCCAAGCTCATTGTTTATGTCCAAGGGCAACTCCTGTCTGTGCCCTATGCCTTCCTAATGGAGTGCAATTGACAGATGCCTTCTCACCCTTTATGGGCACACCCACCGTTCCCTGCTGCTTCATCAGTCACATGAGCCAATAACTGATCCCAGGTTGACTGGGACAGTCAGGGCTTTATTTCTCTGTGGCACAGGAAAGGCCTGAAAATGATTTATTGTAGAGGATTTGGGATAAACAGGCAAAGGCAAGAGGGAATAAAGATATCCAGCAAAGTGATGGATGAATTACATCAGAGATTACTGGCAGCAGTCAGCCATGAGTCTTGAAGAAGGTGGGATATTGTCACTGAATTGAGAGAGGTGGCAGTAGTTCACCCAAAGAATGGCAGTTTAATATGATGATTAACTAATGTGACCACTGCAACTTCAAATATTTCAAGATTTACATACTCCATGGCACTCAAATATGCTATATATTGAAACAAAATGTCACAATAATAGCTATTGAAGGGCAAGCATTTCAGCTGTGGAGATGCATCACTTCATCTTCAGCTTCAGTTTTTTTGCATATTAATCGAAAATTGAATGGATTAAGTTTCAGACAGAAATAACGTTCCACAGAATGAGTCAGTACATAATCACAAAAGAATGTAAGCGACAAGCAGGACACTCATGATTAAGTTCTGATACTGCTGTATACACCACGTATCTCACAAAGGCATCCATCACTGCCCCACACTCAGGTATTATAAACTTTCCCAGCTAAATATCACCCCCCCATGTAACTCATTGGATCATAAATTGCCTCAAACATAGAACCCAGGAAATTAGGGTGGACATACCTCCTCCAAAAGACCTGTCACAAGCAGTGTACCCCAGGGTTCAGTCTTTGGGCTGCTCCTGTTTGGAATTTACTTCTCAGAGGTCAATTTTAAGGGTTTGTAGTTAACTAAGTCTGCAGATTGCTACAAATCTGGTGCCATTACCAATTCCCAGGAGGGAACCAAGATCCTCCATGCCAGCCTGTCCCAAACAAATAGCTAGTGTCAAAACCTTGGACTAAAATATATTAAATGCCAAGAAGTATATTTTTAAAAATACTATTAGTAAATAAAATTTAAAAAAAAATGTTCTATTTACAAATTGGCTGCTCTTCATATTAAAAAGGGAGGGGGGCTATACTTGTGTTCTCATTTAACCCTGGAAATCTTCCTGGATCCAGGGAAACGTGCCAGAAGAGTTCCCTGTATTTTAATCTTGATTCCTAGCCCCCCCCCCCATGTTAGCCTGTACATGTTCAACCACAAAAAACAAAAATTTTGCTTCCCTACAAGTCAAAGTATGTTTGTATAATGCGCTCTTCTCATTGAGGGACCTAATAGCATAGTAATTCTTGTATATCCACTTTTTCAATTTGCACTCTGTTTTCCCAATGTAGAAAGCTCTGCATGGGTCACAGATAGCCAGGTAAACCACACCAATGGAGTTACAATTGTGAAAAGCCCCAAAAACAATTTCTCTAACCCGTCTTTCCAGGTAGACTTTATCACTGTTTATAATATGTGCACATTGTGAGCATCAACCACACTTGAAGGTACCCTTTCTCCTTCTGTTAGACACAACAGTGGACCTCATACCAGACTCAAAAAGTTCTTTCAAATTCTTGCCCTCTTTATATACAAAACTCGAGGGTTCCTTACGTAATGTGGTCAATGCAGTTAGTTCCATGAATCGCTCCCATTTCTTCTCAATAATGCCTTTCTAAAAAGGCATCTCCACAAAATTCCCTATTAAGGGCCCTGTTGTTCTGCCCAGTCTTCTCCACCAAAAGTTCTCCAGCATCCAAAAGGGAACTTATTCCTAACAAAGGGAAGTATTTATCGGTTCTCTGTTGTGTGACCTCTCTTCTAGCATTCCTAACCAAGTGGTGGGGTAGCCTCTCTCTCAGAATAATTCCTCTAATGTGTCACATTCAGTCTCAAAATCATTATCCTTAGAGGTAATCCAACTCACCCTGGTAAATTGACCCTTAACAATGCTTATTTTTTGTTTAAAGGGGTGCTTACTATGAAAGTACAAGTAGGAAATCAAAAATGTTTCTTTCCGAAACACTGTAGACTTCAACCCAGAATCTGTTTTGTGAATACTTACATCAGTATAGTCCATTTTCTCATAAGTAGCATTGTGGGTAAACCTCAAGAAGTGAATGATACTATCCAAAAATTCCAGAAACCTCACCAGTTTGGTCCTTCGTATCAGTCCAAAAGATACAGATGTCATCCAAATATCTTTTGTAGAAGGACCAGCATGACTTGTATCCAAAGTTAAATACAGCCCCCCCCCCCCCAACAGGCCAAAACAATATTTGTCTAAGTAGGGCCATATTTGGCCCCCATTGCTACTCCCCTGGTCTGGTGAAAAAATTCACCACCAAAAAAGTTATTTTTCAGTACAATTTCATACGATTGCAACACCACCTGCAGGTCGTGAGAGTTGGTGCAACCTTTCTCCACAAGGGCGTCTTCTAACCATTCTAAGTCAGTCTTGTGGGGAATCACTGAAATGAGATATTTTATGTATACTGTCACAAATAAATTATTTTCATTACTTTTAGTGCCAATACTCCTTGGAAAATCCTAGGAGTCTTTAAGAATCTCTTTTTCAGTTACCCATATGGACTTCAATTTTTGTCCACATACATGGCCAGATGAGCAGTCTTGGAAGCATCATCGGCTAGAATGGATCTCAATGGAGAATCCCCCTGGTCTTTATAGACCTTAGGGACCTCAAAGATGGTAAGTATTCTAGGTCTAGCATTCCTGAAAAAATTTAGAGTATCCATGTCAATAAGCTCCTCCAAAAATAAATCACTTAGGGCCAAATCAATTTTCTGATACGCAATATTAATTTCATATTTTGAAACTCTCATATATGTATTTGTGGATATCCATAATGACTGTACCTCCACCTTTGTCTGGTTTCATTACCCTGATGTGTTTATCTGCCCTTAAATCCTGCACAGTGGCCCACTCTCTGCCATTAAGATTAAATCCACATCTGTGTCTAGAAGTATTCTTTGAGTTCCTTCTCTACAACAACTTCAAAATTTTTCAGTTGTGGGTAGTATTTTTAAAAATGACAGGAGTCAGTTTAATTTAATCCTACTCTGGCTATTAGCTAAGGTGAAGGTTTCATTATTTAAGTAAGGTATATTTTTTGGTTTCATTACAGTTAAGAAAGAAAACACTTTTACATGTTATACATCTACTTGACCATTAGATGTCACTGTTTGAACATCTTATTCCATTTAGATGTATTTTATTGTTTTGGATAGTATGGTGTTTGTACTTTATTTTACTAGTTTTTTTTAACTATAATGTTTAGAGGAATTTTTCTATTATGAAGTACTATTTAAGGAATTTTATCAGCATGGATCTTACATAATTTTTTTGTAACTGAAACACTTTTAGTGATTTAGTGTGGTTAATTGATGTATTAGTTATGCTTTTTCATTGGTCAGTTGTGTTCGAAATAGGTATATATTAATGAATGTATTATAGTAGGTGATTTATCCGATGAAGTCTACGCTCTGCAGGACAAAAACGCATTTGATACACTGTTAGCGTTTATATTTCAGTGTTTAATAAAGCACTGGTTCGTGGCACATCGTTTTTGTGCTCCGTGTGGTGTGCTTGCATATTTTTGGTGTCCTATTTAGGTATTTATAAATTGGGCTAGTTGGGACAGGCTGTGAGGAGAAGATTTTTTGGTCTGCTGGTAAGGAAGATAGGTTTGGATGTGAAGTGGGAGAACAACTACTGGGGAGGGCTAGAATGGATTTGGTGAAGTGTTCGTTGAATTGGGTGGCAATATTATCAGTGTTGGTGTCAATGTCTGGGGATGGAGTACTGGTCTTTCCTGGTTGTAGGATTTTATTAATGGCAGCCCAGAATTTTTGTGGGTTATTTTTGTGTTTGGTTTGAATGCCTATATAGTGGTTCCTTCTGTCTGTCCTAATTTGTTTTTTTGGCTTTGTTCTGGTATGCCTTTTATTTTGAGTTTTATTTTGATGCAACGAGTCCCATGCTTTATCTCTTTGTTTTAGTAGTAGATGGATATCTCTGGTCAGCCAGTGGCATAGCTGAATTAGTTCTGACAGTTCTAATAGGGGAAAGATGATTTAGAATGTTTAGAAAAGTGTTATTGAAGGAGTCTAGGTCTCTTTCCAGGGGGAGAGATGAGAGTGGTCTCCAGTTGCATTGATTAAGTGCAGATATAAAGTCATGCGTTTTGAAATTCTTTGTATACTGGATTTGTTGGAGGGTGGAGGATTTTAAGGGATTCACTTGGTGTCTAATTATAAATGTAGGAAGGTGGTCGCTGAGGATGTCTGGGAGGGAGCCTGAGAGGTAGGATTGAGATGGTTTATTATTAAGGATCCAGATGTAGATAGAGATATCACTGAGAAGGCTGGTTTATCTTGTGAATGGGTAGGGCAGTTAGGGGATTTAGTCTGAAATTTGAGTTGATAGTGTAGTGGTAGGAGGTTGTGTGAGGTCATGGCGAGGCTTATTATTAATGTAAAGTTTAGGGGCCACATTTTGCTCAGACAAAGAGTTGCTGTATTGTTGTGAAGTTTTAGTAGGTATCTTTACAGGAGTGAGTAGTGATTTAGGTGTGGCTATACTTTACATAGGTTGTGGTTAGAGTGGGGGGATTAGGTAGGGGGTGTTAGCCTGACAAGGTAGTACAATTTGGGTATTGTGTGAATGAGGTGATGTGGATTGAAGACAGCGATGAGAAGCAATATCAGTCAGTGTAATTCTCCACAAAGAATCTGTTGTAGAGTATGCCTTAAATTTTGAAATTAAGCTTAGGGAGTTTATGATGTTGGCTCAAGAGGATGTTAGAATGACAACAGTAGCCAAAAGTATACTATCCAGGCATATGACAGCAACTATATATTCTTGGGCCCTCATTGTCTGGTCATACTAGACAGCTTAAAATATAACAACCCGCCCCCTCCCCCCAAAAAAAAAATATATATAACCAGAAATAAGTCAACAATGTGTTCAGCATACGTTTAGCACTTCTGTCCATCAGGACTTCATCAGAACTAAATAAACAGACCATTAACTAACTTGCTTTTTAATAAAAATACAGCTACTATTGCTGAATTTGTTGATTATTAGTTTTTTTTGTTTCATTTTTTTAAATCAGACTAAGTGAAAATCTTTCGAGTTTTTGGATTTCAAATATCTCCTATGACAGGCCATTGAGGGCTCATAATATATATAGCATCATATACTCATAGGTGACAACAGGCTAATGACTACAAGAGCTTTTTTAAGAATAGCCATGCATCCCATATCTCTCTCAAGTTCTGGTACACTTGGTAAGTGTAAGCAACGGCTTGGGAGTTGAAACATTTATAAGCAGGGGCCTGGGAGATTAACCAATTACAGGCTGCGCCTGTGTCCATTAGAGTGTCCAAGTTGCGCTTGCATTGGGTTCACATGGATGAGGGAGCTTGTTTCAGAGAAGTAGTCTGTAGGATAAATGCCTGTCTCTCCAGCAGGTCATGTTTATATGGTTTAAGACTTTTGAATGGGTAATTCTGGTCCTGTTTGCTTTGCGGATATGCAGGAGTTCCATCAGAGCAGGTTCTGACAATGCCTTGATGTCAGGCATAGAGCTCCTCTCAACAACCTGTAGGAGGCAGAATACAGAGACCTTGAGGCAGTCTGCATAGGATATGTTACTTATGTCCTGTATTCTTTTAGTGAGGAATCTCTGAAGATGTTCCAGTTGTTGGATATGCCTGGTTAGGTATATACCAAAAGGGGCACTGTACTCAATAATAGGTCTGATGAATGTCGAAAACAGTGGAAATATGACTTCTTGGACCTAGATGGCATACCTTTGTTTATAAGCTGCACAACATAGAATGATTTCCTCACTACTGCAGACACGTGGTGGTCAAAAGCTAGATTACTGTGTGTGTGTGTTAGGGGGTGGGTTGTTAATATAATATTTACTAGGGGTGGATGACTTCCCAAAGGACACTTTTATACATTTATTGGAATTTAGTTTTAGTCCATGGCTCTGACATCAGTTGTTTGTCTGTGTCAGCCCTTCCTGAAGAATATTTGTGCCAATAGGTGATTCAATAACATTTCCTAATTTGCAGTCATCAGTAAATTTAGTCAGCCAGAGACCACTGACATTGGTCTAGACATCAGACAAGGAAATGCCAAAAAGGAGCAGTTGCAGGCCCGATCCCCGAGTGACTCCATTTGTGACTGGCCTCTTTGTTGAGCTGGATTCCCCAGTTCTAGCTTCCTGGGGTCCTGTATGTGAGCTAGCTGACTATCCACCAGGTAACAAAAGAGTTTGTACCTAACCTCTTAAGTTTGTCAACAATGCCAAAGTGGGGTATTACGTGAAATGCTGTCAAATGCTTTGGCCAGGTCACGGTATGTGGTGTGAATCATTTTAAAGATGGACAAAAGGTAAAAGTAGTAATTCTTGTTTTACGTAATGAAATACAGGCTGTACAGAAGGGTCATGTTATGGGAGTTTGACAAGTCACATCAGTTAAAATGCTGCCTTGTCAGTTTGATGCATCTCTACAATGATCGACTGTGGTGTATGATTGGTTACATAAGGAAACTGATGGTTGATATTTTGGTAGCTCTCCTCATTAAGACTCCAACTGACCTGTCAGAATATATATAGTACTGTCACCACAGCTAAAACCAGCCTCTGTGGCTCCAAGGACGAAGGCAGGTAGCTTGTGTGATGGTGTTCAGGGTTCTAATCCTGAGATATCCAGATATTTGGCGTGTTAAGGAGTAATATGTATTCTGGGAGGCTAACATAATGGTTAAGGTATTTACCTTACAGACACAATATGCAGGGGTTGATTCACACATAGGGTAATTGGCTATGCTTAAAATGTCTCACAAAGCAGTTAGCCTAGTAATAATCTATGAACCTAAGAGCTATCTTCTACAGATGTTGAACAAATGCATGCCATGCAGCTTGAGTGTGGGAGCATTTTTACTGCTATACCAGAGTTTACTCACTTTGTAGAGCACTGTGTACACACAGAAACTGAATAATCAAGCAGGTTGGGTCCTTACAGGGTGTATAACAAGCAGGTTAAACCATGTAAGCGAAACCATAATAAATGTTAAATCTGTTTGTATCTATGAATCTAATAATCTTGTGGCCTCATCAGTAGTGCTGGTGCCAAAAAAAAATGCAAAGACTGTCTGATTTATACTATAAGAAGTTAAACATTTGCACAGATCAAGATTCATACACTATGCTCACGACAAATACAATATTAGACCAGCTGGGTGGGGCACATTATCTGACCACTGCTGACATAACTATAGATTACTGGCAGGTAATTTTCATACCTGAGCAGTAAATATTTCTTATCCAGTTTTAGGTTTTATGAATTCACCAAAATGCATTTTGTAATGAGGAATGCCCCAGCGATTTTCTGTAGGATAGTAAATAACATCCTTGCAGGATCTAGAAAGTGTGCACCTTCCTAGATTGATGACATTGCCTTAGGACTTAGAAACTGTGCACCTTCTTAGAAAGATGTCATTGCCCTATTTTAGTTGGAACTGGAAGGAAGGTTTTCAGTGTGAATGAGGTGCTAAGCAGGCAAGAAGGTCTGAGTTGACTATCAAGAAAAGTTCCAGTTAGGAATGGTAGAAGTATCTTACCTTGGTCATTGTGTGGGTAAAGACAAAATTCAAGAAAAACAAAAAAACTCCAAAATATATGGACATGTGAAGCATATAATAAACTACTAAAAAATTTATTAATTCACAACTCTCAAAGTTTCAAGGATAACCCTTCTTCAGTGTGTACTTCTTCCAAGAACCAATGCATTTTTATATATTCATTAGAACCATGTATCCGTATGTTTTGGAGTTTTTTTTTTCATGTTCATTTATTCTCCAAAGATGGTTTACCTTAGTGCTGGTCTGTCTGATATTTTCAAAAGAAAATTCAGCCAGATTCTGTCCATTGGAGGCTACCAGTCATGGCTTTTCCTGGTTACAAAAAGCATATAAGAGTATTCTCCAAGATAGGATCCACTAAGGAAAATGCGTCCCTCATTACATTTTCATAGCAAGCAGTTCTCCTAGATCTTGTCGGAAAGAATAGGTTGCATAAAGTTATCATCTTTGAAAGTAGACATTCCAGAAAGTCAAGGAGACTATTAATGGACACCTTTGGTAGTTACTCCTGATGATGGTTGGCAGTTTATTGTGCAGGTAGATATTTTAAATGACATAGTGGGAATTGTAATCAGCCAGACAGATCTCTTAATGGAAGAAAAAACATCCAGTAGTATGTCTTAGTCATAGACTTCAGGCGATAAAAGGTTTGTATGTCCCCCAGTACTTGTGGCTTTGTCCAGGTTTCTTACTGTAAGAGGTTGAGAGCTATGTTTACTAGACTTTATTAAACTATTACCAAAAAAATGGCATTTAATAAAGTTTTTATACTGCAGCACTGCTGGTGGTAATTACTGCTGTATTTGTATATCAGACAATCTGTGTCTTGAAGCATCTAATTCACTGATAAATATAAAACTAGGCTTAGTAATATTAAGGAATGAAAAGTTATCCAGTATATTTCTGCATGAGCCAAAGCCATGCCTTGCTTTATAGTTAACTTTCTTTTTTTTTTCAAAACAGGTTTATTGTTTTAACATATAAGAGAAATATCATAACAATTTTATACAAGTAATTAAAAATAGGTATTATTATAATATAGTTAACTTTCTTGATTAAAATGCGGGAATGCATCTGCTACCAAATAAGAAGACACTTACTCTCAGAACAGTTCATTTACCTTTGTTTATCAAAGACATGGTAAGAAGTGAAGATAACCTAGCACACAGACCTAATTAATTGCACACAAATTCAGATCAATTAGATAATTGCCTTCACAAGTAATGCAAGTGCTGAGTTTGATATTTCAGCATATAAATAACTCATGATAATGGAAAGAAAATTTGTTGTAAATTAGACCCACTAGGAATAATTAGAAGTAACATATCTTTCTAAATTAAAAATCACACCTCAGTAAATATATAATGAAGTATTAATTGTAATAGTATTACAGCTTTTATGTTTAATTTCTGTTGCAACTGTATAATTTGCAAACTGCAATAGATGCTTTCATGGTGAATCATTGAACACAGACAAAGAACAACATTAGGAAATGTGCATGTGAAAGTTTTCCCTAGGTCACTTTCAAAGGACGACTCAAGTGCTTGCAGCTTGAGATTTTCACTGTTTTCAAGTGCATTTTATGTGTGCAGTACATTTTTTCATTAAAGATTGATAGTACTAACTCACTGCAGCATGTATTCACCTTGATGAGATTGAAACTGTTCAGTTTAGGAATATCCTTGGTTTGCTTACGCTGAATGTAATGTACAACTTGTATCAGCCTTGGTTCAAAGAATTACAGCTACACTGAATCAGTGTACATGTATAACAAGTGTTTATACAGAATCACAGGTGTTGTTACTCATATTTCCTTACTCGCTTCACATGGTCGTGATATGACAATGCTTCGGTTGAGATTTCTACTTCCCAGACGAAGAGTGACACTTTTTTTATGTCCCTCAGTTAGTAATCCTGTGGAACAGCTCAGCAACTGAGAAACAAACTCAGTTGCTCTGAGGAGATGTACTTATATTTTTTTCAGGTAATTAATTTTTCAGGTATCATTTTCGGTGATTGTGTTTCAGCATGTTTTTAAGTTATACACTAAGACCAGCTATATCAAGATTTCTAGCAGTGGGTCAAGTTTATAATAAATTTTAATTATCAGCTTTTTGCTTTATACTTTCTGGTTGGTTCTTTTTGACCAGCTCTTACCTTGATATTTAAAGCTGACTTTCTCATTTTTTTTCTATAGTTTATATTTCTTTTATTTTAATTAGTTTAGATTTCTAGTTATAGTTCTAGTTTTATATTTGCTATCAGTGAATATTTGTTTAACTAGTTTAAATATATCTATTTAATGTTGAAAAATGTCTGGACATCCCATTAAAAGAATTAACTCACGAAATGATAGGAAAGACCAGCACAATGTATACCATTTCAGTATGCTGTGATTATTACAGTGCCTTTAGCTTCTTGCAATGTATGATGATGAGCATATATTTTACAATTAATGATATCCAACTCTTTGTACAGAAAAATAATGTCAATTCCCTGGTATTGCATGGATAAAAATGCTAGTTATAAATGAAATAAAAGTTTATTACTTAAGACACTGATTCACATGCAGCATGTACTGAAATGTAAAAGGCATTGTAGATGGTAATACTAAACCCCATAACAATTTTTAACTTATGTTTTCCATTCAGAAAAGAAATGCTGACTCATGCTGCAATGAGAACATATTAGAAATAAATTGTGATATATTACTGTTGGCATACAGAGTAATACATAAGTTTTGGTGGTGTTCTTCTTTCAAAATGATGACCTTCTTAAACAGACTTCTAGAATGCAGAACCCCAAATGGAATCCCCCAAAAAAGACAGTAGACTTTTCTTACCTTCTTAGCTTTTCAGTATTAAAAAGTAATACTAACTCAGAAAGCAGTCTTAAAAAAAAAAACAAAAAAGCATTTAAAATGTATATAACCACTTGTCCACCAGCACAGAAAAAAACAAACTGAAGCAAATCAAACCACCCATACCAGGGGCTTCACCATCCCCATGCTCCCCTAACTAAATATACCAACTCCACAATTGCAGTATAGTGGAGAAAAGGGCAAAGTTCACCATAGTGGCCCAGTGGTTAATTTTCCCAGAGTGAAATTGTGATGCTATGGGTATTCGATAACATGCCATTTGGACAAAGTGGTCTTTACAGTTTGAAATTCACATAAGTGTTTTTTTGCCAATATAAAGTAGAGCCATATATATATATATATATATATATATATATATTAAACTTAAATATGTTTGATGTGCTACAACTTAAACCAGAAAAATGTATCAACATATTTCACTTCAAAGTAACTACAGTATTTTAAAAAAAGTGCATGCCAAGCCTTTTCTACATATGTCTGCTTTCCTCAATAGAGACATTCACACTCAGTCAAGGAAACTTAAAATATGCATTGCACTGTTAAGAGGCATTTTCATTTCCCCAACATTGTGCAACCATGAAGTTGGCATATTTACATTCAAGAGATGTACAGCGTTTACCCATCAAGTTCAAGGGACATGGGAACTTACACCCTTGGATAACTAAAATGTTTCAAGGTGTTTCATTCACCTACATGTTGCATTCAAGATTTGTGGAAGAGTAAATGAGCATTTATTGTCCAATGCTCCTCCTAAGGGGAACCAAGCATTTATTGTCCAATGTTTCTTGTAAGAGTAATGGAGCATTTATTATCCAATGTTTCTTGTTGCAAGATTTCAGAGTAAAGACTTGTACATGGTCCATGAGATGTATGTCTGGCTGCATCCTTTATTCTAAAACATTTTACTTCATTAATCATGTCAGTAAACTGACACTGGTTTCTAGACTGATTAATCTCTTATCTTATTTGGTCACATGCAAGTAACAAGAAAAATATTTTGTTACATTTTGATAAAATGTGTAAGATGACTTCTCTATATAATTTCATTTTAGGGAAGTATGACCAGATAATTCCCAAAGGGAAAAAAGTAATCAGGACTTAATTTTCTGCAACTTGATTTAGCTTAGTCAGACACTGTTGATGGACTTGGAGAAATGTTATAGAGGGAGACTTTTTTTGAAAAATAAAAGTCACAAATTGTTTTAAATAACATATCTTTTTTCAAGCTTCTGTGCTTTCATATATTATTTCTTTCATATACTATTTCTTTAAATATTTGTATACGTCAAGCAATTTCTTTTGAGTCCTGAAGATCATTTCAATAAAGATATATTTTTAAAGTGTTATGCATGTAATATGCATTAGTTAGACATGAGCATAACCAGTAATTCTACAAAAGAAAGCATAATTAGAAATCACCTAGGTAAGCGAGTTTTACCTTCTGAAAGAAAATATGTACTACTTTCTCGGGATCTAATTCTAACAAGCTAGCTGATTTATTTCCTCCTGTAAAACTATGAAACACGGCATAATATTCGACACAGAGTTTTTAAATTCCTTCAGACTGACCAGCATGCTGACTTATGCAGTCTTGAGTGGCCTCTAAGGAAGGCGTACAACCTCAGGCTGAACTCCTCTCAATCTTTTGCTTACAGACAAGTACAGATTAATTGTTTGGAGCAATGTCAAAGTCCTATTTCTGTTTTTCAGCAAGAGTAATTGATTTCTGTTTCTATGAAGTAACAAAAAATGGAGTTAGAGGTTCTAATTAAATTTTTCTGCTCTGCTCAGTATTGCCTTTTATGTCTGAAATTGATAACAGATAATACTGTTGTTGGATTTTCTTGTAATCTTTGTTCCGTATCTGCTGCACCTGATCATGGAATTGTCAGTAATTAATGAAATTTAACAGGAATATGAATAAAGAAGTTCTGCACAGTCATGATGTTGGCAACGATGGACTTCATTTTGGATTTTTTGTTACGTATCATCTTAATAAACAAAATGCCTCAAACCTTGCAGTCTGCTGGAGATCTTTCACGTGTATATTATAGTATGTTTTTCTGGGAACTGAACATTGACTACATTAGACAGAGATCTCCAAGCTACTTGATTTAGAGCACATGAAATGGTACTTGCTTATTCGGTACTATTTGTAAGAAGATATTTGACTTTATCTTCTTTGCTCTAGATGATCTTACATCTCAAATGCACAAAATTAATTGACTAATTAACTGTTCATGCCAGATGGAATGCAAACACTGGCAGAGAAGATACTAGTTTAACTCAAAAGTAGCATGAATTCATGCAAAGAAATGTATGAGTAGGGTCTGACACCTTCTGCATAATGAACAATAGAAATATCAGGGGCATAACAGCTATGGAGTTTACAGTTGTTTGTAAGAAAGTGATACATATTCAGCCATTGGAAGGAGTGAATGGAATATATGAGAAAAACAATGGCCTATGAACTGTGATGTCAGTAACTACAAAAAAAACCTGCTAAATCAAAGCTGAAGATGTATAGAACTGGGCAATTAACCTTTTTTCAACACATTTATTGAATTATCACTTCTGACATAGGCAAAGTCACATTTATATAAAAGTAATCAAATTGCATTAAATTAGCATTAACAAACATTATACTTAACATATATTGCTATATATCATAAAAGAATCTTGAGAAATTCTAGCAATGACTCAGAGTCTTCTTTTAATGTGAATTTACTACATGCCATTGCAGATATGTATGTACTTTAATAATGATAGTGAACAAGAAAGATTAAACAAAACCATTCTGTGGTAGAGATATAAAAGGTTCACACTACAACTCAGACCATCTTTGATCAAATAACAATTTTGGCACTAGAGGATCCACTTGGGCTGAACAAGCCTGAGAAGTTGGTGCAAATGCAGTTCTTTGGGTTAATAAAGTATTCTGATGCAGTTTGTGGCTGAAATCTATTGTTGGTGAGTGAATCAAGGGCCATGATGTCTGCGCCCACCAAGCCGCATGTTCATGCAGTAGCAACCTTTCAAATAATGCAAGCAAAGAAGCATGCAACGGTTACTGGGTTTCCCATGTTGGAGCCCCATGCAAGTCAGGCTACAACACGTCATAATGAACATTAAGCAATACTTTGATGGTAGCTATGATTATGGCTTCCTGTGCCATTCCAGACAGATGAGAGGGCTGATGGTCAGCAAGCACAGGAAGGAAAAGGAAAGAAAAGGTGCAGAACAAATTGTAGTGATTTCATAGGTTCACTAACAGCCAGTGGAAGCAAAGAATGCTATGTTCCAAGGAAGTGCCCGTGAAGTAAGTCAGATTTATAGACAGACCACAAAAGGCACGGACCAGCTCCAGAAGGTACGTTTTTAGCAATTGATGTGTGCTTGTTTTGGCTGGTATATTAGCATTAGTGCACTGTGATTCAAAGGAATGTATCTTTAGGTTTTAAAACTGTCATGTGACTGTCTTTAGTTTAAAAACTTGAAACATGTTTTTTTTTATCTGATGAAGTTTGGTGATACTGAACGTAAGCACTTATCTTATATTGATTATATTTTACCTGCATCTAATAATTTTACGTGGCTTTTAATGTTGTGGAATAAACTTATTTTTTGGAGCCAGTCCATGCCTTTTTTGGTCAGTCTGTTTTGGTCATATTAAGTGGGGCACATTTAGAAGTAGACAGATATAAAGAAAACAAAAAACAAAACTGGTTGCTTGACGCAGCAGCAAGGCAGATATGTGCTGTAATGCAGCTGCCTTTTTTAAAGCTCCATGGATATGTTTCAGTTCTTTAGGTAGGCTTCACTGTGCAATGCTCAGACCGTCTCTGAATAATCTATTGATTGCAGAATACTGTAGAGCTTGCACGAAAAAAAAATGTGAAGCTTAAGTATATCTAGAGATACTGTGTCTGCATCATCATAAGGTAGTCCATAATACAGCAGTGTTTATATCAGTGCTGAATAATATAAATATTATGATTAGATTTATTTATTAGTCAAGAAATCAGTGCCAAGCCTTACAAACTATAGACTGTAAACTTCTTTTAAGACCTTAATAAAACACACTTTATTTTGTACATCAAAGAAAAAATGTAAGGTAACTGACTTTAACTTTTCAGAACTATTTGTAAACCACTGAACTTATATGCTCCACATTGTAGGTATTTTGCTGTGCTTTCTACTGGGTTAAATAGTTCTTAATTACCTAAACTCCGCTGCATGTATCACAGAAACTTGATTGTTTAATGTCTTTGTCTTCCTTTTCTAAAACTAATATTTTCTATTGAGCATTAGAAGTTTACATGTGCACCCTCATACAGTTTAATGTTAAAACCTAAGTAATACCTTTAGTTTCAAATGCATAATTACCAAATATTTCCCTCTTTAATTAAAAATAATTACAATTTTTTTTACCATCGTTTAGTTTTGGAAACAAATTGCCTAATCTGATACTCTTTCTTTCAAGAACATAATTGGATATTGTCATATTCTTGGCTTTTAAAAATCTAATTAATCTCATCATCTTCACTTCACCTTGGCCATATTGCAAATTATCACCACCCAGTGGCTTAAAATGAGTAATTGTTATCTTTTGTCCACTTAGTATTTGCTTTTTGTTCTTGTTTGCATTGTTAAACATTTCTCATCATTTTGAAATAATCTGTTTTAAGAACTGCTTGGATTTTATTCATAAGGCAAATTTCTACTGCTGTGCCTGCCGACAGAGCTGAATTAACCATGACTTTTGCTTCCAAAAGAATATGAATGCTTTTAAGATTTTTGACTTCTGCTCTGATTTACCATTGTTCAAACCATACTTAACTCTACAGACAAATAAGTTCAAAATTATGAATTTCACTAGCTCCTTGGAATGAAATCATAACATTACTATGGAGGTAGAGTGTTACTATATGAGTCCTATCCCTATATTGGAAGAACAGGAATTTTGCCCCACTGCAAATAAGGAAATCCGATCAATGCAGCTTATATTATTGGATTTTGTAATATTTAATCAGTTATGGCTCAGTAATGTTCCTCTGAAAATTGAAGAATTCCTCAGATTCTGTTCACAACTTCTTTACTGTTACAGCTATTTGAACTACTTGTTCCCTACAAAATTCCTCCAGTGACAGATTTCATGGAATTCTATATTTCTTAGTTTTAAAGCAGAATAAAATCATGTAAAGTACGCTAGAATAGCGTTCAATTATTATCTAATTTAGCATTTGTGCAGACAATCAATCAGTTATTAAATAATTTAAACTGAAATTGTAATGCACACACAAATTATTAACTTTCCAGTAAAGAAGCATATTTTCCCGATCTCTCAAATAGCACATTACATTTTGTATGGTCTCCACCTTTATTGCATAATATATTCTAGTAAATGTTATTTCCTGGAGCATGGCGTTATATGAGCACTTACATGTACAAATGTTTCTTTTTGTACAACTGCATTTGTCTTCGAATCCCCAATGCCTCGTATAATACTGTGACCATCTCTTAGTCAGTTTATCCTGAGAAGTGAAACCTAATGAGACTGTTTATAATGATGATGGTGTTTGTGATGTCCAAGTAATATTATCAATTTACTATTTGATGTTTGGTGATATCCTGGGCCCTAACAGTAAGATGCAAAACCCACCATTTCTAAGCATCTGAAATGAGAAGCCATTTGTCTTTTTTCTCTAAAATTTCTTTAATGATGGTCTCCAACAAAGATGTTTCCACTTCTCTAAAAAAAAAAAAATGTTGTCATATACCAAGCTTTCACCATATTGCAAGAAACCATATGAAACGTTTTCTAAACCACCATCCCTACCACAGTTACAGAAATGTAATTAAAGGTGGAACTAAACAGATTATAGCAAGTGAACTGATTTAAAGTCGGGCCTTAATTTCCAATTTTTGTGCTTTCTGTCATTGATATTTTAACTTTTATCTCTCTATTGTATAGCCCTGCAAAATCCTGAATTATATGCTTGATATCTTGTTTAACAAATAGCTGGATAATTTAAGTTTAGTTATTACAGACCCTTGATATATCTTTTTATCTTATTTTTTAAACTCATTAATTTGCTAAATAGGTAAGTGAGCTGGTCATCATGGGCCCTTTTCAGCTTATTATCCATCACCCTGGCCATAAATGTAATATATGGGAAAAATTTTGAGTTGAAAATCAACCTTTGTGTTTCTGAGAGGCAACCATTTTAACTGAAGGAAAACCCACCATAAAGAAGGAGAACAAGAAAATCTTTAGACGCAGTCCGTGATCAGATTTCAGGGTTAAATTCTGGACCCGCTAGCTGAGTAGTAGACATTTTAACCACTAGTAGCATAGCGTCATTTACCATTGACTGAAACATTTTCTACCTTCAGAAGTATTACACAGTTTTTAAAGTGACATAATTTCAAATATTAATATGGTACACCTACTATCTGTCTCAAATGGATCGTCTAAGTGTATATTGAAAGATGTACATAAGCATGGATATTTTGGAAAAAAAATAGCTTATTCCAAACCTTAAGACAAAGTAGTGTGCATGGCTAAACAAAAACTCCACTGTTTAGTAATATCTGCAGATATGTACTATTCATTAAAAAATCATATGTACAACTGTTGCACTGCAGTTACATACCCTGTACAATTTCCCTACTTAACTCAAGTGACATAGATTCTAACCTCAATCCTTTCAGTGACAGCTCTGTTATAGACCCCACTAATAATTGTAGCACATCATATGACTTATATTTATGCACTTCAATACAAAAAGGATACACAATATTATATCAGTTATAGAAATATGTTTGAAATCAAGTGCTCTAAAAAAAAAAAATAGCTTAGTTGTGACGGTGTCCATAAAGGCGTAGGAGAAATCACTATCCACTATAATGATTTTAGATACTTTCTACTTAGCTAATTCAATCTATCTTGCTCATCTGAGTGGGCGTCTTTACTAATTAACATTAAAATATGCTCATCTAAGCCATTTTTGGTTACTTGTATCTACAGTGCCCTTTTAAAAAGGCATCTTTTGTGGATGAAGCACTCCAGTGATTGTACATATATGGTTAGTTTGAATTTAGTATGGACTGAAACTTCACCATTGATCACTACAATCATTTAGTTCTTCATCTACATGGTTTCAAGCAAATGTTTTCAACTACAACACATAGCAGCAAAACTTGAGTTTGTGAGTGACTATCCTAAACTTAATACTGGTCAGAAGTTCTTGCAAGTGATGCTGATCTTCAGTGAATATCCCCAGCTTTTACATTATAGAATCAGATAAAAGTTATTTATTTATTTATTACATTCATTTACCAGGTGGTCCAACTGGGTTGACAAGCTACTGCTTTTCAGAGTAGGCCAAGAGAGAAAAGCTCCACAATAAAAAAAAAAAAAAAAAAAAAAAAAGAGTAAACGGCATACAACAGATAATAGACAATAAACATAAATGCATTTTAGGTCAAGTATGATAAAGATTTTTTTATAGCTGATATGGAAATAGTACACAGTAAAATAAAAACGTCATAGAGTTATATTTGAGGACAAGAAAATGAAAAATTTATGAATGACATATAATACAATTTGTTACAAAGCTTTAAGTTAATTGCAGAAAAAAAAATAACTGTAAACTGTGAGGTTTACAATAAGCATAGGAAGTACTATCAAGTACAAAGAGCTATAGTCCAAATTGTGGTTATAACCAGAAATTGTAGTTATTAGCCATTTGGGCAGTTTTTCCATCTCTCTCAACATCCTGATTTAAAAGCCCATATTTGCACTTGCTTCCCCTTTCCTGTAACTAGTCTAGTCCAGATACAGATTTGCTGTATCCAGGACTGTTTGTAAGCTCCTGAGCCCCCCCCCCCCAGCCTTTCTGTGTTGGAGGGAAGCTTTCTAGCTTATCAGTGGTAGTGGTAAGCACTAGGTAGCCTATCTACCACAAGAGGAATGGTTCCTGGCCCAGAAATTGTAGTTTATTGGCTGTTTGGAAAGTTTTTACATCTCTCTCACCTTTCCAGTTTCAAAGCTCACGTTTGCGCTTGTTCCTGCCTTTCTTGTAACTTGTCTAGTCCAGATACAGACTTGCTGTATCTAGGACTGTTTGTAAGCTTCTGAGCAGTGCCAGAGACCCTTTTCAATTCTTCCCTTAGATCTACTAGTTCTCTCCTCTCCTGCACTTATACTAGCTTATTAGTTTAGCACTTTACCAAATTTCTTGTAGCAATTATTGTAGCACACAAAAGTGCTACCAGCACTAAACATTCTACAAGGAAACAGATCCAGTACTTATCAATGCCCACCCCACAAGGCATGTCTAAAGGTCAGTTCCCTGTGCTTTCTCCAATTAACCTGCTGAACTTGGGCATTCATGTAGCAACTGCCTCATGTACACTGACAACCCTCTCCTCTTACCTTCCAAGACGCACAATTGCGAGAGATGCACATGTTGTTGTGTCTTTTGGCTTTTCCCGGTTAGGGGTCACCACAGCGGAACTCCGGTCTGCTAATGATTGGCAGTGGATTTTACGTTGTGAGTTGCCAGCCCTGACACACAACCTTCATCGAAGGTATGCCCATTCACGCATGTCTCTGCACAGAAGATGCTCTAGCTGAGAATCGAACAGGACAATATATATCCAAATTGGAAGCCACGCACCCTCCAGCCAAGACCAGAATAGCTGGTTAAGAGGAGAAGGTCAACACTTGCACCACACCACATAGAACACATAGCCCTCCAGAACACACACCAGCACTGCCTTAACATAAAAACACAAACCACTAGAAATGCACTTGACCACCGCAACACAACACTAATCACGGGACACAACTCTCCTAAACAGTGTCCCACTCAACCAAAGCCCCTAAGGCAAAACAGCATGCCCAACACAGTAGTCATAGGTGACTCGATAGTGAGGCACACTGTTGTCCCACTCACTAGGTTGAATAAGGAGAAAGTAACCGTCAGCTGTCAGGATCCACCACATAATGCACGTACTCAAGTCCCTCAACAACTAGTACAAATATGACTCTGTCATTGTAAATGTGGGTGTGAATGACCTGAGATGTACCTCCCTGGACTACATGATAAGAGACATAGAAGAGCTCTCAGATTATGTAGCCCAGGCAGGTATGACCCTAGCCCTGAGTAGCATCCTACCATCACCCAGAATGATACCACAGTACAAGCAGAAAATTATTGATTTCAACAATTGTCTGAGTTTCTGGTGTCATTCTAAGGGGATCCAGTATCTGTCTGCCTGGAATGATGTGATTGATAGACCTTGATGCTTTGCCAGAGATAGACTGCATCTGTCACCCCTGGGCTTCTGGATACTGGCCAAGGCTCTTGCCACCCCTATAGTGCCTTTTTTAGGTGGTGTTCCACAGTCCAAATTACCACTGTAACAGCTACAAACAAATGCAATCTGAGGGTCATGCTGCTCCATGCTAGGTCTACATTTAAACATGCACTCACTCAGCACTCCTTAAAATAGAGAACATCGAGATTTGTGCTGTAACAGAGACCTGGTTTAAGGCAGCAGAAAGCACCCCTGCATTACAAGGCTATAAATCATTCCACATCTTTCGGCCTCAGAACTTGGACCAAAGCTCCAAAGGCGGTGTTTTCATATTCATAAAGGATGCGCACACCTCCAGACTGGTAGCCAAACATAATGCATCAGAGATACTTCATGTGCAGCTAACACTGGGTAAGACAGCGATTGAGGTCATAGCCTGCTATAGGTCCCCAACCATGCCCCAAGACTCACACTCCACATTCCCTAAGCATGCTGGAGAATATTAGGTTCCAACCTAATACACTCTTACTAGGTGACTTCAACTACCCCTTCATTAAATGGGTAAACTACTCATGTACCAATGCACTTGTCCAGCATTTCCAGGAGTTCATTACTTCCAATGCCCTAGATCCAGCTCATTCTTACCCCCACTAGAGGTAGCAACATCCTTGACCTGGTCATTACATAACATTGGCGAGTGTTGATCTACACCAATAGTCTGCGATTTACCTTTACATGTGCATAATGCACATGTGTGAAAGTAAAAAGTCCGAAAGGACGTTTTCTAGTTTTTGCATAGTCGAAAAAAAATGCATCGAATGTGCAATGAGTGAATGTACAGTCACATTCACTCAATGCAGATTCGTCATTTTGGATGCAGATTACACTATAGTGGGGATCGGGAAATGGACCATTTCCCCACTGTAGTGCGATCTTGGAGTTAGAATATTAAAGTAGGGGGCGTGTGGGGGGTGCCGGGGGGCTTGCCCCCTTGCATTACATTGTGTGTTCGACATTGGAGTTAGAAATAGTGAATCTGCTGTAAGATTTGCCGAGTTTTGAACTTCAGTGACGTTTAACATCCAGAATTTGGCATTTTGGTTGACCCAACGGGGGCTGTTCAACAACATGATTTTCAACATTTCAAAGGTAAACCTAGTCAGCTCCTCCCAGGTTAGATCCGACCAAAAATGAGTCACCTTGGAAATCCACATCACTCCCACCCCCACCCCTGCAAAGGTAACCACCATGAAAAACTTCTCCAAAGCTAACTTTTGGCTTCTAAACACAGAGGTGGCTAATTTCTCGGCACCCATTCAAATGGAGAATAGTTGCGTGACCGCAGAATCATACACCAATGCGCACGGTACGAACATGTGCAGAAATGCATGGATCTCACCATACCCATTACAACCAAGGCGCTCTCCTCCAAAAAAAGGAAGCCAATCTGGTGGTCCCCTGCCATAAACAAACTCTACAACAGGAGGAGGAAATTGATCTGGAATATGGTGAAGTCCCAAGACTGGAAAACCTCCCATATCAGCCTCAACAAAAAGTTGAGATCCCTCACCAAATCCTCTAAAGCTAGCGATGAAAACAGAATTGCAGCAGATAATAAAGACAACCACAAGGCCTTCTATAGTTATGTAAAGAATCTCCACAACAATACCCAGATTTGCTCTGAGTTACTGCACAATGGTACCTGCTATATCGAGCCAGCAGATATTGCAACTATACTGGACAACAGATTCAGTGCAACTTTACCCCCCCTCCCCCTCAAAGGACCAATCACAATACCAGTAGATTGCCAGACACCCAACTTTACTGCTGCACAGGTAAAATCAGCACTGTCTAAGGCCAAGAATACAGCTTCTATGGGACTATATATATATATATATATATATATATATATATATATATATATATATATATATATATATATATATATATATATACATATATATTCTAAAGGTATATATTTACATCATATAACTTATTACAACACATATAAGTTGGATACCAAAGAATATGAGTGGATTATCCGGTTAAAAGCAGATTTCTACCGTGGTTTGAAAAAACAAGTCACATTAAAACCTATATTGAAAAGAAAGCATTAACAAATACATTCAATAATAAGAATCTTTGTGTTGTAATAAGTTATATGATGTAAATATATGCCTTTAAAATATATATATATATATATATATATATATATATATATATATATATAGATATATATATATATATATATATATATATATATATATATATATATATATATATATAGATATAGATATATATAGATATGTAGATATATAATGTTTTACTATAAAAGAAGTAGTATCTACTTAATACTGACGATTTTTAAATGAACCATAGCTACGTATAACTGAAATAAGTTGTGTTGCAAATATATGTCTTCAAAATGTGGTATACTTCTATAAAAGTTTTTGAAAACTATTGCTTGATTAATTCATTGTTAGTGTTTGATAGGTAGGCTGTGTCATGTGGTTTGAGTTTTTAAATATAAAAGATGTTAGGTCTTATTATGAATTTTATTAACACTGAAGAAGGGCATATATGTCTGAAAGCTTTGTTGTTTTATTAAAAAGGTTTATACAATGCTGTGGAACTTGCTTTTTTCTTGGTACTTGGACATTTGTTTGCCAGTTCCACTTTATCATTTGGTTCACTTTTTTGCTTTTTGACTGTTTCACAGATAGAACCCACAGTGTGAAAGTAGCTGACTCCAAGTCAGACTGCCGACTAGTCACGAGTGGAGTCCCACAGAGTTCGGTCCTGGGTCCTCTCCTCTTTGGTATCTACTTATCTGAAGTCCAGGCCAACACGAAGGGACTCTGGCTGACAAAGTTCACAGACCATTGCAAGTTGGGATTTAACAACTCCCCAAGTGATGTTGACATCCTACAGAATGGCCTCACTGAGACCAACGACTGGTGTCAGAACCATGGCCTTAAGCTCAATGCCAAAAAATGTGTCGTCATCCCCTTTGGGAAAAACCCACTTCCCATGAATTATTACATTGATGGTAGTCCACTGAACACAGAAGGCATTATAAGAGATAGGAAAACACAGGTTGACAGCAACCTCTCTTTTGATCACCACATTGCCACTGTGGTCAGAAAGTCCTTCTGTGTGGCACATCTCATCTGCATCCAGGAAGAAAGAGGTCATCGTCTCCCTGTACTCTTCCCTCATTAGACCAGTCATCGATTACAATGCCCCATTTGGCATATACCTCACTAGACACCTGCAACAACTGGAGAGGCCGCAAAGGCACCTCACAAAGAGGATCCTAGGCCTTAAACACTTGTCCTATATGGACAGACTCAAAAAAAACTCACAACTATTCTCTGTCTCATATCTCCTACATAGAGGCGATCTCTGCTTGACTTACAAAGCCATGTCTGACCCAGCTCTGATAGAAATGCTACATCATGGACCTGAAGGCAGACGACCACAAACCACAAATGAAGAGTCTAACATTAATTCTGAAGCACCACATTTCAACATCTGGATTTCTACTACTACAAGCCTGTTTTCCCAAAGAAATGTAAGTGCTGCTACTTATGATAAAATGGAGAAGTCTTATAAGTTACTTTTAAAAATAAAGAAATTGCAACTTGATAACTTATACTTTAAAGAATGCCTTAAACTAAAGATTGTGCCTAAGGGCCTCTGCCTGTGGCGGTTTCCTACGGGCTTGATTAGTAACTCTGCATTCCATAAAGATGCATTTATTTGACCAGCACGGGTTTGAATATCTGGTACTGGTTATAAGGCATAATGACAAAACTATACAAAGTTTAACACAGGAAGCTACAGAACTTGATGTACTATTGACTTCTAATTCTGCGCACACTGCTAATAACTTTGAATATGTGCATATTTTTAAAAGCATTGAACAACAAATAAACACCATTAAAAACAGGAAAGCAAATAAAATTGAGCGTGACAAATCTAAATATGAAAGAAATGTTGCATACCTTGAACCCCCGAAATCCCAAGGTTGGGGTGACCATGTACAACCTAGAGAGGATAATGGTCCCCACTGAGACTTTTTTTAGGGGAGGAAGAATTTCCACCACTGAGACGGTCAGAACAACTGAGGGAGCAGAATTACAGAAAGAACAACCCACAGGCCTCCCCCCATTATGCCAACAGTGGCCAGGGGATATGCATTCAATCAGAGGGGCAAAAGGAGGGGTGCCTATATGAGGTACTAGCTGTATCTGCTAAAGTTGATACAGTTCCCCCAGATTTGTCCATTTCTTTAAATCATGATGGTGACTTTAAAGTTTTCATTTATTCTAGTGTACCTATTAACAGTACAGACTGGGATATTTTTGCTAGAGGATTGACTTTTGTTCCTGATAAAAGTACCAATATTGCAACAGCACTATTGGATTTGAAGTTGTATATTAGAAAATTTAATCTGAATGTTTTATTTAAAGATTGTAGGTCAATCATGGATCCCATTAAGTCATCCAGTACCTTTAACCCCCTCCCCCATTCATCCCCTCACTACAACTTTTTGAAAAAAAATTGTGAATTAGATACGAGAAATGTTAAAATGGCAACAAAGCAAAAATGGAATTTGAAACAGGATGAAATGAATAAGTTAAGACAACTGTCTGATAATAAGGACCTCTGGATAATGAAACCAGACAAGGGGGATGTGATTGTCATGATGAACATGATGGACTACAGTAAAATGGGCTGTTTGCTAGCAGGTAAAGCTTGCATGCAATCTTCGTTTAATGAATTCATTGAAGGTAGTCTCTCCCTGGATGAATTTAATTTTTTAAGTATAGCACAGCCTAAGATCCCTGTCATTTTCGGGTTACCCAAGATACATAAAGACTTAGACAAACCACCTATGTGGCCCATAGTTGATGCAAGGGGCTCCATTACCCACCCTATAGCCAAATTTGTGGACATCAGATTGAAGGACTTTGTGCAACATGAACCTTTACTATGTAAGGACTCATGGGACTATTTGAAAAGAATTAATGTGTTAGAATTTGATGAAACAATCAGTTTCTTCGCAATCGATGTCAGAGATTTATATACGGTAAATCCGCATGCCATAGGCATGGAATAGTTTTGTGAATTTTTGGTGGGTAAGGGTCTTCCCCAGCCACTGGTTAACACCTATGAGACTTTATTAGAACTAGTACTCACAAATAATTTCATTCTATTCAATAATGAACTGTTTTTACAAATTGAAGGTGTGGCAATGGGGTCAGCATGCGGTGGTTTGTATGTCAACATAATTATGTTGGAATGGGAAAGGAGGTTTTTAATAAATACCCCATGGTTTAAGTTCTTTACATTGTATACACAGTTCTTGGATGATGTCTTTATTTGTTGGAATGGTCCGAGGGAAAAGATCCCCCTATTTAGACTATATCAGTGGCACAACCAGTTTTTTAAAGTTCACACATGAGGTTAACAGTGAACAAATGGCATATTTGGAAGTCTCACTGGAGAAAGAGTGTCAGTTGAAGGTCTTTGTAGCACAAATTCCTAGGAAAGCAACCTATTCAAACAGCTTTCTGCATTTTGATAGTGCACATCCATTTAAACATAAAAGATGGGGTAGTAAAGGGCCAATTTGTAGGGGCAGCTCGGATGCTTAGTTTGTTTGATAACTTCTTAGATGAGTGTGGCCATCTGAAAGCTATGTTTTGCAAGATGGGTTACCTGTTATGGCTCCTTAATGAAGTCATGATTGAGGTGGTCAACAAAAGAGAGAGAGTTTTTTTTAAACCCTTGTTAGGTCACCATAAGGTGATACCTGCCCAGGGCATGCCCCCTATCTGTGGCTGTTTGGTCAATGAAGTAGAAACTGACTTGACCCAATCTGATGTTGAACCAAATTCAAATTTTAAATATGCTTTTATTACTACTTTTCACAGTAACAGTAAGGATGTGTTAAATATTTTATTCAAAAATTGGGCTATATTGCTTAATGATAGGGATATCAGAGAATGTGTTGGAACTAAACCAAATATCGTTTTTAAGAGAGGGATGAACCTGAAATGCATTTTAGAGTCTAACAGAAATGCATTGTACATGCAGGGTCTATGAAAAAATGTGGTTCCTGTGCTCAGTGTAGTTTTGTGATGGAAGGCCACGAATTCTTGGTGAATGATTTCAAAATACAAGTGAATAAGAAGGTGTATGTCATACTGAAAGAATTGTTTATTGTGCAGTGTGTAACTCATGTGAATGTTTCTGTATCGGAAAGACTGAGAGGAAATTTAAAAATAGAATTTATGAGCATTTAAGGGATATCACACTTGATAAATCCACAAATGCCTTGAGTAAACACTGCACAGAAAAATCAGACCACTCTTTCAAATTTTTCATTGTGGACACTGTTGACTTGAATAAAAGCAGTGGCCCATGGGGGCTGCTTTTGTAAAAGAATTAATCAATCTGGCAGGTCTGCCTAAATGCAGGGCAACGGCCAGGATTAAATGATTCACTCTCCATTGCTTGCCTGTTAAAACTAAAAGCAATGGAAAGGTAAAAAAATATAAGAAATATTTATATACATTTTTTATATATACTTTCATTTTTATATAAACACCATTTTATAGAGTTTATACATTGTGTGTGTTTGTATTTATATTTGTTTTCAGCATCTTTGCACTTGTTAATGTCATTTAAATGCTGGTTTTGGTGTGTCTTTTTAAGAATATTTTTATGATTGCATTTCATGAATATTTATGAGTTCAGGGAGGTCCTTTTTAGTCAGTGTGATGGGATTGGTTTATTACTGAATTAATGCTCTTGCAGGATGTACTTGAGTATTTCCTGGATTTGCTCTTATCTGATGAAGTTGAGAAGGTTGTTGACGAAAGCGCTTATCTATTTGTTATTTTGGTTAAATTAAAAGTGGTTTACCGCTCCCAAAGTTCTTTGCCGCCATTTACTACAAGGACTTACTTGATTGCTGAAGTGTGTGGTCCCAAGAGTACTGACTTGGTATTTGTATATATCACATATATACAAATACCACCACTCTCAACACTTACACAATGTTACCTACCTACCCTAATCTACAACTAAAAACTCCAAACACACTCGCACACATTAAAATCCCTACCCAATACCCTTACAAACACATCACTTACCAGAATTTCCAACTATATCCATATACCACACCGCACATCATGAACACAGGCAATCCCATGTCATGTGTGCACCACCACAACTGCAGAATTGACATTTCTCTAGTTTTGCACAACTGCAGTTTCGACACTTAGGACTTGAGCAATTGAATTTCGATATTTCAGTTTGAGATTCTAAAGTGTAACCGTAACTGCATATGAATTGCAGGAGGTGTCATTACTGGCACATTGCAGGTGCTGCAAAGAGCACTTCTGACTGACATAAAAGATTGAAACAATACTAATTTCATAAACTTTAATTATACTTTGACTTAGGAATGGGGTCCATTCCTGTCATGGTATTTGAAACCCAAAAGATTTGGACAAATTAAAGTAAACCCTATTCCTCAGTGAATGATGTTTGCAAATACAGTTCATACTCTGTACAATTTATTATTTTTATTGCAGATGCATTTTTCTCTTACAGCATCTTCTGAAATTGCAAATATATTCATACATCTAACTGTTAATGAGAATAAATTTATGTATGCATGTCATGTGCATGACAGTGACTGAAAAACTGCATTCTTGGGACAAGATGAAAATGAGTTTTCACACCATGGCCTTCAATGACAAATGCAGAGTTGTCAGTACCATACACAACTTATGAAATGTTAGTCCTTCCCTTTCCTGTATCTATTTAACTTAAGAAGAAACTTCATAATCTAGTCTCCATAGCTGTGTAACTGTGAGCATGTCAGTTAATGAAATATCACTCCTGGGATGAGTCAGAAATGGTGCTGTACCCTGGAAAACAAATACAAATAAATAAAACAGTCTTAAATGTATCCTCTTAAGCCAGCATAGCCAATTACTTGAGTTATTTTAAAAAAGCCTCAAACATGCACTTCAAGTTTCACACACACAAAATTGAAATGTCTTGCACCTCTTATGTTAGCAAATGCTCTGAAAATGCCTTTACTTTCCAGAAATGTGTTTGGATATTTCAAAAAGTGGACTGCAATTTTGTACAGCAGATCTCCAAAACATTAATAAGGTTTACTTTCCTATATGATATTGAAATGCTCTCCCTCCCCATCTTGGTTTCCCTATACCTCATCAAGTGTAAATTGGAGGTGGTTCTGTCTGGTTAATTTCATTTTGGTGAAGCTGAGCTTCCAGTTCACTGTTTGCCATATGAAATAACAGGTGGTGAAGCTTTTAAGTGTCCATCGAAAATCATTCCTTTTTCTTTCTGGGAAATTTTCCATTCTTCGTTGGTTCCGTCACTATTTCACCATTAAGTTCATATTTATGTTGTGTGTGTGCGTGTATATATATATATGTGTGTGTGTGTGTGTGTATATATATATATATATATATATATATATATATATATATATATATATACACACACACACACACACACACACACACACACACTTTATAATCTCGAAATACAGAAATATCTAATTTCAGCATCTCGAGAGACTATAAAGCCGAAATCCAAAACACAGAAAACCCAAAACCGTGAAATTCAAAACAGCGAACGTAAACACACCATACACCACACGACACATACATAGTCCTCCCCACATTACAACAAACAAAACACACACAAACACAACAATACAAAAAAATAAACTTACCCTACATATAAAAATGCGGGGCAAGCCCCAGTGTGCCTCCATGTGGGAGGCTGCACCCCCCCCATACCCCCGCTACTTATATATACTAACTCCAAGGTCGCACCAAACAGAAAAGGGCAGTAAACTCACCACTACACTCTCTACAGTCCCCTCACACACACACACACATCACAAATGTACAAACACCACCATTTTCAAACACTTACACACTCGTACGCTTTCCTACCTACTCTAACCCACACCAAAAACTTTCAAATACACTCACATACACTCAAATCCCTACCCAAAACCCTTAAAATATATTCACTTAACTTCATATCCAACTATACCAAACTGTAAATCAGGCACACAGTACATCCCACGTCACGTAGCGCACCACCACAACCGCAAATTCATCATTTCTGGATTCGCGGTTATGGGATTTCACTGTTTTGAAAGTTTGGCTTTATAGTCTTGAAATACTGAAATATCAAATTTAAGTATTTCAAGACTATAAAGTGAATCTGTATATATATATATATATATATATATATATATATATATATATATATATATATATATATGGATCTACCTGAGTAGATCGAAACGTCAGAACACCGACAAATCTCCAGAAGATCGACAAGGCAGAAGACCGACGGAGGAAGACACCAACGCTAAGAACACTGAGATGGGGAAAGGATGTGTAAGTATGCGGTAGTGTCGGCCGTTAGGGTGCGAGTAAGGTAAGTGTGCGATGTTGGTGGTCTGTAGGGGTAGGGGTGGGATAAGTGAGTTAGGGTTGGGGCGCGGGTTAGGTAAGGGTGCGAGTAAGGTAAGTGTGCAATGTTGGCGGTCTGTAGGGGTAGGGGTGGGATAAGTGAGTTAGGGTTAGGGCGCGGGTTAGGTAAGGGTGCAGTAGTGATATATTTTGGGTTAGGTGCGGGTTAAGTGAGTTAGGGTTAGGGCGCGGGTTAGGTGAGTGTGCGATAGTGACGGACCTTAGGGTTAGGGTTTCGGTTAGGGTTGTAGATAGTTGTGTATGCAAGGGTTAGTGTTGGTTTGTAAGGATTTTGGTGTGCTTGTGTTGTGTGTGTGGGTTTTGGATAGGGGATTTCTTTTGTTTGTTGTTATGATGTGTTGAGTGTATGTGGTGTCGTGTTTGTGAACTGTCGATTATGTGGTGTCGGTGAAGTGCGTGTCGGTGTTATGAAGTTTCGATCTAGTCAGGTAGATCCATATATATATATATATATATATATATATATATATATATATGTGTATATGGGTCTACTACCGGAGATCAAAATTACACTATTTCAAAATCCAGTAGTTGATGGCCGCTAATGTGAAAGTGCACTTTCGTGAACACCACTAGAACGAATGAGCAATGTCCTCCACTGTGGTGCGGTAGTCACAGACCTTAGGGTTAGAGCTTGGGTTAAGGATAGTCGATAGCCCTACTAGCTATCCACTGTCCTTAACCCAAGCACTAACCCTAAGTTCCATGACTGCCGCACCACAGTGGAGGACATAGATCCCGTGACTACTGCTCCATGGAGGACATACAATTTCCTCCACTGTGGTGCGGTAGTCATGGACCTTAGGGTTAGGACTTGGGTCCTAACCCTAAGGTCCGTAACCATTTGCTAGAGTGGTGTTCGCGAAAGTCCACTTTCGATGAAGTGCACTTTCGCGTTAGTAGGCATCTATTACTGGATTTAGAAATAGTGTAATTTCAGTCTCTGGTAGAAGACCCATACATATATATATATATATATATATATATATATATATATATATATATTCAAGTTAGAGATGAAGCTAGCAGGTACGGCTGGTGCCCGGCAACCAAGCCTATGTGACCAATAGAAAAAATAAAGCCAGCACCACGAATGGATCCAATGAATGTAGTTTATTGCACTGAAACTAGACCGGTTTCAGCTCTTAAGCTTTCCTCAGTAGTTACAATCACAAAATGAAAATGCTCCTTTTATACCCTTCAAGGAAGCAATGACATCACTTCCTGTCCAAAAAGAAAAACCATTAATAAAATTAAAAATAAATGATTATAAAGCATACAAAGTGCACCTTAAACTGTACCAAGCTGTCATGATACCAGTTGGGTAAAAAATAAAATGTTACCTTAGTATAATGAAGAGGATTTGTGCTGTATGAAATAAAAATATGATTAGCACAATTAGACATTATGTCATGAAATTCACTAGAAAATTATTATAATAACAATAAATCATATTGGGGTTACAATGTGAAAACACATCTTTAAACAATCAACAATTAAGCTGAAATAAAAAGGTTGAGAAAACAAATGTTAGAAAAATACATTTTAGAAAGATAAATCACATTTTGTCATTGAGCCCTGGTGAGAAAAGCCCACCAAGTTTGACTATCCATCTTTTCTTCTTTTTGTTTAAAATGTCATGCCATCCTGTTTTAAATGCCCGATTTCCAATAATATTATCAATAATGCAGAATGAAAATTTGGCAGTGGGATGCTTAATGGTGTGTCTGTATAGTGCGTTTGTTATCCTGCAATTTCTAATGTCACCCAAATGTTCTGATATCCTGATGCGAAATTGTCTGGATGTTTGACCAACATAAAAAGCCTGGCACGTACAGGTGGCTTGATAAATAATCCAGTCCGAACTGCAATTTCCAAAAAAATTTATATCCTATAACTGACCAGTATTTTTGCTTGTGAAACTTTTGGTTTTGAATATATAACCACAAAAACTGCAATGGCCACAGGGGTATGTGCCAACTAGTTTGTCCCCTGTTAATGTTCTCTGCATGCAAGAGTTGTCCTCCATGACACTCCTTTTGTAATAAGAAAAATGGGAACCTAGTGTTTTACCCTTCCTGTATGAAAAGTAGCATCGTTCTCCTAAATATCCCTCCAAAAGAGGGTGAGATTTAAGTATGTTCCAATGTGTATTAATGATATTAATGAGATTGTGACTGTTTCTTCCATATGTAGTAACAAATCTACATGTATCTGGATTGTTGGATCTAACTTGTTTCTTATAGACTAGCAATGAATCCCTAGGTTTGTTGTTACTCCATTGTGCAGCAAAACTGATCTTATCCCAATGGTATCCTCTGGCGAAAAATCTATTGGCTAAATCATCATGATGTATGTTCAAATCCTGTTCCGATGAACATATTCTTTTTATTCTCAGAAACTGAGATTTCGGAATGTTCTTAATAATGTGTTTTGGATGGAGACTGTTGGCATGTAATAGGGTATTGTATTGTGGAAATGTACGATGCACAGATGTTTTGAGTGTATGATCAGTTTGTCGTTGTAAATGGACATCTAGAAAATGAATGTCATTCAGATCATATTCCACAGTAAATTCAGTCCCCCACATGTTTCCATTAAGATGTTCCATAAATTCTTGAAGGTACTCCGGACCACCTTTCCACACAAGCCAACAATCATCCAAATATCTCCTCCAGATGTCAATTTCCGGTAAATACACATTATGCAATTCATCATAAATGATGTGCTCTTCAATATAACCCATGTACAGGTCTGCATAAATTGGTGCAAATGAGGCCCCCATGGCCGTGCGTTGTATTTGCCAGTAACAATCTTGCTGGAAATAAAATACATTTTTAGTCAGAACGTGTTCTGCCATACATACAAGTTGTGTGTTCAATCCAGGGAGATAAATATTGGCTCTGTTCAACCAGAAATCCAGAGCCATCAGTCCTGCCCAATGTGGAATGCTAGTATATAATGATTTAACATCCAAAGTGCATAATAGCCAGCCAGGTTCAAGTTGTGATTCAGAGACAATTTGTAGGAATTCTGTGGTGTCTTGAATTCTAGCTCTGATGCATGCTAATAGTGGTTTAAGTTTCTCAGTCAGGAACATAGATAGGGGTTCTGTCAGGGATCCAATGCCCGATACAATGGGTCTGCCCGGTGGTTTATTAATAGACTTATGAATTTTTTGGCAGCAAATAAAGGTATTGTTTTGCTGGATCCTTGACCATGAGATGTGTCTTAGTTTTTTCAGAAATTATGCCAGCATCTACTGCTTCTTGAAGAAAATCATTAATTTCTTGTTGGAAAGAGGGTGTGGGATCTGTATTCATTTTCATGTAGTGATGATAGTTGGACAATTGTCCATTTCCCTCATCCCGATAGTAATCGGCGTCCATGACAACAACCGCACCCCCTTTGTCAGCAGAGAGTATAACGATATCTTTGTTGTTTTTGAGTCTGGTGAGGGCAAGTTGTTCCTTGTAAGATATATTATTTCTAATATTATCAGAACTGTTGGAATAAAAATGTAAATCTTTAATTACAGCCTGCTGAAACACTGCAACATGTTTATCCATGGGGGGATTAAATGTGGATTTGTGAAATCTAAAGTCTGTAGATCTTTGAGAGAGGTTAGAGTTATCCTGTTGTTTGAAAAATAAGTTAAGATTAATTTTTCTACAAAATTCTAAAATGTCAGATACATGTGAACTTTCGTCAATAAAGAAACCAGGAATAAAACCCAGACCTTTATTAAGTAGAGAATATTCATCAGATGACAAAGTGTACTTTGAAATGTTTAACACATTTTTACCAGATTGAACTATTTCACCACTGACTTGAAAAGTTCCTCTAGACTTTTGACCCCGATGCTTTCTCCCTCCCCTGTGTTTCCTGCCCCTAAAGGGCTAACCATGGTTCTACCTCTTTTGATATGTGGTGATTCACCATTGCTGGTTGATTCATTGTCTGTTGTGGAGGACTCCTCACCAAGAGTATTGCTGGAAGATCCTGATTTTTTAAGAATTGATCTTGGTCTCTTTTTACGCTCAAAAGTGAAATTTTTGGTGCCCTTGGCGAATCTCACACCCCTCTGAGATTCAAATTGTCTACCCCTACTGTAGTCTTCTTTATCTCTAGCAAATTTATGGAGTTTTTTAGTTTTGAGATTATTCTCCAATATGGATAATTCCTTGGATAGTTTGTTCAGACAATTTTGAAATTGTGAATGATTTTCAAATTGTTTTAAATTATTACATGTTTTTTCAACATCCAAGGTATTGGCATTGACTGTCCTTTCATAGAAGGAAGCTAATATATTAACCAGTGCCATAGCGGATTCTTGCTGTGCTACTTGCCAATCCCTGATTAAAAGGTCATCCAGTGCACCTACTAGTGGTTGAATCTTGGATCTCAATCCTCTTGGTGAAATATTTTGAGCCTGATATGCCTTAAAAAGCTTATGGTGCCAAATGTTAGTTCTTAAGGTTTTAATTTGTTTACCTAGCTGATTGAATTCAGAAATACAACCGTCAACTGGATCCGATATGGGTAAATCGGTGGTATTCGAGGAACTAGTACCAATACCGAATACCTGTAGGTCATCCTTATCAGCACATAGGCTAGATAGTAATTTCCCAAGATCCATGACTAGAAGTTGTTAAGCAAAAGGGTGGGAGAGGGGGAGGGTGGCCTAATGGTTAAGGTGTTTTCCTTACAAACACAAGGTGCAGGGTTTGAGTCTCACAAGGGATAATTGGCTAGGCTTAAAATGGCTCACAAGGGCAGTTAGCTTAGTACCAGTCTATGAACCTAAAAAATTCGCTAGGTAAAAAATGATTCAAATCACAAGGAAAGAGAAAAATGTCTGAAAAAACCACCAAATCACTATTGATAGTACTTGACAAATGTCAAAAAATATGCTAAATGCAATAGAGATTCACCCATTGGTACCAGAAATACTGAAATGAGTAAATGAGGTCCAATAATTAAAAAATCAGGAATGCACACTTAGTGAGATGCAAATGGAACATATATGTGGTTTAAAGAACAGGGGTTGAATAATACTGAATCAAGAGATTCATAGAGAAAATGATAATGTAGAGATATCAAAAAAGTTTGAGACAAAAGTGAACCCTATGTCAAAATAGTTTTCTCTTATTAAGGTTGAAAAGATGTACAAAATCAAGAATTTTTCTTCATGACCTATATTATGCTGTCCTCACTATATCAAAAGTCAAAAAAATAAATTCAATATGGATATAAACAGCAATTGAGATGCTTATGTTGTTTGAAATATATCCATAGGGATAACGTTGTAAACCCTGTCCAAATAACACCCTACTTCAAAAGTTATAGCACATTCTTGCTAATGTTTTTGTAATAATACTTCATGCATATAAGCAAACAGGTTTAAATAAAAATGCTCAACTCTGTAGTCATAAATACACCTATATATGGTATTAGTCAGAACATAACTAATGTAAAAATATAGGAAAATGGTAAACTTCCTAGAGCTGTAGCACTTTAAATATGAAACAACATAATTCAAAAGCCAAAAGAATGTGGTTAACTATGTAGTATTCATAAAAAATGCATACACAGTCTAAATAGGTGCTGTTGTTAAGCATAAGTTAGTACACAATCTCAATATTGTTGTTTTAAGGATAGCAAATGCCCAAGGCCAAGAACTGAAGTTATATATTCCAATTTGACCTGTTATTAGACTTATATGTAATAGTTGTATAAAATAATATTAACATATAACCATATAACCATGAAAAAGTAACCACAGCAGTAATATAAGAAATATAAATGACAGTTGGGAGAGTCCACCATTCATATGTCAAACAAGTCCAAATATATTGTTTTTTGTTTAATTGTTATCAATAACAAAATCAGAATGAAGCACAGTCCAGAAAACTGTAACCACAATTACACACCCCTGTGGCCATTGCAGTTTTTGTGGTTATATATTCAAAACCAAAAGTTTCACAAGCAAAAATACTGGTCAGTTATATGATATAAATTTTTTTGGAAATTGCAGTTCGGACTGGATTATTTATCTAGCCACCTGTACGTGCCAGGCTTTTTATGTTGGTCAAACATCCAGACAATTTCGCATCAGGATATCAGAACATTTGGGTGACATTAGAAATTGCAGGATAACAAACGCACTATACAGACACACCATTAAGCATCCCACTGCCAAATTTTCATTCTGCATTATTGATAATATTATTGGAAATCTGGCATTTAAAACAGGATGGCATGACATTTTAAACAAAAAGGAGAAAAGATGGATAGTCAAACTTGGTGGGCTTTTCTCACCAGGGCTCAATGACAAAATGTGATTTATCTTTCTAAAATGTATTTTTCTAACATTTGTTTTCTCAACCTTTTTATTTCAGCTTAATTGTTGATGGTTTAAAGATGTGTTTTCACATTGTAACCCCAATATGATTTATTGTTATTATAATAATTTTCTAGTGAATTTCATGACATAATGTCTAATTGTGATAATCATATTTTTATTTCATACAGCACAAATCCTCTTCATTATACTAAGGTAACATTTTATTTTTTACCCAACTGTTATCATGACAGCTTGGTACAGTTTAAGGTGCACTTTGTATGCTTTATAATCATTTATTTTTAATTTTATTAATGGTTTTTCTTTTTGGACAGGAAGTGATGTCATTGCTTCCTTGAAGGGTATAAAAGGAGCATTTTCATTTTGTGATTGTAACTACTGAGGAAAGCTTAAGAGCTGAAACCGGTCTAGTTTCAGTGCAATAAACTACATTCATTGGATCCATTCGTGGTGCTGGCTTTATTTTTTCTATTGGTCATATATATATATATATATATATATATATATATATATATATATATAAAATAGATATATAAAACGCATTCGTTTTTGGGCCTATTTTCATATGTGTGTGCGCTTGCTTACATTTATTTTTTTGTATGGGTTTAACTCCTGGCCATTTGAATGCAATGTGTCGATGCCTCATTAAAGGTATTACCATGCCTAGACAGGTATTAATTCTGTAATAATGTCCCACCTAGAGGAAATTATTGCATTTGCATTTTTTGTTACTGTATACTTTTTTTTTAATATTTTTTTATGTAAAATAGTTCCTCCACCTAATTTCTCATACTAGTTGTGTAGTATATGTGATTCTTTTTAGAGGAAGCATTTTACATCCAAAATATAAGTTATGTAAGTTTTTAATGTCTGTGCCTAGATGCACACAAACATGACTGGGAGTTATAACCTCATTTTAAGTGAGTACATCTCAGATGTCTCATTGTGATGAAATGAATAAAAAAAAAAGAATGTAAGCCATTGTAAAAACACATTGCCCACTTAACTGTCCCTGAAGTCTGCTCCTCAGAGAATGTTTGATTTGTAGGTAAATCATAGAGGGTAACAGTAATTCAGTATTCTAGTTTCATACTTGTTATGGTTGAGGCAGTGCATGTTGATGGAGTGTGTGTTGCACTCAAAAGAACTTGGTATGTGCTCTCTTTCTCTCTCTTCCTCATTCATGTGTGCATGCACATACACAAGCACTAACACATTGCTTTTCACCTTATTTACTTGAAAATCTTTTACACTAGCTAAACTGTAAAGTCATATTTAATGAGAGTTAAAAAAATTACATTTTTCTGTCCTTAATATGATACTGTAAATCAGTAGACTTGATTTTTACCTGGCATTGCCTGTACATATGCACCCTGTTGGTTAATGAGTATTCAATCTCCAGTTAGGATAAAGAGGCACACTTTGCCCATTCTCTAAATCATAGTTGAAGCCCAGCAACGAACATTTTACATGATCTTGGAATTTTGCGAACATGGGTTTGAACCTTACATTTCATGTTATTTTTTTCCATACATCATCTATGTATTTTTTACCAGATTTCAAGAAATCTTAGTCGTCAAACGGCATGCAAGGTATTTGTTAGTTGCAAGATTTTGAAAACAAGTTAAAAATCAGCATCCGAAACACAGGAAAAATAATTCCCCTCATGATTATCTTAATTAAATGACCTTTTCTCATGTTTGACCTTCTCTGTCTGCATTATTATCATAATGAAGAGATCGATAGAAAGTAAGGAAGAAAAATGATTGATGTGGTGTCGGCATCTTCTCTTTCGATATTAAGGAGTACGTCATAAACAAAAAAAGGACAAATGAAATTGAATCTTAAAGCACAGAGTAACAATCTCTAAAATCTGACTACAGTATTAAATAACTTTTGACATTTTTGGATAAACTTAGTTTTGACTTAAGTGTGGCATTCCAGTCAACAAAGGTTACAGAGTTGCCCATATGATACCTTAAACATTAGGGATTGTAAAAATAAAGTGATTAATACATGTTGCACAAGCCTTTATTCGAGTTTAAACTTCCTAAAATGTTTAAGTAGTTTTATTAACCAAGTTCAGAAAAAAAGTATTCAGATGTATGGATGATATGAAATACTCTCACATGAATATGATACTAAAGCTTCTCAAAAGTCAAGAGGTCTCAATGGCGATGCTATAATTTATGAACATATTAACCTGTAACTGCTCCTCCTGAATCCATTGTTTACTGTTATGTATAAAATGTTGTGCTTTGAACTAGAGATTGGCAAACATGTAGGGTTTTGAACTCTCTGTAATCTACCTGACTGTTTCAACCAAAATGAGTCATTAACACTGCTTTCCTTTTGTTCTGGATATTATTCTCATATTTGTCTCATGGCAGCCTGTTCAGCCTCATTCTCTTTAATCTTTTCTGGCAATACATTTTATTTATTTATTTGACATTTGTTAAATGGGTTAGTCTGACTTAGCAGGTGCCCTTTTTCAGCGGGGACCTGAGGAGAAACCTCCAAATGATGCAACACATGATAAAAAATGACATGAGAAATTTAGTATTAGGAAAATCACATACAATTATTTTCTATACATACACTCAATATGGTGAATGAGTCTATGGATATATTAAGTGCTCTGACAAGGCAACTAACTTGAACACTGTTATATATGCAAGAGTCTTAAAATGGATGCCTGTTTTTTTATTGCTGACAACACTCTCATGATATGGTCATTCTCTCTTAAAGAAGCAAACAGCATTTCTTGACTTTAGAAGAAAGTAATCTTTGTACAAGTGTGCACTGCCCCATAGTATTGAATGATCACAGTTTAATCTTCCCTATTGTATAACTACCTTTACTTCTTTGATTTCCCAAGTGATTTTTATGTCTAGCATCCATTGTCATGGGCCGAACACCAACCCCTCTAATTTTCAGCTAATACTCTTCATAGTTGTGCCTGCAGTACATACAGCATTCTATTGAAAACTTGTCAATTGCAGTGGGTTTTCCATTTCTGCAAAAATGAATTCTATTACTGTTCATTTTTTTTTATGTCTAGCTTTACTGATGAGATTCTTTGAGGAAAAACTCTCTGCTTCAAATCATCGGGGAGCAAATGAAACAAATAAATAAGGCACATGTGGGCGAGTTGTGTCCCCACAGGATTCATTACCACGCACTTTCCTTTGCAATTTCCTAATTTCAGGCGCACAACTCGCTAACTGAAGCTGCACATCCTAACAACTGAAGTTGAGGTATGGTGTCTCTGGAGAAATGAAGGGCAGGAAGGCGTGCATAAAAGTTCTTTAATGGACACATTAATATCCAATTAGCCATATGGCACATGACAAATAAAACTGGATTTATTTAGTCAGCTATCCTTAGTTTCTAGAATAGTCAAGAAACACACACAAAACTATTGCATTTAGTCTTAAAGGAACTGTATATAAAAAGATAGAAAAGCTGTCTCTTTTTTTAATTAATTTAAAAAGATACAGGACTAACACTTGTAAGCAAGTGTAGCTTTAGAACATGCATTAGTTTTCTCAGAGTTATGTGCCATTTTTCTTTGGTATTATCTTCATAGGACTGCTGGTAATGACTGTTCTTTTCTGGTCATAAAATCTCAAACTGGATGACCTTCTTCCTCATATTTTGTTCATTTTATACTTTCTTATTTTATTTCATACAGATATGATAGAGTATCAACCATGCAAGCAGAGCAACACAGGGTGGAAAATGTAAAGCATTACATGTAACGTCATAGAAAAAATGCAATGACTCCATAGATTAATTTTTTTCAGTAAATAATTCCACCTAGCCAACATCACTATAGCCAGTAGTGCATACAAAAAAAAATCTCCAAACTGAATAAATTTAAAGTGACAGAAAACAGTTTTATAATTTATGTTTCATTTGATATTGCAATAAAAAAGAAATGCAAAGCTCTAACATCTGATTTTTGTGCTGATCACCAGTATAACAAATTACTTTTTTTAAACATTGTACTTGTGTCTGTTTGCTGTAGAAGCCTGCAGTTAAGAAACATGGTGCATACTATATAGGGAGCAAGCACATGACTAAAGGGGATAAAACATCTATTCTAGATTCAGAAACCTTGCTAAAAAAATCAGTCCATCTGACATGCTACTGTGCATAACAGCTTCTGGAGTAACTATGAAAATGATTTGGAATATAATAAGAGATGGTGATTTTCATAGTACACTCCAACGCAAACTGTAGACCGTGTTTCAAACTGTGTCAGTTCTTTAAAGATCTTCAGTGGTATGCTGGATATCCAAGAACACACGTGCTTGTGAGGTCCAGTTATCATTCATCTGTAGTCAAGTCTAGAGCCAAGATTATATTCTTTAGACGTCTAACACGTAAAAATACCAATTATGCATATGTACATATAATATATACATCCTTCTTTCACATGTATTGAAATAGTTTGGCCAGTATAGATGAAATTTTACTTCTGTTGACCTCTGTATTGTCGACCACTTTGGATGCTGTATACAGACGTAAAACTGACAGTCTACCCTGAGTATGGGGATATGCACTTCCCCAGGGATTGTGCAATCTCAGAGTTAGCATATATAATTAACACAAGGTGTGCATGGTCAAACCTCCCTGCAAAAAAGACTTTTGTTTTCTCTTACATGCTCCGAGGATCAGCATGTCACAATATTTTTGTCCATGTAAGTGTGCAAAAGTTAAGCATGTCAACGTATCTGTGAAACGACTATCAACTGTAGATCTACTGAAACATTATTAGCAATACAGCTCCGATGCATCAATTAATACAATGCCATCATTACCCCACAGCATGCAGGAAACTTCAACCATCAAACACACAGACTATTCTTAAAACAGAACAGCTACAACAACTAACATCATGAAACTCAGAAGACTGGAGTCATATGCAGTACCCGAACTGTGTCCCAAATACCCCAGTACTATGATGTGCCACCACAGCTGCCAATGACTATACCACTAAAAGTGTTAGGAGTAGAACAATGGCATGGAGCAGGCATTACTGGGAGTTAATAGCCCATGGACTGTTATACTGACAGTACAATTCTAATGTAGTCATTCACATAAGCACCTAATGGTGATGGGAATTGCAGACATCTGTCATCTAGTGTACAAGTCTCTGGATTAATATTCCAGTGTCTATCGTAAAATTAAGTTATATCTCTGTGCCATTATGCATACCTCTAAACCTGCAGATATTGAAAATGGGTACAGAGGCTCTTGAAAAGTTGGTACAGCTGGACAGAAATATGGATGCACCTAATTTGCATATAATTTTAATAACAAATAGCACATAACTCTTTCCGCTTATTGTAGTAATATAGAATACTACTCAGAAAAAATGATGAAAAAATATAAGTGCACTATAAAAGACAGAGTAAAGATTTGTAGACTTTAATGAACTGTATTGGAAAATTGTGCCAAACAAGGTCATTAGTTTTTGCTTCTGAAAAGGGGAATGTAAGATGCATGTCCTCTTTCTTAAAACTAGTACATTGGTCATGTAGTGTATTCTGCATCCTAGGCAGTGTCAAAATCACATGTGATGAGGGGGATTTGGAAAACTGTTTCAAAGGGTAAATTAGGTATGGAAACAGGGCCATACCTCCAAAAACAGGTAGATCATGTGCAGTGGTAAATCAGGTCTGAAAATAGGAACAGTCCTCCAAAAAAAAAAGAGGTTTGCCTTTTTGTAACAGAGACACATTAACAGTTTCATACCATATGCTGTTATGTATACATACAAATGGTGGAAACATACTGTTGCCAGACACTCGGTTTTATGTTGAGGCAGGAATGCTTTTTCAGTGGCAGTCATGTTTTTACTAAGTATGTGATATACAACTTAGCTTTATGTCTTCCTCAGCTCTCTGTTTCTGAGCTGGATGTATCCACTGACCACCTACTACCCTTCTTGCACAGCAGATAGGCAGATGGAGGCACATTTCTTCCCTCAGAAAAGGGCAGGATTTAATGGCTCAGTCTTAAGGCAAATACAAACAGCAGGTAAGATTGAAGAGGTAGCCACTAACCACTGCTGTGTAGGAACACACTGAGAAACCACAGTACTACTGTTGAATTATACAAATGCAGGACAGAGAAAATCTACATACTGATCCAGCAACAGGGTGCTAGGAGTCTGTATATAGCTGAGGGACACATAGGCATATGTCTGCTTTGGTAAATGACTGGTGGCATTGGCTTTCAGGTCTTACTGTCTGATTCCCTGCATATATCTATTTTGGTAAGAGACTAATGCAATTTGTTTTCAGTTCTTATTGTCTGATTCCCTGTAGATTGATATCTAATAGCATTCAGTTAGAACTGTGACACCATGGCGGTGAATATCATAGTGTAACAGGTCTGATCCTAATGCATGACTGGATCCCATGGCAATACCGTAGTGTAACAGGTCTGATCCTAATGCTTGACAGGGACACCATTGCACTGAATACCATAGTGTACCAGGTCTGATCCTAATGCTTGACTGGTATGCCATGGCACTGAATACCATAGTGTGACAGGTCTGATCCTAATGCATGCCTGGTACGCCATAGCACTGAATACCATAGCATAACAGGTCTGATCCTAATGCATGTCTGGTGCACCATGGCACTGAATACCATAGTGTAACAAGTGTGATCCTAATGCTTGACTGGGACACCACGGTGCTGAATACCATAGTGCAACAGGTCTGATCCTAATGCATGCCTGGTACGCCATGACGCTGAATACCATAGTGTAACAGGTCTGATCCTAATGCATGCCTGGTATGACATGGTGCTGAATACCATAGTGTAAACAAGTCTGATCCTAATGCATGACTTAGATATTGTTGAAGAAAACTGTCAGTGATATTTGCGCTGTAATCTGAATATCATGAATGATATTCAGTGTTATTTATTTCACTATTTATATAATCAAGCATATGTTTTCATATGTTTGTGAGTATCTCAATAAGCATGCATCCAGAGAGGAATTTCTTGCTGTCATGTCATGCCAATGCATATGCCTGGTTAACTCAAGAGTTCTAATGATATATGTCTATGTTGTATAGTTGCAAAGTATGATAATTTGTTTATGAAAGTGTAGCAAAAAATGTAACTCAGGGATTTTGTGCATTATAATATAATATGTTATTTATGGGAAAAAGTAAATGCACTGAATGTTATTGCTGTAAAGGATACTTCTTACTTAATAGCATTGCTATATGTATAGATTTAAGAGCTTTTAGTGTATACACACACTTGTTTATCTTATACTTTTAATTTTTCAGAAAGTGCTCTGGAATGCAGAGGAGTCTGACATTCCATACCACATAGGTGCTAATGAGTTCATTATACTGTATTATGCCATATTATTTGTCTGACTGCACACACATGCACACACATATAAATACATATATATATATATATATATATATATATATATATATCTATATAAAATGGTTTACCTTTACATGTGCATAATGCAAAAGTCCGAAAGGACTTTTTCAAGTTTTCGGAAGGCCGAAAACACAATACATCGAATGTGCAATGAGTGAATGCACAGTAACATTCGCTCCTTACAGATTTGGCATTTTTGGTGCGAGGTGCACTATAGTGGGGTTTGGGAAGTAGACCCTTTCCCCACTGTAGTGCGACCTTGGAGTTAGAATAATAAAGTAGGGGGGTGCAGGGGGACACAGCCCCCCTGCATTATGCTTTGTCTTTGAATTGAAGATTGAAAATCAGAGAATCTGGTTTTCGATTTGCTGATTTTCGAATTTCAGTGCAGATCGGACTGGCTATTTTTGTCATTCCGGTACACACAAAGGGCCGTTCGGTAGGTTGATTTTCAACCTTTCAAAGGTAAATCATACATATATATATAGAGAGAGAGAGGGACAGAGAGATTTATGTACGTAGAGGTACATTTCCTCTCTTCTCCTTACTCTGTTACTGTGTGAATCTCAAATGCATGCGGAAGAGATGAAACTATAGCCTTATCATTTTCTGGGCTGATGAGCTAAATGGCGTAGATTGGAGTACTATGTGAAACACACTCTTCCTTAGTAATGTGCTTCTACTGTTTAACCAGAACTTGTGCTTCCAAAAACTTGCAAGTCATAGAACACTTTTCAGGGAGGTTGTTAATGCACTCTCTCATTTCCTAACTACGTGAATATAAATTTGTATTTGTACATGTATTGATCCCAGACCTTCCTGAAAGGCTGTAAGCTTCAATAAAAAAACCTGTGTACAAAATAAATGTAAACAAGTAATATTAAATAAATAAATGTTCTAATTAATAATCAGTTAATCAAACATTCTATTTTATGTACAGCTACCACATTACATCAGATGTTAATACATGGGTGTCACTTCATCATGTCTCCAGGAGACCAGGAGATGTCGTTTAAGAACTTAACTCTTCTTCAGGTACATGCGAAGTACATTTCTTCAGGTACTTTGAATGTCCTCTTTTTGCTTGAGGACATAGTTGATTGGTTACTGTTAATTTAATATGTGTAACGTATATATCCCTATTGGTGTTGAGTGTTTCATGTCTTGAAAGGGACTGCAAGAATTTTTTCACTTAACCAGTTAAAAAAGGAATACATAAGCCAAAAATAATATATTCATCTGTATCATCTGGTGTTAGGAACGCCTTTTGAAAGTCCAAGGAAAGTCCATATAGTTCTAAACATAATTCCAATTTTCCATATGATATGCCTTTTAGCAAGCTGCTTATTAATATGCCCATCAAGGTACTTTCATGCAGGTCTATATCACATAGTCGAAGTTACGTAATTTCTAGCACCTAATGGCTGAACCATTTTATTTAAAGTTACATAACTTCGACTACCTAAAAAAAAAAAAAAAAAAAACAGACAAAAAAAACTGTTGTAAGCAGGAGGGCAAGTCCCCTTGTATCTCCCACACCCCCTGCTAAGTAGATATACAAACTCTGAGATTGCACCACATTGAAATGAATGGAAACCTCCACCTATGGCGATTTCCATTCACACGCTCAAACTTTTACAAATTCAAACATGTGGTCTCGACCATTTGTGGTTTCAACTTGTAAAAATTCAATGACGTAATAGGAACCCGTTTTCATGCATGTCTGTACTGCTGGATTCAAAATGACAAAAAAAAAAAAAAGACTGAAAATGTGTGAGAACAGTGAATATCGAACATTACTCCTCTTCTTTAAACTTCCTGCCCCCCTCCAAGAATGAACTTACATATACCAATGCTGAACATGCTGTATCTAGAAGAAAGGGGAATATTGCAAGAAATGGCAATTGTGGGCTTAGTAAGTCTAGATTTTCAGCCATTCAGCGTACACATTATGGTACTTAAGGCGGTTCCTAGCTAATGAAATGGTTACCCTACAAAGGCTTTTTTCTTCCCGCAGTAGATGCATCATTTCTCAAGCTTCTGCTTGTGTGTTATCATGGTTAAATTTAGAAATTTCAAATAAAAGTGCATTATCATAAATCCTTTGTGCAGCTCACTCACATGTGCCTTAGTTACTTGATTTATTTCCTTTGTCAATAAATAATTTGAAGTATTTTTTTGGAAGCAACAAACATGTAGAGAACATTTGAGCTTAGCTAGGTTTTTAGAATTTTGCACAAAAAGTTTGCTGTCCTAAAAAGTATATCAGTTTAAAATTTGATAAGTTGGAGGTCATGCAATGGCTGTCTTAGGGATGTATTAATGTCACATACACATTGAGCTGGAGCTATCATGATCAGCTGGCTGTTAGCAACAAGCAGCATTGCTAATGGAATATGCACGAATCCAAGCTAGTGTACATGATAAATAGACCCATCTACAGTCTACAACACAGGATCATGGACACATTAAAGTAAAGCAGAGCTTTTTACATGATGAAAGCAGAACAGTGTACACAAACCTGAGATCTGTACTCAAGTGTATGGTCACATGGCACAGCAACATATAGGCTTCCCCTTGCTTTTATGTATTCTTAGTTGACCCAACAAAAGTGTATGAGGAACGTTGATTCAGTTGTATATTGCATTGTGTGCAGTAATAGAAATGTGGGAACTAAAATGGCATTCTCATGAACTTGAAGAAAGACAACAGTCAGTAAATGTTCAAAAGTAAAAATGCCTTGTTTGGAAAAGTGCAAGTTGTGATGATATGGGCAAGTGTCAACATAGCCAGTTGGAGTTTTGTAAAGAATGATATGTCCTTTGAATATCAAACTGATTTATACAATATGCTTGTGTTACAAATGTATTAGGACTGTACATCGTTTGTATACCAAAGAGATTTGTACAGATGCTTGTGCTGAAAATGTATTTGTGAGCTTTGCTTGTGTTCATTGTATTAAAACATATTAACTGTGCACCCTACTGGAATAAAAATAAATATACATGTATTGTTGCAACTGAATTAAATGTACCAACTAGCTTACTTTAAGAAAAGTAAGGAAAATGTAAATGAGCTGCTAAACCATTAAAATGTCACCCCACAGTGCAGAATAGGACAGGAGACGTTAGGTCTGGGAAAAAGCCTTTGTTCATTAGCTCATTAAAAAGAGGGGAAGCCCCAGACACTGTCATAAACATTTAGATGAATATTGTAGCAATCTGTGCTAAATTCCTATATCAACTTCAAAGGGAAATACTGTGAGAACCTATAGTCAAGTGAACAGATGAAGTCATTTTGCCAGCCACCTTACAAAGAGAAATATCAGCGTATTGAATATTCTGGTTTGGGAAACATACATAGAAAAAATCCTTCAGCTACAACATCTTGCTTTGTAGTAGTAGTAAGTAACTTAAGTAAGGAACAGTAATTCTTTTCAATTCGTCAGCAATAAAGTGAAGCTTAGTTTGTTTATTGTTTATCTTTATTTGTCTGAATCTGTCCATCAGGATTTGTTTCAATATTTCCTGTGATCTGAACTCTGTGATTTACTGTGAATACATATTCAATATTTTCATGTGCTTTTATTATTTATTATTAAATATATTTAAAACTGTTATTGTGGCTGGTCCTTGTCGAAAGTATCTAACTGTGAGATTACTTATATTTATTATGTGACACCATGTGGGTGACTCCAGAAGAACTAGCTGCCTTGGTCAACTGCTATAATTTGTATTAGTATTAATATTGCACCATATAATTGAATACCCTTTGTAAGAGCCTTATAGTAACTGATTGGTGGGAGTGAATCTAACTTATAGTCTGGGCAAAGCTGGTAGAGTGGGTAATCTGTGCCAGCCTTTCCCGTGTGTGTATGTGTGTGTGTCAGCTACTTGGGGCAGTGACACGAAGCACTAGGTTCACAGAGAAGGTGCTGTAGGACTTGGCTTGGACACTCCACTGAGGACCTAACCCTACAGCTCTACCAGTGGGGAGTCTTATTGGGGACTTTGAGGGAGACAGATATAGAGACATCCAGACCCTGGCCTGAGTGCGTTCCCTGTGTGCTCTTAAGGGAAACGTACTTGATGCAGAGAAGTCTACATAAGGAAATACTGAATGTATCCATTTGTATTTCAAGTGCACATCCCTCTCCAATGTCAGTGGTGAGAATTCAGGCTGCTGGATTACTGGCCTAGCATGGGGACATCACATATTGGTAGCAGTGCTGTGCATCACACAAGTAATAAAAGTTTGCAACTTTCCATGGCTGATGTATCAAAGTACCAATTCAGGAAGTTTAGAAAATTAAGGAAGACTCAGACATACTGCCCGTACAAGTCCTGTCAGTGGACACAATAGCAGGTTTGGCAGGAACATGCATGTTGTAAAGGGTAGGAAGTTAGAGAGCACATCAAAGTAATTAGATAGCAAAAATTGTGTGACTAAAAATTGTTACAGATCTGTAAATATTAACAGATGCGATGTGTGTCCACTGGAGATGTGGTATATGTCAGGAAACATTTAATAAGGTGAAAGTCTTGGAAGATGCAAGTCATATGATAGGAGTCCATTTACAACTGTTGTGCATGTATGCATGTATTCATGTCAGTGTATGCCTATAGACAAGATTAAAAGTGACATCAAGACCACTCATAAGTTACCTCTTAGGAGTAGTAATCATGACATAAGTTTGGCTGATGTCATTATTGTGACAACTGCTACATGCACTTTTCTCATTGTTTTATGTGACTGGAGTGTAAAGCATGTGTACCTATGTAACGATTCTGTTACATGTTTATCAGCTGTTGCCACACACAGGCAGTAACCACACTATGACAAAGTACACTTCTGAAGAATTTTTTACTATCATGTTGGAAATAAAATGTCTACTGAATTGAATATTGCACAACACATTTTGATACCTGGATCATAACACACAGCGTAGTTCACAGACAGTTGGAACATCACCATAAGGTTGTTAGTGAATTGTTGAAACTGCTAAAGTTTACATACAAAAGTTATAAAATGGCCTATAGTCCATTGGCCACTACCTCCATTTTACAATAGTCAGCAGAGTCATGCTGCTGGTAGCTAATTCTCAGCAGTTTTTGACACAAAACTAGAAATAAAATTAACTTGTCGCCAACATTTATTTATTACTTAGGGTGCTTTGTGCAAACCATTTTACAGTGGAAAATGCAGTGTGATGTACACATCATTATGTTAAGCATGCTCATAAGTAAGTGCATTAATAACTGGATAAGCATTCCCAACCCATCCAAAAGCCATAATAAAATATCATAAAACAGGCCCTATAACACATTCTGACCTTTGTCACATATTTTTTGGTTTATTATTGAATAAACCATTCTTATCAGTTGCCAGTACATTGTGAAGGAAATAATAAAAGGCACACAACACTGCATTTGAGCATATGTAATATATAACTAGATCCGCTAGACCTGTGCACTGATGATGCTATGCAAGAAATCCTATCTCACTTGCCAGAAAACACACACTTGAAGGGACAACTCGAGCATTATGTCTGAATGCATATGGCTTCCATAAAAGCTAATACAAAAGTAGGCTTTATTCTCTCTAGTTGTTGCCTCTAAGAGAAATTGCAAACATCAATTCTCTTAGGTTTATAGATAAGTACTAGGATAGCCATTTTAAGCCTAGCCAATTTTCTTTTCAAAGATGAGAATCAAATCCTGTACCTTGCATTTGTGAGGTAAATGCCTTAACCATAATGCCAAATCCCTATCCCAATAAAACCCCATGCTATTCTATCCAATAGGTGTTTTATAGCCACCTGAGCTACCATCAGTTCAAACATTTAGGACCTCTGTTTAATGTCTCAACTGAGGGATGGCACACTGAAGACACAGCACCGACCCCATGCTCAACTACAGTCTCAGCAATCCATCTACCTATAGTGGGAATATAACCCACAGCCTAATGCACCAGCAGTGAGTATGCTACATTTTGCACCACTGACACAATTAATATTATAATAGACAATCAGTCTGCAGGCTAGTCACCAACCAGAAATAAGTCAGAAATCCTGCACCTTGAGGTAAAGTCCTTAACTATTATCCCAATCTTCAACCGTAGAGAAGCCAATCTTCCTCATTAGCATTCTCTTTACATTCAGTAGTTAAACCTTGCCATAGTCAAATAGCTGCTGCAGTTCGTAGTCTTTAAAACTGTGTATCAACTATTGATTCAACAGAAAAACAATACCAGAAGTGTTACAAAGCACATACTTGAAGGGATTACATCATCAGTGCATTAGAATTTTTATGGATCCACTAAAATGTAGTTTGTGAGATCAAAGTCTTTTAGACGTGTCTGTGTTCACACAAGTTTGAGCAAGCCGTATCAGCATCTGTTCAGTAAACATGACCTTTCTGTTAATACTGACTTGTATACATACATTACGTATACATTACCTGAATAGAACCCCTGCCTCTCCAGTTTTACAGTCTGTGGAGGTGTGCATTAGCTTCTGGTGTAATGGAATAAATTGTAAGTGATTTGTGAAAAAGTGCATACATGAAGGGATGACTGTGTATCTGAATCCATATGGCTCACCTAAAAGGGGATTTGAGGGATCCAAATCCTGTAGGCATTTTAAGTGTTATCCCAGGGTTGAATTATCCACATCACATTTGTTGATAAATAATCCCTACCTAGTTCCTATTGATGCCCAGCAAAACTGTTGCTCACAATAAAACTGCTGGATTTGTGCTTTGCAATGCATTTAGGAGAACCATTTGAAATATTTCAAGGTATCTTATGTTCTTTACAAGTACTGGTTCCAAGTTTTATATTTTGAATCCTTTTATTTGCAATGACAGATGGCTAACTTACAAAGTTGTATTTTTAAATGAACAAGCAAAACATTGTACATTGCAGTTATCTTGTATTTCATGGGTTTTGGGCACATATCCTTACGATGTTCAGACATATCTGACAGGAAGAATTTTAGGTGGGTTATTGTTACATTAAGCAATTCTTTAGTGCTTATGCTGTTCTGTCTGCCTAGCAGTTGTATATAAATAAGAATTGGTCTGTGTACATCAAATAAGGTTGTTCAGTTCTATAATCATATGTTTTATCCTTTTGTGGGCAGGGGGGCATATGGGGATATTACAAGGTTTGCACTGATATATTCAGGTCTGCTTGGTGGTATTTTAAATTATGCTTAAATTACAAATAGTTGCATTCTAGAATTAAATAATCCTGTAACCCCTACCCGTTTATGTGCTATTTTGTCTAATATACATTTTTCTATCATAACAGGGTTATAGTTTCATCAGTTCCACAGAAACCTCCATTCTCAGGTGCTGAGAATGAGGTCATAGTCCAGGGCTTGCAACTCTATTGTACACAGCTCCTCGACTGCCATTTATTTATTTATTTGGAATTTGTTTACTGGGATAATACATCTGGGTCAAAAGAACCCATTTTCAAGGGAGACCCAGGGAGAAAAGCTCCAACTGCAGACCATAATTTACAAACATATTAGCTCAATACACAGTAAAGTTGTTCCAGGTTCAAGTAGTGACATAGAAATTTCAACATTTAACAATACAAAAAAACATATTCAGTGTGCATTAACTACTATGCATTATTTTGTTCACAGACATGAAGATGGGTACAACATATTCGTTTATAATGTAAATAGCTGACATTTCCTGTTCTCTCCTTTTGTGCTGAGATACTGATTAGCTACTGCATTATTATAGAATAGAGAAGGCATTATTGGGAGAAAAAGGGAAGAATGTGGAAACTGGGGTTATCTGTCTCAAGTAGAGTTAGGAGGAGTATATCAGACAGGAGACAGAAAACAGAGGTTAAGTTATCCAGGATGAGAGCACAAGCCCAGCCATGGTTTATTCAGATGTTGTTTTAGTGAAGTTATGAAGGCTACCAGGCTAGTAACTTTTCTTGTTGATAAGGGGTATAGAGAGTTCCAAACATTAGCAACCGAGTAAGAATATATGCTTTGTCTCAGAAGTCTTAAGGGCTTGGAAATAGTAAGGAGATTTTTTGTCTTTGGACCTAAGGGTTCTGTTGGGGATGTAAGGTTTGACTGTGTGGTTCAGTGCTAGACAAGCTAAGGGTTTATAGATGATGATGTGTAAGGTCAATAGCTGGATATAATGGAGGTGGTTAGGGAATTGTAGGCATTGAAGATTATGTGATACTCTGCAATGATGTATGTAGGTTGTAGAGTCATTGGAAAGTTCAGCCACTTTGTGGAAGAACGGTTTCATTTTGGATCTAGCAGTAGACTATAGCTTAGTAAGAATAGTGGCACCATATAGTAGGGAGGAGAGGAGGAAAGTTTTAGCAAGAATGGCTTATGTCAAAGTGTTCAAGAAGTGTCTGTTTCTATAGAGGATGCCTAGTTTCTGGTGTGTTTCCTTTTTTCATCTTTATTTGGTTTTAATGAGTCTGTCAACATTTAAAATAGTGTATAACAAGATAAACAATAACTATTCACAAAAGTTCTTAAGAATATTAATATATTCTTAACCAAATTTCCAGCTGACCTCCTAAAGTATAAAGAACTTAGAAATCAGACAAACTTAACAAAGACAAAAAAAGAGTTTTATTATAATCCTCCCAAAACATTAAAATCTGATGAAAAAAAATTCTGGAATGCTATAAACCAAATACTACATCCAGGTAACCCAATTTCATCAAACCCATGTCCTGACAAGTCACCTGAATAAAAGTGCCAATACATTCAACACCCACTTTATCGAATCCATTTCCAAACTATTTAACACCAGCCTCTCAAACAACACTTCAAACCTCCCTATACACCCTTCAACCACTATCTGAGTAAACTCCTTCTCTCTAAAACCTTTCTCCACTGACTGTAACAGAACTCTACTCTCAAAGCTCAAACCATGCTCTACATCAGCAGACAATATTCCTTCTTACCTTCTCCGAATTGCTGCACATTTCCTTCCTATGCCTATATCTATACTAATCAGTCACTCCATCTCTGAGTCTAAACTTCCTTCTGTCTGGCAACAGTTTTACACTCTTCCTATTCATAAAGGAGGTAACTCCACAGAAATATCTAATTTCAGACCTATTTCTATCCTGTCCCCTCTCACCAAAATCCTTGAGAAATGTATACACAAACAAGTTATACATTATCTCTTACATGAACAACTTCACTCCAACACAGCATGGCTTCTGTCTCAAGCATAGCACAACCACATCTCCACTATCATTTCTCAACACCTTATCCCTGGCTAAAGATGATCACAAACTTGTATCCTGTCTATTCCTTGGCCTTTCTAAGGCTTTTGACACTGTCTCTCACACACTGCTGCTTAGTAAACCTGTAGACCTAAACTTCTTCCCTGATACAGTTGCATGGTTCTCTAGCTATCTCTCTGATAGGCTGCAAGTCAGTACAATGGGACTCAGCACTATCTTACCCCTCTTTCAGTAAGAACTGGTGTTACCCAAGGTTCCATTCTTGGACCTCTACTCTTTAACATTTTCACCAACTCACTCCACTCCTCTTGTCCTCAGTCTAACATTGTCCAATATGCAGATGACTCTACAGTCATACCTATTGCTAATTCCCCCTTAGAACTCCTAACAAATACCCAAACATCTTTTAACTCAGTAGAGACATGGCTCACTAATTATTAGCTCATCCTCAACCCTAAGCAAACAAAATTACTACTTTTTCTACCTAAATCTGCAAACCACATTAAACTTTCCTTCTCCATAAGGTCCCTAAACAATACTCATATAGAAGTTGAAACTAGCACAAAAATCCTTGGCATTACTGTTGACGACTAACTAAAATTCGATCTTTACATTAACAATTGTATCAAAAAAAAAAAAAAAAGCTTGGTCTACTGTACAGGAACAATAAATTCCTTACTTCTGAAGCTAGGATTTCTCTTGCCCATGCCTACCTTCTACCTTGCTTAAGCTATTGTTCCCAAATAGTCACAAATCTGAACTCTTCTCGCCTTACCAAATTAGAATCAACCTACCACAAAATAGCTAGATTTGCAGCTCAACAAACATATAAATCTCACCACTGTCACTCCCTAAAATACCTGAACTGGCCCAAACTACCTCACCTGTTCCTACAATCTCAACTCCAAATCATACACTCCATCCTATATCCGCCTAATTTCTGCCCAAGTCTGTCTTCTCTTATCTCTCACTACTCCCCTAACAGAGTTCTTTGAAGCTCAACCCAAGACCTACTAAAAATCCATAAACCCAAATCCAACACAGGATACAACTTGTATAGCTACCATGCCTCTGTTGCATGGAACAAACTCCCACTAGAAATAAGGTCCCTGACTCACCCCAAACAATTTAAGCTAGCAACCAAATACCACTTTAAAAAACACTGGTCTTACCTTTGTACTCCTCCTCTGTGATTATTACCTACCTTTTATAGTACAGTCAAACTTACTTACTAAAACTTATCATTAACTACTTCATCCTATGCTTCCTGTAGAACCTCCAAAGCTGCTTCTATACTCTGCTCCCTGAAATTCTTATGTAACCTTTTAAGTCCCTGCTACCCTACATACAAAACCTTATATTTACTTAATTCTCTCTTTAAACCAAAACATACAACTTATTCTACTTTTTTTAACGTTGTCCTTTTTGTTTATAGTACTTTTAGCTGTCAACAATATACATGTATGTAGCTTATGTATTTTAACTGACAACATTCTCTATTGCTATTTTTATTGAACTGTATCTGTATTGCCATTTTTATTGGATTGTATATCTTGAGAGCTTTTCTCCCCTGGCCTCATCTGAAAAAAGGCAATAGCTTAACTGGACACTCCCAGTCACAAATGTAAAATAAAATAAAAAAAAAGTACTTTTCCATTAAATCATGGAGCTTTTGTCAAAATATGTACTGATGAGTTATGTTTCAAGTTCACATTCTTATAGTTGACAACTCATTTTACAGAAAATCTTAGCTAGGCAAACAAATTCACCAAATGCCAGTTCAGTTTTACATTTCCAATTTTTTGTTATAACTTTTCTTGCAATGACAAATATTGCCCAAATAAGAGGTATTTGAGAAATAAGTACTGTATAGCTGCTGGAACTGGGCATTAAATAGTATCAAGGAGTCATTAATAATGCAACTGTCTGACCACAAAGTCTAAGAAAAGTTTCTATAATCACTCCAAAATAAAGTCACCAATTTACTGTTCATTATCATGTGTAAGCAGTCCGCATACAGACCTTCATTCCATCTCCAGTATTTCATTTTTCCTGTTTTATATATTTGCTTAATTTTAATAGGTGCAAGAAAGAGACTCTATGCAGAAATGTCCATGCATAGATTTTTCAATAAAGTAAGGATGTTGAATTTCTTGCAGATTTTAAGAATAACTTTTTCTTTAGTTCTGAAAATGGTTAGTTAATTTTTGTTGAGAAGTTCCAGATTGTCATATCTTGGGTAACAAAGTCAGTTCTAATAAACTTGCATAAAATTGATAGATATGACTTCCCCTTGGGTGGCCCACAATTAACATTACAGAACAGATCCAAGATTTTTCGAACAGATTTAATTTGATAATCTAGCGATAGTTTGATTTTATCATAAATATATTCATTACAGGTATGTATATCTAACCAGCCTCCATGCTCTATGCTATATCTTGCTATTAAATATTCAACAGGATGTATTTTGTTTCCATTAAGAAATTGATGCCAAGATATTAGGTTACTATTTTTGAGTGCCGTCATTGTGTTTTCATTGAAAGATACTAGGCATCCATTAGTGAAAGCAATGGGGAATAATAGGATTAGTAATTCATTGACTAAGTAATTTGAATTCATAAACATTTTTAAAGATTAAAAGTATCTGGTTAATAAAAGGCATAAAAATAAACTTGTCTTTCATTCAGAACTAAATCTTTTGGTGCCCAGTAGACTATATTGATACCTAATGTCATATAAGAATCAATGAAAAGTTTTTTTTGTCTGTTAATATTTTTTCTTGTAAAGATTTCCCACAAGAGACATGACATATGTAACCACAATAATAATATTTTAATAATTACAGCATTAGCATATAGTTCAATGGTTGGAAACCTAATGCTACTGTCCTTCCATCTTTGGATATGCCAGTCTGAAGATATCCTTGTTTTTTTAGGGTACCATAAAAATGTAAGTAAGGTAGAATTAATTTTTCTTTGAATTTTTTTAGAGGGGGGCGAATTAATGATCGATTATAGTACAAGATTTTTGGTAAAAGTATCATTTTAGCCAGGGTGAGTCTATCTTCCATTGTGAAGTATAGCTTATTTCTATTGTCTGTTAACCTTATGATTTCATCCTTTAAGCTTTTCTAGTTTATAAATATGGAATATTTGTTTTTAAATTCAATATTGATGCCTAAATATTTAATTTGAGAAATTTCCCAGTTAACATTGTTATGTGATTTTTAAAAAGTGGTTATTTTGTTTTGTTTATAAGCAATATTTTACTTTTATTGTGATTAAATTTCAAACCTGAAACCTTTTCAAAGTAATCCAAGGCTATGAATATATGATTTAACAAGTGTTGTCTGTTACTACATGTCAACAGTATGTCATCAGCAAAAAGCTGGATTTTTGATGAAAAGTCTTCATTTATTTTGCAGCCTTTAATATTTATATTAGATTTTCTATAGTTAGCTAGTTGTTCTGTAGTTAGAGCAAATAAAGGAGAAAGAGGGCATCCTTATTTTCTTACCTTTTACTATACTAAAGGGTCTAGATATATAGGAACCTATCTTGACTAAAGATACTGAATCTCTATAAAGTGTTTTACTAGTGTTGTAAAACTAGAGGAAAAGTTATATTAATTTAAAATTTTACACCAATAAGGCCAGTTCACTGAATCAAAACGTTAACAATATCTAGACTTATTACTGATAATTCTTTTTTATTGTTACTTGCTATATCAGTTGATAAAAAAACTCTAATAATATTGTCTTGTAATCTTCTATTTATTATAAAGCCAGCTTGATATTCATTTATTAATCCCAGGAATATATGGCTTAGCCTTTTTGCTAGTATAGACATGAAAATTTTGTAGTCTAAATTCAAAAAATGAGGGTGATAAGCCGGACGTGATACATGATCTCTAATCTGATCTGTAATTATGGAGCTTCAAAGACAGAAGTTTTTTTAAATATTGTCAGGTAGCAGTTTATATATTTGTGGGATGATACCATGTAATCTTGGAGTTTTGTTACTTTTGAGACTTTTAATTTGTTCTTGCAATACTTTAAAAGAAAAGGACTTATTAATTTTACTTTTTTGTTCATTAGTTAATTTATGATGTATATTTTCCTTCAAAAACTATCAATTAGTTCATTTTTATGTAAGTTTGTCTGTTTTTTTCATTTTTCATAATATTTACTAAAACATTATAGTTTAGACTTATTTTGATGTTTTCCCCCCTTTTTATATACAAACTCTTTAATGCAATGTATTTTGTTCATATTTTTTGATCTAATGGCGAGTCTATGTAGATTCTTTGGGTTTGTTGAATAAAACTGCAATTTAATTTTTTTTCCAAACTGCGATTGAGGTCTTGTGTTGAAGTATTTCCTGATATTCCTGATTCACCTTTTTTAACTCCATATTTGTGACTTTGTCATTGGGATTTACGTTTAACTTTAATTTATCTATATTAGATTGCAGAGCAGTTATGTCCTTGACCCATTCTTTCCTGTTACATATACAACAGTGTTTAACTTTACCAAATAAATTGGTTTTAGGGTGTCCCATAATATAGCATCTATCACCTCCCCATTGTTATTAAATTCTATGAATTGATTAATTTCTCTCAAAAACAATCATTCAAATGTTTTATTTTCATTATATATGCAGGTAACCTTTGATAATGAATTAAGATATGTGAGCTAAATGTTAGAGTGAATGTAATGGCATTATGGTCAGACAAAAGGCATGAGACTATTAATAAATCTTATGTTTTTGAATAAAGCTCATTTGATACAAACACTTTATCAGTAGGGGGTTGTGTTTCATATCTAAAGGAATAGTGTATATACTTTAAAGAGCTTTGTAGTTTACGTCTAAAATATTCCTTATATTGATTAAACCTGTGTAGTGATTGAAATGTTTTGCTGTACCAGGTAGTCTGACTCTTTTGCCATTAGTCGTATCTTTACTTGATAAAATACAATTAAAGGCTGGCTATCACCACAATTCCTTTTGAATGTAATGTCATAATGTCTAGATACTTCTTGGCTGTTTTATATTCTATTCTAAGAAGCCAATAGACATTTATGAGAGTGTAATGATTTTTATCTAGTTGTATTACCGCCAATCCCAGCATACCATTCTTATCAGAATAAGTGTTAACTATTTTAGGTAAACCTAGTGTTTTCTTCCAAAAGATAAGAATATCTCTTCTTTTCAAACTAAAATGAGAACTTGCTAGAATTAAATAGTCCTTTATTTGCAACCTGCCTAAATCTTCAGTCAAACGATATGTTTCTTGCAAGAAGACAATACTGGTTTTATGTAATGTTAAATACTTATTTAAACAGTTTCTTTTTAAAGGGTTATTGAACACATTAACATTTAATAAAAGACATGTATATCTTTGAAACTTTTCAGAACAAATGGTTTAAAAATTAATGAACAATGGTTTAGTACAACAAATACAGATCTAACATACGTGCCACTTGTTATGGAGAAAAAAATCTAAAACTAGTATTAAAAATCTAAGTTAAAAACATTTTTATCCTCCAACATGGATTAAAAAAATTCCTGTTTTGATTAAAATTTCTTACAAACCACATTCTAACAACCCCATATCTCTACCTAATCACAAAACTTTGCTACTGCTTATGTATGTATAATAAAACAACATTAATAAAATAGAATGCACTCTATACAAATTCTGCTTCTAACATACTAAACAGACAACTAAACAATTAGGTTAATCTTATAAAATCACATTTGAGAAAGGAAGCCACTTTACTTACAACACTTGTCTTATTTTATTGTAAGTGTGTTCATATTTACTTACTAATGTGTTATTCGTTACTTTCTTAAAACATGATTCCCCTAATTCTAGTACTTTCAAATACCCTATCTAAAAATAACTAATAACTATATACATAGTATACTACATTGACTAATATAATGTATTGCTGAACTGTTATTTAGGGTTTGTAGGGTAACCTTTTACTTAAGCAATCATGTATATTGTGTATAAAAGCTTGCTGTTCATGTTTCATCCACGAAACTCAATTTCACATGTCCAGTTTAATGAAAGTGCATTTATTTGAAAATGCACTTTTATGAAACTACAGTTCAATGAACATAATTTGCTGGTGATTAACTGGTATATGGGAGGGGAGGTGGTGGTTGTAGATCACGGTACAGTGAGGATAAGGAAATATTCCCTTTTCCCCACTGTAGTACAATCTCGTAGTTAGTATATATTAGTAGTGGGGGGCATAGGGGTACAGTGGGGCTTCTCCCTGCATAAGTGAGTTTAGTGCATTTGCCTTTTTTCCCCTTTTTTGTTTGTTGAACTGTAGTTTTGTGAATGTGCATTTTCAGATAAATGCACTTTCGCAGAACCTGGCACGCAAAATTGAGTTTCATGGAAGTGTAATTTTGATGGGTCAATGTAGATCCATGTATATATATATATATATATATATATATATATATATATATATATATATATATGGTGTACTCATAGGTGAGAATAGCAAAAGCACTGTAGACTTCCGTCCACCAGATATTAGATTATGGGTAGCCTCCAATGAGGATAGCAGCAAAGAACGGGCCAAGTCTATGGTTGCAGAGGTTATATCTGACACTGAGGGTGTGGATCCTCTTCCCACAGTCTGGACACAGACATTATACCTGTGCATACCCTGACACAACGTCTTCTGACAATGGACAGGTTGATGGGGGGGGGCATGGTTAATCAGGGTAGTGTGGTTACCCCATTTGCAGAATTGGCAGAATCTGGTGAAGTACCACACATGGTTGTTGGCAGAGATGCTCAGAGAAGGTATGCTTACTGTCCCCCTCCTGATTATGTATGCATGCTCCCCAACATATGTACATGGCCATTAAAGAGGTACAGGGAAGTTTTACTACGGCCTAGGAAGTGATAGAGTAGTGCATGTCACACATTTTGATTTACTAGACTGCATGAACTGTATGTGTGTGTGTCTCAGACAGAATGAATGATATACTAGATACTGCAGTTTCTGTTATGGAGCATCTGTAGTGGGAGGAGCAGCATCCACAAGGTCAAATGAGGGGTACATCATCAGGCATGAGTTGACATGGTTGTGGGCATGCTAGATCCCACTCCCTCAGTAGTATTACTTCCACTATGTCTGTGGTCCATGTGTCCACAACAAGTCATGGATGTAGTAATGTTGACAGGTAATTTAGGAGACAATGGTCATTCAGTTATCACCCTGAATTCTAGACAGAATTATGGGCCTCCCAGGGCAACTCCTGGCAACAGTATATCAAGGGGTTGGGGGTGTCAGCAGTGAAATGGATCCTCTGCCATGCATAACTGACGCCTACCTGGATGCCAGGGTGCAGTGCTAGCACAAATGTGGCTGTGTTCCTGTTGACCCTTACACAACACACTGCACATTGACTATGATATCTCACATGCATACACAAAATATTCTTCAAAACTGACTTCTTCACATCTGTAGGTTCCCGCCCTAGTAGTGCATACTTGCTCTGACTTCATCTCTCTCTCTCTCTCACACACATGCACACACACACACACACACTGAAAATAATGATGACTTTTCCCTGCACATTGCACACTTCTGACATTTAGGGCTTCCTGTATCTGATGCAGAGAGTGGTCAAATAATGTTTGTTTAGTCAAATGTTATATTTTCATTAGGATATGTAATAATTTTCATTTTTCTTTATTCAGCTTAACTTTAATAGTATTACTAGTTGAGGTGGTCAAGTTAACATAGTATTAGTAGTAAGATAATACTACTTATATAGTATACCTTAGCCCCTTGTGCAGATAATGCTGAGGTTGCTCTGACCCGTACTGGAGTGGCTGGCTTGATATGCTTCTGTCTGATGCACAATACTGCACAGGCAATGCATGCTTTAAGTGAATGCCTTTTCCTCTGTACTGTTATATTGCAGTGTGTGTGATTTGCTTCTTAATTAATGCTCTGTGTGTGATTTGCTTCTTAATTAATGCTCTTTTCCTATGTAGTTATGAAGTAGTATAGATATGCTTGAACATGTAAGTGTACAGACGATGCCTACAATCATACCTCTCAGCCTCTTAGAACAAGAAACCTGGACAAAACCACAAGTGTTGGGGTTACAAAGGCCCCAAAATAGGGACACTTTTTTAGATATTGCTGTTACAAACTTGGAAAGTTGATAGAATACCTGTTTTTTTGAGTTGGCATCAGTTTTGTGAAGGATATGATGGCTGAAACTCCTATGGCTGTTATTTTCTGACTTCAGTCCTCAATCGAATGCTAGTGATATGACAGAAACCATAATTTTATGAGAAGCTCACCAAAAATATGAGACAAAAATCTGGACAGTCTGTGAAAATCTGTACAGTTAAGAGGTATGCCTACAATATCTGACTCCCTGTGGGTTTGTTTGATGTGGGGTGGCATATGCTAGATGCACAGGGAGACATAATGCATATGCAAGTATAAAATTTGTGGTCCACTCGACTGCATCATAGTTGGTTTGGTCTGTATTTGCAGCTTATATTAGTCATACTTATGACATTCCTGTATAGATAACTATTACTGGATTTTATTGATATACAGTAAAACGTTGTCCCATTCGATTCTCACCTAGAGCATCTTCTGTGTGGAGACATGCGTAAATGGGCGTGCCTTCGTTGAAGGTTGTGCGTCAGGGCTGGTAACTTGGCATGTAAAAATCCACTACCAAACATTAGCGGACCGGATTTCCACTGTGGCGACCCCTAACCGGGATAAGCTGAAAGACCCAACAGTAGTACATATACATCAGCATTATCTGTTCATTACAGGTTCATCACACACCATTTTTACTACTGATGTGAATGTCCTAGATTGGGGTTGCCTATGTCTAATGCTTACAGTAGACAGCCATAGCATGGGTAAGCAAAGTCTGGTTTGTTTGTATAAATCAGTGTGACTATTTGTATCTGCTTCACTGCCTCTTAGTCAGTGCCATGGCATATTGTACATGCCTCCATCTGCCATGATTGCCCACAACTGCAAGTCTATCATCTGACCTCTCATCTGTTTCGGCTTATATATATTATTCCCAGTTCACTGGGTGGGGCACTTATTTCAGTGTGCAGTCTATGGCTCGCACTACCCCAGGGAAATGGTCTATGGCACAGACATTTAACCTGATGGTAGCTCTCTTCTCTGGTATGTGGAAAACAGATATGACACCCACATGAAGCATTGCATTGAAGAACTGGTGGAGCATTCTTGAGGCAGAGGCCTATGAAACGCCCAATATATCCCCTGTGGGTCACTGATAAGTCCCTATAGCCAGTATACATAAGACTACACATACTATAGTTCCATTGGGTGAGTTCTCAGGTGAGGACGGCAGATGTTTACAATTTCTTGTAACTACCCTTGACAACCCTGTAGTGCTTCAGTATTTCCATTTGATGTAGTCCATGGCATACAAACATAGTCTGAGCACCTTACGCCATCTAGACCAAAAACTGGCAGCTGCATCACCTTGTATGAGAGCTTGTTGAACATAATGATTTATAATGGCTGAGACAACCCCTAACATGTTTTAAAGATTTCCTGTGGCTGTAGTCCAGCATGTGTTGGAGCTCAGAGCTAAAGACAGTGCAACATGATCTTGCTTGTTTTATACATTTTCGAATTGTTCCGACATGATTTTTTTGCTTCATTAGCATGAGCCACGGCTGTTTATACAGTCTTTATCATATTTATCTGCTGACCCTTATTTTGCAGTGGGCCGTGACATATTCTGCTGTTTCCTAATCACAAACTGCTTGTCCATTCTCATTGTCTTAACTTAGAGTTTAGCGAAACTCACAAATGTTCATGAATCCCAGCCCATAGCTGCTAGATAATCATGGGGGATCTCACATAAATGCAAGAAATTTGCAAAGAGCAAGATTAAATGGTAGGCAAAAGCTGATTTATTAAACTTGGTACTCGGTGCAGAAAAATAAATGACATCAGTAATAAATAATATACTGAGAAAATTGAAAGAGCATATTGATGATAAGGAATGATTAAATTAACCTATATATCACTGATGCAAACTACACGATCCATTGATTGTAAAACAAGATAGAGGTTTATGAATCAATATGAATTTGAATGTTGACAATTAAGGAAGACCTAGCGGAGAACTTGCTATTGAAAAAAACATGTATCACACTGAATGATTTGTGAATGTTTTATAAAGTGACATAAAGGGACATTTACAGTCTCTTACCCAGCATAAAGGGATGTACATTATCTCTTTCTCTGTGCAAGTGATTGGAAATTTGTTAAAAAAAATTACTGCAAAAGTGTATTAGTGAGGTGTTGATTGCAAATGGACTATTTGTATTGATTGTGAAAGAATGAAAGGTGAAGGTTCTAGTAGTGTTGTAGCTATTAGTTTGAGTTATAGTGTCTGAAATATTAAATGAGGGAACAGAAATTGATGTATTAATCTGTGATTGCTATATAGGAAGCAAGTGATCTTAATGTTTATAATGGCTTATACCTTTACTTTTTTAATCAGGTGACCCAGAATATTTTAGAGGTACTATTATTACAGCTTGACACTCCTGATCAAATGGGATTGCTTAGTATTTCAGCACTCACAGCTGAAAATAAGCTTTATTCTATTATTAATCCATTGCAGGGCCATGACAGACCCAGTCCCTATTCAAATATGGCTCAGGAGCAATCGATGTAAAATCATTTAGTTCAAGAAGGTAAATATGTCTGCTTTAGTGGTTGGTATGCCTCTTTTGTTGGTCAAAAGTGCTCTGTCAGCAAAAATATTTCATTTTTTGTGCAAATTAAAAGGCTGTTCTAAATATGTGTACATTGTTACTTAAAGATTTCCAGTCCCTTTTAGAAATAATACAGGTATAAGTGAATGAATAACTTGGTGTACACAGAAATATGTACACAATTCTAACTGCTGAAACATGCTTATAATGTTAAAAGTGCTTATTTCTATTATACTTTTTTCTAAGATCAGTTAAATTCTTATAGAATATTTAAAATGTTGCTCTTTTAAATATATCCACGGTCTGTTTAATTCTTGTATGGCATGATATGCATTTTCATCTTTTGATACTTGCCTTCCTTTACTCTTGTATATTCACCATATTTGCATATTTTTGCAGTAATTATTTATGAGACAAAAACAATAAGAACAGTATAGACGAATGGTCCAACGCAGAAACAGGATATAATGCAACAAAGAGACGCGAAGGACCGAGCCACAGCAGGAAATGACATCCACAAATAAAATAATTATCCGCAGGTTTAATAGTGAGCGCTTTCACAGCAAACCATGCCGCTTCATCAGACAATTCAACACATCAGAGTGCGCCACGTTTAACATCCTGTCAACCAATAAAATTCCACATTTCTTTATCTGTGAAAAACACTTGTCAAACATCACAGCCATCTATCGAAGCATGTATATAAAAACATATGAACAAATGACACAAATTAAAAACAAATATATAAACACACAATATAAATAACTCTTTCATGTTATATCTACATATACAAATTACTATTTAACTAGCACCCTAGTCTGTAGTATTGGTTTAATACATATTTTATCATTAAGGCCTCTCCTTGCTGTAGCTCTCATTTAGATGATCCATCTCAACTCAGACGTCTCTCTGCTGTTCCTAATATCCCCTCCCCTTTAACTAAGTGGGATGTTTTCAATGACCATAAACTTAAAAGAGTGAGTGGAATCATTTAATAAAATATGCTGAGCCAATGAATTTGTATCTGAGCATCTATTGATATTATGTATATGCTCTCTTATCTGGTCTCTAAACCTGCTATTTGTCTTAACGATGTAAAATGATAAGCAAGCCTGGCAGTAAGCCAGGTAAACTACATGAACAGAATTATAGTCGGCCTGCGCTTTAAACTCCATTGTCTTGCCTGTATCAGGATGTACAAACTTTCTACTTTTATCAATCAGATAGCAGAAATTGCATTGGTTACAAGGGAATGTACCCATGCTATCCCTATCTGTTCTTTAATTGATAATCTGACTTCGAGTAGCACAACATTCTCTCGAGTGACTTTTTATTTTTAAATGCAAATCTTGGTGCATGGCCAACCACTGACTTAATTTGCTCATATGTACATAAGATGCGCCAATTCCTATTAAAAATATTCTGTATCATTTTGATATTACTGGCATAGGTTAACAGAACTCTCATTGTCTTTAAAGTCTGGATTCTAACAGTAGATCCACTCCGAAGACAAACTGAGAACCACAGAAGTGATGGAACAGGCAACACACTGGACTCTTGCAAAACACTTGATTTAATAAAACACTCCAAAAACAATTAAAATAAATGGTCGAAGTATAAAGCGCTTTTCATCTGTCAAATATTTCCAGACTTCCTCAGATATAATTCATTGAATGAAATAGTTCCTTATATATAATTTGAAACTGCATCACATGACTGTTAGACCAAAGTTAACCTTCCCTATTCCACACTCTTCTCAAGGTAGGTAGTGTGGATTACTGAAAAACCCACGTTTGTTTTACATACACATGTATATCTTAGGCAATTCCCCCTATATACATATGCTGAAATTAAACATTACTCAACACTAAATATATTTTATAACAACATACCTATTCTAAAATATTAATGTAACATTCATTAATATGAATAAATAAGTTAGTCAATCCTCTACACGATATATACATGCTAAAAACAATATAAAATATATGTGTTAGATGTATGTGTGCAAATACATACGTTAATAATGTTTAACCATATAGTTATTAAATTTAAGACATCTAATCAAACCTAAGCTAATGAATCATCCATTTAAAATCTATCTCATCAAGCCCTTAAGCTTTAAAATACACATAATGGAATGCATCTCATTAATTCATGGTGGACTACAAGAGTCCAACCTAAGTTGCCACAATAATTCAAGTTTTTCCAAGAGTAAGCTATTAAGACCATTGTTGCCCTGTTCCACTGTGGGACCATTATCAATTATTTTAAATTTAAATTAATTTTCTGGATATTCGATACAATGTCTGGCTAAGGCGTTATCTTGTTTTTGTCTGTTAATGGCATAGACATGTTCATATATCCTGTCCTTTAACTTTCAGTCCGTTTTTCGATATAAAATACCGGACAAACCACGCACTGGGCCAAACAGACAATGCCTTTCGAAGTACAATTATATTTATTTCTGATGTACTTTCTACCTCTTATTATAAAGTTCTGTCCTATTCCAGTATGTTTACATTGATTGCACATTTCATAACGAAACTTACCTATTGTTCTCCCTGGCCGTACACTTTGGGTCGCATTTAAATTCTTCATTGTTTTACCCCACCTATAGGTGACTACTGGGTGTTCACCTATTTTGTATATAATATCCCTATCAGTGGAAAACAAGTTCCAATTCTTCTTAAGTATTCTTTGAACTTCTTTTGTACCTAAATTATAAGTTAAAACGAAACTCATAGGAATAACATTTTCCTTACCTCTAAGTGTGACCCTATCCTCTACTATTTGGGATGACTGTGATGATACTGGACTACCCATCAACGCCATAATGCTTGCCCCTTTATATAATAAGGGTTTATATATTCCATTCACCCTCTTAGTTTTGATTTCTGCTATGATACTCAGAACAAATTCCTCTGGATATCCTCTGTGTATGAAAATCTCCCTAAGGTTTTAAGCATTCATCCTCGAAATTCTCCTCTGTGGTGATCATTCTTGCTGTGCTCGCACCACCTGTCCTTTAACTACTGATTTCTTTTGATGTAGTGGGTGCGAGCTTGAAAAGTGTAGGAACGAGTTAGAATAAGTGCTCTTCCTAAGCAACGTAGCTATGAGTCTTTGCTGAGGGTGGTCCTTCTGTATTTCTATATCCAAATAGGTTATATTCTCTTCCTTGTATTCACTAGTGAACCTTAAAGAATTAGTTGTATTGTTAAAATAGTTTGCAATTTCTTTGGCTAGTCCATCGCTCCCCTTAATGATCATAAAAATGTCCAAAAACCTAGTGTAAAAAAATATAGATTAGTCTGTTAAGATATTCTGAATGACATATTCTTGTTCCCAGTGGGCCATCACGAGGTTAGCGAAACTCGCCCCACATGGTGACCCCATGGCAACTTCTGTCTTCTGTAGGTATAATTCATTATTGAAAGAGACAAAATTGTTTTTGAGTACAATGTCCAATAATTCTTCAATAAATCTCTGCTCTTTATCAGGTGCTTCTCTATCTCTTAATAGATCTACCACCCATTCCATCCCTAAATCCTGGGGAATGGATGTGTACAAGTCACAAACATCTGCAGTTAAGAAGTTGTAATCTAAAGGACATTCTATAATGTTGTTGATAAATAAATCTTTACAGACTTGTTTCTCTTGGCTAACATATTTTTTCAAAACTAAGTCTATCACTTAGCCAGGAATAAGTTATAGATTGCCTGGCGTCTACTAGGGCTCTCGTTGGGGGGGGGGTCCCTGATGTTTTTATGGATTTTTGGGATGCCAAACAAACTGTGTATTTTTGGGGATTGTATGGTCAAGTAGTTATAAGTATTCACGGCGATGATAGTATCCATAAACATGCCATAAATATAAGATCTTATTCTGCTGTATGCTATGTTGAGTTCATTCTTACTTATTTTAAGGTATGTATTACTACTTAACAGGTTAACCATCTTCTCAGTATATTGAGAATTACTCATCACTACTAGCCCTCTCCCCTTGTCTAGCTTCATGATGCGTATTGGTAAACTCCTAAATTTTTTAACGTAATCCTCTCTTCATTTGTCATAATCCTTTGGTTGTTGTCTTGACCTAAATGGTTGAAAATATTTCTAAAATCAGTCTCTCAAATTTGTTCAAACATGGCAATAATCGGTGCATAGCTGGATGGAAAGTACTAGTAATCCTTAATTCTCGTCTATCCTGAACACTCACTTGGACAGCTGGTCAGTCCTATGCTTTTGTAAGTCTTCATACCTGTGATGGCACTGCTGGCTGGAGATGGTTATACCTGCCAGGGTTGAAAGGCGGTCAGCCATCTCCTGCCATAACTCGATCTTTTTCCAGGTGTTATGTTTTATGCACACCTTGATCTTATCCAAGCAAAAGGTACAGTATGATCATTGCTTCCTTATCAGACCAGCTGGGGGTGTGGCCTTGTGCCTTCACAGGAGCAGTGTAATGGATTGCAGACCCCCAGAGAAGCCCCTTTTGCAGCAGCCCACTTCCCCCCACCCACCACAGCAGCTCCCTCTTCAGCCATGCAGTGTTCCATTAAGCTATTTCTCCCCAGTTACAATAAAAAGTGTTCAAATCTGTCAGTGTGCATACTGTTTTCTTATTTACTTCTATAATGATTACAGATATTGAAATAAAATAGTGCAGACACTGATGATCATTTGCTAAACAAACAATACAATTTCACAATGAAAACAGGCCATGAGCAGTGAACTACTCTGTCCTCGAAACCCTCATTCATTGAAAATCCACATTCAAAGAAAATACATCTGGCCTGTGGAGTATTAAGTTTACCTTTGGGCTGTTTTCAAAGTATAGGCTCTCTGCACGCATTTTTGGGACCCATGCATACATGCTTGTGCTGAATTATATTTCTTGTACAATACACCACCACTTGTTACAATGTGTTATAAATTTATAGTTTTGAACATTCTTCCTGTAAGCAGTGAAGCAAAATGTATGAAGCAACAATGACAAAACTACCCATTTCAGAAAATTTCAGCCATAAAAATGTCACTCCTATTAATGTTTACAATCTACCAATGTTAGACCATAAGCACGATCTGTAATTAATGAAGAGTTTGCTGCTAGCAAGCAAATGTACATTTCAAAGTTTCATTTATGAATTCAGTGCTTGCTGCCCTTGAAGAATCAATTGCATATGTTACATAAAATAAATTGGTAAGCTAGAAATATTGCAATAGGGTGTGACTGACAAACCGACAAGTGCATAGTTACTAGGCCTATCATACAAAGTAGAGGACACACTCAGGAGTACAAAACCCCTATCCTCTCTTAAAATGCAACTAATAATCAGCAATCAAAAGGGGACTGCAAAATCAGCACTCTATCTACATGGTGTGGGAGCAGACTCCACAGCTTTCTGCACCAAAAGCAATTATGCTATTAATACTACTTTCAAATTCTACAGCACAAACAGTGACTGCCATTTATTAAACAAAACAGTTGCACATTGAAAACATACTTTGCATGAACAACAGTAAATTTCTCTCCACTCGAAGCTTACAGCTTCATGAAAATGCACCGAATCTCTTAATTCCCTGAAAATGTACTGAAACTCAGTTCTGTCAGCAGTTTGGTAGTTGGTGTAGATGATTCATGCTCTTGTCTCCTGTAACCAAGTTACATGATAAACCTGATCAAGTTTGACTAACCTGCCTCTCTCGCCTAACTAGGGCATTACATACCATACCTCTCAATTTCTTAGTGCAAGAATCTAGGACAAAGCTTAAAATAATGGGGACACAATCACCCAAATTAGGGACAGCTTTTAAATATTGCTGTTTTTAACTTAGAAAGCATCTAGAATAACAAGATTTGTGTTACCATATATTTTCTGAAGGATATGAAGTCTAAAATTTATTATTTTGTGACTTCAGTCCTCCATGATTTGCCAGGAAACCACAAATTGTGTGAGAAACAAATCATAACTATGAGGCTATATCTGGACAGTCGAGAGGTATGTCAAGCAAACACAACTACCTTTTCTCTGGTCTCACACACACACACACACACACACACACACACACACACACACACACACACCTAATCTCTGACACAGCAACACACATACTCATACAACAATGAACAGCCAAGTTTAAATTCCACGAGTGTGCGCTCTCATACTCACTCACTCACTCACTCACTCACTCACTTGCAATGGAATGGCTAGCTTAAATTCCACATGAAAGTGTGGAGCGTGTTTACATCCACATTGGGGTGCACAATCATGTTCATCCTTAAAAGGGAAGACACTGCCACCACAGTGTTAAGAAGTATTTTTTTCTTATGTTAGTAGTTAACTAATACGTTAATGTTTAAGCTTCCTGGCCAGTGGGACCTCCAGCCACGAAGCCCTAAATGACTGTCTATATGTCACCTAGTACTGGATCTTCGCAAGAGTTACCGTCTTCTGAAGAGCAAGAAAAAGAATAAGGAAAGTCTGGTCATGGAAGTATTAACCAGGGTTAAAGAACGGGCAAAGACTGTACAGTAGCACCCTGATTGGACAAGAAGCATTCTCCAGCAGGGTGTTAATGTACAAGTAATGCCACTTCATGACAGAAGTCAAGCTGCCATGGAACTCGGACAGAAAAAAAAAACTAACCACCACTATACACTCTCTAAGCAGAGCTTTTGCTGTTCAGTGAGTGTAAAAAAAAAATAAACAGAGAAAAGTTTGTGTATATTTATGAGTGTGTGTGTTTCTGTCTGCATCTGTGAGTGAATGTGTGTATGAAAGCAGAGGAGTCTGCATGTATGTGAGATGTCCTAAGTGAGTGAATGCATGTATGAAAGCAGTGGATGAGATTGAGAGAGTGAGAGCGATCTTGTGTGCATAGCTCTCCACTGTCCAAATTTGCACAGAACATCCAGAGTTTTGCCTCAGATTTTTTGTCTGTTCCTCATAAAATTTGTGGTTTTCTGAAGTCTTGTGGCAAATCATTGAGTAGTGAATTCAGTCAATAATGACAGGCATTTGAGTTTCAGGCATTATATCTTTCAGAAAATACATCGTAATAAAAGAACTTTTATTCTAGCAACCTTCTGAGTTTATAAGAGCAATGTTTAACAATTGTCCTTATTTTTGGGGTTTCTCCCCCATTACTTTTGGCTTTGGCCAGATTTGTTGTGCTAGGTTATGCTTGCGTGAGTGAATGCAAGTATGAATCCAGAGGAGATTGTGTGTGGATACTGTATGTATGTGTGTGTGAAAGAAGAAATATACTGTGTATGAGAGAGAGAATGGGCTCTCTGTAAAATCGTTGTTTTTACTTATTTAATTTTGTAAGTACTATATTATTTTTTATATATTTTTGATACAAAATGCTTCCTTCAACACCATTAGCATATGCTACAGAAAGTTTGAAATGTTAGGAGGAATAACTATTTTACAGGGGAGGTCCAAGGGTTGCTACACAGGGATTATAGCTGGCCTTCTCCATAATATGACTCTCACTACTGTGGAATGGATGGGGCAATAGAGTTTCCTAGGCAGGAGCAAATGGGCTCTGTCCTAGTCTAGAGGTGTAGGTAGAACCGTCTGCTTTAGTTCAGGCAGTAGGGTCAATAAAGGGTTAATTGTGAAGGGTAGTGATTGGCAGGGGGAGAGGATGTGAAGAGTCAGATAACCTGGAAAAATGTTTGTTACGATTGAAAAAAAATGCACTGTCCACCCTTGTAAACTATGGTTGAAGATACAAATAGCACATTTTCTATAGATATTAAAATTGCAGATTTGAGGCAGTGAGGTATGGATGCCATACAGTTTATATCACATCAAACAATTATATCTTGTTGAGATATTTGTTTCAATTATTCATTAGCTAATGGCTCAGATGGATTGTTTTTTGGTGTATTATTTGATTGGACACTTCTTACCTGGTTGGATAAAATGCATTCTTTACACACAAGAAATCCAGCAGGAGTTCAGTACTAGGTACTGTAATTAAAGGTCAGCAGGTCATTTATGACATCTCAAAATATAAAGCCAAATTCCAAAAGTTATGCTGTTGGCGTTACTATCTATAAAGCAGGATTTCAAGTCACATACTCTGAGAGCAGGTCTGACAACACATCTTTTAGAATCTGGGCCATGGTCTGTTGTGGCCTGATGATTTTTTTCAACTGTCTGGCAGTTGGCTTTAGAGGATTAAGGAACTGTTAATAAGCTGTTTCCTGTGGTCCAGTGATGCAAGGTTTGATTCCCTCAGACTCCACTGTCTGTGTAACTCTGAACAAGTCACTTAAGACACTGCTCCTTGGCTCAGTCTGAAATGGTCCATAAATATCCTTTAAAGCAAATGCAGTGAACTGTTTAAAATATATTATGAGCAGAAAACAAAGTAACTCATAAGTTTAAGAGATTCCTATTCACACTCACCCACACATTTTATTCATTTTATATATTTTGTGCTCCATCAAGAAAGGCTCCTTGTTGACATGTTAAGACTCCTTATAAAGAGCTCTGAAAGGGGACAAAAAAAAAAAACTAAAAGCACAGCAAGTGATGGACAATATCTGTTCTCCTTTAAAGTTGTTTGTTTATTTTATTTCCTTTCCTTTTTTGCAGGGGTATGTCCCTAATGCAGATGCAAACCCCAGAACTTAAGTATGCCATTTTCAGCATCAACATACACCAGCAAAAATGCAATATTCTAATGAACAACAGTCTCACACTTAATATATGCAAATCCAAATTGTGGGTCATTGAGTCATACTGCATTGGGAATCACACTAACAAGTCTTGAAATTCCAAAAGTTACAATCTTTAAATTTTACATGAGTTTTGCAGTGGTCAGTGCTACTGAAGAAATGTCTACACAATAACCTTGCTTTATATTTATAGATACATTTACTTGCTGCTAAAGATGGCCATTGTACATATGATCTCTGTGTCAAACTCCATGTTGCGATTGAATGAATGTACTTGACCAAGCACTTTTGTTTTGGTATTATTTGTAACTACAATCTAAACCAAAGAATTTTGATTTATCATTGCTTGTCACTAATGTTACAATGAAATTCTATACTACTTTTACACAAAATTCATGATGAACTGCAAGCATTTAATTCTGTAAGGTGCTTTCTCCTAACTTGAAAGTTAATAGAATCAATAAATAAACTACATAGCCTACTTTATAATACCTGCATGTGTACCTGTTAAAGAAACCGTATCTACTCCAGCACTTTTAACTAACATTCATGATCTACTCTGCCAACTAGAAACATTTTTTTTTCATTAGGTAGAGTAGCAGAAACCTTTTTTATTTTTTCAGCATCAAATCAGGAAATATACTTTCAGCCTACTTTGTGAACTGGACAAGTTACATTGAAGAAGTACTGACTTCATAGCTCAGTCAGTTTTGTTTCAAACGTTTCATTCTGCCAGCTGTCTTAAGTATTTCCTAAAAAATAAATTGTGATTCTGTGTAGAAAAAGTATAAGCATGTTTTTAATGCCACAGATGTACAACAACAATATACTTTTAAGCAAACAGAGGAATGAGCTGATTGGAATGTATAATACTGTAACATTTACATTTTTGCTGTTTGGAATGTGAGTCTAAGCTCTTTGCATAAATAAAACAGCTGATATCACTGAATATACCAAGTTATTAAGTATGAAATAACAGATTACTTTCCCCCTTTTTGTACTGCATGACAACCCATCCCACTTGAACTTTAAGTAGGAGGCAATAATCAGCTGAGTGTGGTTGACAGAATCTTTTTTAAATATGATTAAAAAATAGACATGTTTGAAATCCTGAGTCATATTGTTAAGGGGGTGCTTGTCTTCATCTGTCTTAATGTAGAATAATTAGTCTGTAGGGGGTCGAGCATCATCAGATGCTTACTCACTTAATTCATTCCTGCTGCCTACTTACTGTTCCGTTCCTCCCTTAGGTCGGCAAAGAGTACTTGTATATCGTACAATATAATTGATCACACCCATCTCACAGAACTTCTACAGCAGTCTGTTATGCATGCTGAAAAGCTTGGAATGTTATTTATTTGTGATATTTTAAGAAAGGTTTAATGAAGTCATTACTGCCATTGGTTCTGAATGAGCTATATTGCTGCCACAGCAGCTTTGCTCCTGATATAACTTCTGAAGCCCCATTAGGTGAACTTTATGCCAGCAAAGAATTTATGTCTGTGTTAATACTGCCAGGATTCAGACATGGGGACAAATGTGCTGATGTGTCTCCTGCCACAGGGGGACAGAAGTGACAGGGTTCTGTCACCATTAAAGATCGACACTATACTACCATTCCTTCAGGTGTGAGTTATGTCCGTCTGTTGGTGCAAACAATGTAACATGCATATACTCGCAAGCCATTGCTAGGTCTTATAGCTTGAATAAATAATGATTACAAAACAAAGTATATAACCGCAGGTCTGCTGCTCTTAAGCTGCATGATGCAGATTTAATCCTCAACATGTATATCATTCACTACATTTTAAAGACAGCCTTCATATTTAGCAGTGTGATCTAACAGGTATTAAAGTAATGCGCAGATGCAACTCAGTTTTGAAAATATCAATATGATTTGCATACCCTTCTTTATATGTTTTCATACCTTTAATGGGCACTTCTGCATAGCTCTCAAAACTGTACACAAAATACAAGCATTTGCATTAATCGAACTTAACAGTTAGGAAAGAACTATTAAGAATTAATGTTAAATACATGCTAATGTTTGTTTATTTACGTGGTGCAGACCTTCTAGGTCATCCTTAACTTAAGTTTTTGAGCCCCCAAGCCTTTCTGTGGGAGTGGTAAGCACTAGGTAGACTATCTACCATAAGAGGAGTGGCTTTTGGCACATAAATTTAAGTATATTGGCCATTTGGGCAGTTTTTCCATCTCTTTCAACTTTCTGGTTTAAAAGCTTGCATTTGCACTTGTTTCCTGCCTTTCCTGTAACTAGTCTAGTTGAGATGCAGATTTGCTGTATCCAGGACTGTTTGTAAGCTTCAGAGCCCCCCCCAAGTCCTTCTGTGTTGGAGGGAAGCCTTCTAACTTATCAGTGGGAGTGGCAAGTACTAGGTAGCCTATCTACCACAACAGGAGTGTTTTTTGGCCCAGAAATTGTAGTTTATTGACCATGTAGGCAGTTTTTCCATCTCATGCAGATTTGCTGTATCCAGGACTGTTTGTAAGCTTCAGAGCCCCCCCAAGTCCTTCTGTGTTGGAGGGAAGCCTTCTAGCTTATCAGTGGGAGTGGCAAGTACTAGGTAGCCTATTTACCACAACAGGAGTGTTTTTTGGCCCAGAAATTGTAGTTTATTGACCATTTAGGCAGTTTTTCCATCTCTTTTTACTCTCTGTTTTAAAAGCCCACATTTGTGATCATTTCATGCCTTTCCCATAACTAATCTAGTCCAAATTCAGATTTGCTGTATCCAGGACTGTTGGTAAGCTTCTGAGCCCTCCAAGCCTTTCTGTTTTGGAGCAAAGCCTTTTAGCTTCTGTGTTGGAGGGAAGCCTTCTAGCTTATCAGTGAGAGTGGTAAGCACTAGGTATCCTATCTACCACAAGAGGAGCCGGTTGGGCAATTTTTCCATCTCTTTCAACTTTCTGGTGTAAAAGTACACATTTGTGCTTGTTTCCCACCTTTCATTTAACTAATCTAGTCCAGATTTACTGTATCCAGGACTGTTTGTAAGCTTCCGAGCAGTGCCAAAGTCTGCTCTTCTTTTTTTCCCCTTAGATCTGCTAGCTCATAGCTAGCTTAGTGAATTTTTCTGTAATTCTTGAGTGGGGAATGGCATCAAAGGCTTTGGCCAGATCAAGGTAGGCTGTATGAACCACCTTGCCTTCATCCACAGCTCTGGTGACTGACTCAAAGTTGTCGACCAAGTTGAGCAGGCACGATCTACCCTTCAGAAAATCAAACTGTGTAGGATCCAGAGTTTGGAGATTCTCTATACCCTTTTTTATTAGGTCCATGATGACGCATTTCATAGCTTTGCATATTAAACTCATCAGGATAATGGGTGATGGTTCCCAGAGTCTGCAGTTGCTCCTCCTTTGTGGAGAGGTATGACTGTAGCAGTACACCATTCGGTAGGGACAAAGCCTGAGGTGAGGCTGTGACTGAACAGGGCACACAGGTGAGGTGCCAGTTCATGCTGTAGTTCATGTTGAATACAGCCAGGGATATTGTCAGGTCCTCTAGAAACTGTATTCTTGGCCTTGGCCAGTGCTGTTTTAACCTGTGCAGCAGTAATACTGGGTACCTGGCAGTCTACTGGTATTGTGATTGGTTCTTTGGGGGGATGGGTAAATTTGGCACTGAATCTGTTGGCTTTGTATAAAAGGTACCATTGTTCAGTAGCTCAGAGAAAATATGGGTATTGGCATGGAGATTCTTTACATAACTATAGAAGGCCTTGTGGTTGTCTTTACTATCTGCTGCAATTTTTTTTTCATAGCTATCTTTAGAGGATTTGATGAGGGATCTCAACTTTTAGTTGAGGCTGATAAAGGAGTTTTTTCGTCTTGGGATTTCACCTTATTCTGCAGCTGTTTCCTCCTTCTGTTGTAGAGTTTGTTTATGGCAGGGAACCACCAGATTGGTTTCCTTTTTTTTTTTTGAAGAGAGTGTCTTGGTTCTATTGGGTATGGCGAGATCCATGCATTTTTGTACTTGTTCATACAGTGCATTGGTGCATGATTTGGAGGTCATGCAACTATTCTCCATTTGCATGGGTGCCTTGAAGTTAGCCTGCTCTGTTTTTACGAGACCAGAGTTAGCTTTGGATAAGTTTTTCATGGTGGTTACCTTTGCGGGGGGGTGGGTGGGGTGGATTTCCAAGGTGATTAGTTTGTGGTCAAATCTAACCAGCAAGGAGTTGACTACTGATACAGAGCAATGGTCGCCCATGTTAGTGATGACCAGATCAAGGATGTTGATACCTCTAGTGGGGAGTAAGAATAAGATGGTCCAGGGCATTGGAATTAATGAATTTCAGGAAAGGTTGGGCAATTGTATTGTTACACAAGTAGTTTTCCCAGTTAATGGCAGGGTAGTTGAAGTCACCTAGTATGAGAGTGTTAGGTTGGACCCTAATATTCTCCACGGTGTTTAGGACCATGTAGTGTGAGTCTTGGGACATGGTTGGGAACGTATAGCAGGCTACGACCTGAATCTCTGTCTTACCTAATGTTAGTTGCAGCTAAAGTATCTCTCATGCATTATGCTGGGCTACCAGTCTGGAGGTGTGCACATCCTTTATGAATATGGTAACAGCGATGCCTTTGGAGCTTTGGTCCAAGTTCTGGGGCCGAAAGGTGTGTATTGAGTTATAGTCTCGTAGTGCAGGGTTGCTTTCTGCTGCCTTGAACGAGGTCTCTATTACAGCACAAATGTCGATGCTCTCCATTTTAAGGAGTGCTTTGAGTGAGTGCATTTTGAGATTTAGACTTCTAGCATTGAGCAGCATGACCCTCAGATTGTATTTGTTTGTATCTGTTACGGTGTTAATTTGGTCTTTGGAATACCACCTAAAAAGGCACTATATGGGTGGGAAGAGCGTTGGCCATTTTCCTGAAGCCCAGGGGTGACAGATGCAGGCCATCTCTGGCAAAGCATCAAGGTCTGTCAATCATGTCCTCCTAGGCAGACATATACTAAATCCCCTTAGAATGACACCAGAAACTTAGCCATTTGTTGAAATCAATCATTTTCATCTTGTACTGTGGTATAATTCTGGATGATGGTAGGATGCTGCTCAGCGCTAGGGTCATACCTGCCTGGGCTACATAATCCAAGAGCTCCTCCATGTCTCTCTTCATGTAGTCCAGGGAGGTATGTCTCCGGTCATTCACATCCACATGTACAATGACAGAGTCATATTTGTACCTGTTGAGGGACCTGAGTGCATGCATTATGTGGTGGATCCTCGCACCTGATTGTTACTTTCTCCTTATTCAACCTAGTGAGTGGGACATCAGTGTGCCTCACTATCATGTCACCTATGACTAGTGTGTTGGGCATGATGTTTTGCCTAAGGGGCTTTGGTTTAGTGGCACACTGTTTAGGAGAGTTATGTGTCTCATGATTAGTGTTGTGTTGTGGTGGTTGGGTGCATTTCGGCCTTGGAGGTCTCTGCTGTTTGGCTAGATTTTTATTGAGAGTGTCCATGAAGGTGGGTGTGTGGATTCTGTTTTTATGTGAAGGCAGTGAAGGTGTGTGTTCTGGTGGGCTGTGTTTTCCATGTGGTGTGGTGCAGGTGTTGACCTTCTCTTGACCAGGTATTCCAGTCTTGGCTGGACAGTGTATGGCTTCCAGTTTGGATATACAAGTCCATCTCTCACAAGTCTGAGTGTTGGGAGGGAAGAGGAGAGTGTTGTCAGTGTACATGAGGCAGTTGCTACATTGCCTCAGGTTGCCCAAGTTTACCAGCTTAATAGGAGAAAGCACAGGGAACTGACTTTTAGACATGCCTGGAAGGGTGGGCATAAATAATAAGTACTGGAGCTGTTTCCTTGTAGAACGTTTAGTGCTGGTAGCTCTTATGTGCTACAATAATTGCTACAAGAAGTCTGGTAAAATGCTAAACTAATAAGCTTGTAAAAGTGCAGGAGAGGAGAGAACTAGCAGATCTAAGGGAAAAATTGAAGAGCAGACTTTGGCACTGCTCAGAAGCTTACAAACAGTCCTGGATACAGAAAATCTGTATCTGGACTAGACTAGTTACAGGAAAGGCAGGAAACAAGCTTAAAATTATTTTTTTTATTTTTACAAAAAAACAGCTAAAACAGCACTAAAAACAATTCAAGTGCACTGATGTTCCAATTTCCCTCAAAGGTTGAAACTCATGCTTATGTAGTTTGAGATTTCATCTATGTCTTTGCTATTAATTAATAAGGACGGAATGTCAATTGACCCTTATGCTTTGTGTGTATATCTTTTCTGATTTCTTGTCATATGTAATATCAGATAAAAGCACATTTATTTATGTGTACAGTATTGTATCCATTAATACAAACAACACTCCCTTTTATCATCTTCATAATATATCCTTGTGTCTTCTAATGTCCTACAATATATTTTTCTGTTTTTGTTCATCATAATACTTGTGGCTTGTATTTTTTCTTTAGCAATGTCCCAATAGGCTTGCAAAGCATTTCTTCATAAGGCTACTAAAACAGGATGAAAAAAACACTTGCAATACTTGTTTTGTAAGATGTTTACTCTCAATAAATGTTTGGATTCAACAGGTGTTTCAAATTTAAGTTACAGGTGAATAACATTTCTGCCAAACACACTCATATGGATGGAACGCGACAAAACTCTCTTTAATCATCAACTCTCTTCTTCCTTTAAAATTTTGGGGGAAAAAGTTGTGTACATTAAGGCTGGGATGAGATAGAACATGTAGATTCTCTGTGACTGCTGATGCTAACAGGACTAGGTTGGTTTCTGCTGTCTGTTAATTTGTTTGTCAGTGTGGAACAGAGAGTTTATATAGTAGTCCTAATGCATATGTACCCACATGACACCACTTCCCATCCAGTACAATTGAAGATGGCTGCCGTAGTATGGTTTGATTACTGCCAATAGCTCTCTTTTCCTGTGTGTCCCAAAATAAATGCTTGTATATGCTTTAGCACTTTCACCCTATGAAGCTATCATTGAGCTCCTGAGGTTGTAGTGCAGCTTTGCACAGCCCCATCTCATATGCATTCAGAGGTATAAATGGCTATGAATTACGGAATTCATTTTCTGTATTATTCTACTCTCATGCATCATCTGCATGCAACCACTGTGTATCTCATGTAGGGTGTGCGAATTCCTATATTCTGGACTTAGATGTTTTTTGTTAATAAGACGAAGCTGAATGAAATACCAGTAACTATGAACATGAGAGCTTACATTCTTGAGCATTTCCAGACCTTAAACAACTATGTCAGCATTACCTATATGGGATAAACTACATGCAACAATCCTTAGATACCTTGTTTTTATACAAGATCTGAGTATAACAAAAAGAGTACAATAGTCTACATTTGACTGGGCAGCCACAGTGGTGCAGCAGTTAGCATTGGTGCCTCACAGCAAGAGGTGTGCCTGCTGTGCGGAGTCTGCATGTCCTCCTTGCATTCTTGTGGGTTTTCTCCATGTGCTCTGGTTTCCTCCCACATCCCAAAGATGTGTTGTAGGTGGATTGGACACTAAACTGGCCCGAGGAGTGAATGTGTGTATGTGTGCCCCTTCTGTGGAAGTCAGGCACCAGGCTGGCAACTCCACACCATAAAAGCCAACTGCCAATCATTCTGCAGACCGTTTTTCCACTGTGGTGACCCCTAACCAGGAAAAGCTAAAAGGAGAAGTCATCGTCTGCAATTGATTACAAAACTGCATTTCTATAGACTCACAGGTTCAGTCTTTCAGTCTATAGTTAAGCCAATGAAACTGCTTTAATTAGCCTTCAGGGATGAACTTCCAGTGCTATTAAATTAAGGCAACCAAGGTGAGTATTGTATTCCAGATATGCAGTAACAATAGTGCATTAATTTTGAATCGGGGGAAGGGGATGACACCATGTAAATAAAAATTCATTTCCTGTAGACTCATCTGGGAGACTGGGATATGAAGAAGATTGATCTAATTAGGTATGTCCATAGATGGCTTAACATGCCATGCCATATGACCATAATCGGCATCTAGGGTACCACAACACCAGCAACAAGAGTTCTGTACCTCACACATTCTCCTGGAGTCATATTTGAATGAGCTGCCAACAGTGTATATATTTTGCAGAAGTGAACCAGGTGGGGGGTGGGGCAGTGAAAAAATTCAAGCATGTCTACAGCTGAGAATCAGATAACTTAAAATGACAATGTTGTTCACATTGATGCTGTAACTCAAGGAAGCAGAGTTCAGGAAAGTTAGTCTGAGGTGGTAAACCATCTATGTATTTGATTCATTCTGGACTCTTCTAACCACGCACTAATACAACAATAGGAATCTGCCAGAGCTCCTGCTACAGAGCTTCCTGTTTGTGAATATTGCCGTCTTAGTTTTAATCCTGGAAAGCTACAAAGCAAGTCCTTCATAGTATCTAGCTGGATGGTATTCCACTCCCAAAGATCTCTTATAAAAAGGATTTTGACATCACCCCTGTGCACACAAAAAGAGATTTGCTGCAGTAATATTAGGTTTTATCAGCCACAAGAAAATAGTGAGTGACCAGCTGTTTGAATCCCCAATAACTTCCTACCACCCTTTCTGCTATTATGTGATGTAGTTGTTACAGGTGGTGCAGAGGTTTTGTTCTATTCTGACCTGTAAAATACCACCCCATTTGTCTAGGGCCTACAGCACTGCATATGGAATTTCACATCAGAGGTGGCATATTGCGTAATTCTCCTACAAGACATAATTTCTCTACCAATCCTAGTAGCAAACCTCTAAAGCTAATTGAAAAGCCTGGCTATGTTTATGGTGACCCATGATGGCAACCATGAAATTTTTATGCTGAAACTTCTGGGAAGTCAGGCATTATACTATTGTAAACTTTTCACTTTATGCATATTTTCACAGTCGAAGGCAATTTATTATAATGCCCTGTTGTTCCCTCTGAAGTTTTAATTAAAAATGTACAGTTAAACAACAAATGTATGGTTAAATAACAAGCTAAGTCAGACAATCTGTTGAGACATCAGCTAATTGTTGTGGCTTTGGGGGTAACACCATGACTACAGCGAAAGTCTCCTGACTTACTTTCAGTTAGTGACATGGGTGTCAAATTGAGCTACTGGGGAATGATGGAAGTGCTTGTCCTGGGGATCAGGAAGACAGAACCAGATTTACACACTGCCACAAAAACTTGGGAGTGACCAGGTATACTACTATATGGCTTTGGGGGGCTGGGCAGCCTACATGAATACAAGGAACACACAACTCCACAAGGAATGCATTCCAGTCAAGACTTAAACCAACAGCACCCCCCACAGTGCTACTACATGACCAAAGGGACACTTTAAGACAGAACGTGCAGCTTAAACACTTTGTACTCTTCAGTGAAAAGATTTTTTTTTTTGTAACAGGAGTATTATTTCTTCATTGGGAAACTATTGCCTCATTCAGTAACACTCTATAGTGTGCCAAGATACTTGCATGATGTGCAGGTTTTCTGGCATTCATGGATTAAATTTTTTGCAATCTGTACTCCTTTTTGCTTTGCAACTGATATTTACTTCTGAACATCTATTATTAAACCTTTTAAAATACTTTGCTAATGTTATAGAAATTATATAAATTATAAGCATCCCCCTCATACTGGATTGATTACAGTTGTTCACTACCCTAATCTATATTGTTTAAGAATAAACGTTTTTATCAGTTTTACTTGTATTTAGAACCCCCCCCCCCCAATTTCTTAACTATATTACTCAATCAGTTGCAATTTAAGCTAGATAAAGCAGTTAGAGACAATTTATCAACTAGATGAAGTATTCTGAACGTAATGTGTTGAAATGTGTACTGTCAATTAATTATGCAATTTCTGGACTTTTTGCACATTTATTCATAAAGGAAATTCTTAACTTATTTATTCAGAATAAATAATTTTATCATTCATCTTGGTTACTGGTGTATTATCCTAATTTGTTGTATTTTACTAGTTTTCTTTCAGCTGTGTGGTGTCTATCATTTGGGAGGGAACTGCTTAGTGCTAACTGTTACCATTTAATTTGTTAGAATTAGATTGCTTGTAGGATAAACAGTAAGGTTTGTTCTTGTTTTGTTAATTTTGACTAACTCGTGATGGCAACACCTTAAGCCAGGGAAATGGATTTTGTTGCTGCAGATGCATCTTTTACCCACCCCACTATCTGAAAAATAGTGCCCGACTAGCAAAAGTTTTAATCACTGTTGCAAGACTGTATTATGAAACAGTACACACAGTCTAAGATGGGTGAAGTCCTAAGCAACCAGTAATTATACAATTGAATTATAACTGTATAGTGTAAATCTCGTTTAGGCATGGTAAGTCCTGATTACGCAATGTAGAAGTCCACAGTTATAATAGATCATTAAAGCCAAATTCCCTCTATATTGTCTGGCAACAGCTATGGGAGTCATTCCCCATTTTGGTTCTTTCTTGTAAATTTTTTATGTCATAAGTGCAAAATTTAAAAGCTGCAACCCCTGACCATCACAGTCATGTGAAAGCCTAGGCCATGTTGCTTGAAAATTAAATGTAAAGCTACCCATCTTCAATGCTGTGTTAGTTCTGTATCCTCTTCCACAGCAGCATGTCAGGAAATAATGAACCATAAGATTGCCTCAGTAGTTCAAAAATGCAAATACCAGTTTGTATCCTTTTATCCCCAACTAAATTAAAACATGGCCACAAGCTTAGATTGCAAACAAAACAATTTATACATTTGTGTGTTTGAAATCTGTTTGACAGATTGTCACTCTCCTCTTTCAATAAATCTTCCACACTGACTCCTACAGTTTCCTTTTTATTGAATGAATAAGTAATTATAGTATTTAAGATAAAATATTTGAATAAGCAAAATACTAGAAATGTCCAACAAGGCTTAGTGTTGGGACCCCTCCTGTTTGATATATACCTCTACTAGCTCACCAAGTTCATTGATGACTGTAAATTTGGTTCAGTCATTGAATCCCCAGTGTTGACATATGAAAAATGGGCCTAAAAATTACAAACAACTGGTGCCAAAGCCATAGTCTGAGACTAAATGCAAAAAAAAAAATGTAATCGGATATCTCTGCAAATTATAATATTAATAGCAGACTCCTAAAAGTAGACCCAGTGTTGAGAGACCTAGGAACACAGATATTAACCTAAACTTTGATGACCAGGTAGCTACAGTAGTGAAGAAATCCTTCTGTGTGGCTCAACATATAAGTAAAGGCATGGCATCAAGATCAAAGGAAGTCATAGGGTCATTGTACTTGACCCTCATCAGGTCCATAATGAAGTACAATGCTCCCTTCTGCATGTACCTAACCAGGCACTTATAGGAACTGGAGTGTCCACAGAGGTTTCTCACTAAAAAATACAAACCTTAAGACAGGTGTCTTATGCAGGCCAACTAAAGGTCCTATCCCTTTACTCCATCTTATATAGTTTATTGAAAAGTTAATTATTCCTGGCCTACAAGGCATTCTCTGATCTGGCCATGATGAAAATGTTGCATATTCACAAGAAAAATTATAAAAGAGTTATACATGTTCCATGGATCTAACAGAACTTGCTGGAGAGACTGATTTGTATCTCAAAGGCTACCTCAGCTATGGAATAAACTTTCAATCTTTGTAAAACAAAGACTATCCCTCACTCTCTTCAAAAAAAAAATTTGGATAAATGGAAGGGGAACTGTAAATTCACTCCCAGGGTACTGCCCATGTTCCTTATGGATAGAGGCAGTCTGTAAAATGACTCAGGGTTCCAAAACCCAAAGACCCACTATCATGATACTATCCGATCCGATATGTGAAAATTTTATATAATAATAATAATAAATGATATATTTTAATTATAATATATATTATAGTTGTTGTTCCGTCTTTTGGCTTTTCCTGGTTAGGGGTCACCACAGCGGAACTCCGGTCCGCTAATGATTGGCAGTAGATTTTTACGTGCCGAGTTGCCAGCCCTGACACACAACCTTCAATGAAGGTACGCCCATTCACACATGTCTCCACACAGAAGATGCACTAGCTGAGAATCGAACAGGACAACGTCTTACTGTATAATATATACATATATAATATTAATTATATAATATATAAGATTATAAAATTAATTATGATATATATAAAAATATTATAATTATAATAATGATGATGATAGACACGGTCATAGCCTGAGAATTATTGGCTAGGCTTGTAAAGGCTCTTGTGTCATTAGCCTAGTAATCATCTATGAACCTATTAAAAGATGAAGAGGAGAGATGAGAAAGGAAAGATACAGATTTGGTTTAAATTGCAGAGATGGATTGGAAGGGGTTGGTTAATGTCACGGATTCATTTAGATGAGAATGGATCATGGACATCACTGCTAGTCTGAAAACAAATGATTTGTGTGTCAAAAATCATAAGGGCAGAGCAGAAAGAGCTGAAGAAATTAATAATAGTCTTAGACAAATGGGAAGGTACAACCCATCCATGAAGTGTGTAACAAGGGTACTCTATGGTGTCTCATTTCACTGGAGGGTGTAGTTTTTTTTTTTTATAATTTTAGCATCTTTTAAATAAGAAAGTATATGATGTAGTGTCAGTATAAATACATTATTGATCATGTGCATCTGCCACCCTCTTCATAAACTGGAGGGAAGTTAAAAATATATATATATATACATTAAAGTCTATAATTTTTTTTTTTTTTTTTTTTACAAATCATTCTTTCAAATTTCATTTAATACTTAAACTACCATTTTCCAAGTGAAAATTCATTGTTATCTTTAATATGCTGATCCAAACAGTCCAGCATAATTATTGCCTGAACATACTGGTACAGCCAATATTTTGGCTTTAAGTGCAAGCATTTCATGTAATCTGCATAGAAACCAAATATCAAAAGGCAGATCCCAGTTATTGTTCCAAAACCCATTTCACATACTTTTTTCCGGGTCTATATTAGATTTTCGAAAATTGTGTAGAGCGAATCACTATAGGTTGACACCTAGTGATAGATCTACAAAATAATCGAAAATCTAAATAAAAGAAATTAAACCACAGAAACATAAAGTAAAGGTTGTAGGCAGGGGGGCAAGCCCCCCTGCACCCCACACACCCCTTGCTACTTAAATATACCAACTCAGAGATCGCGCTACAGTGTAGGAAATGAAAATCTTCTGTTTCCACACTTTATTGTACTGAAGTGCGATCTCAGAGTTGGTATATTTAAGTAGCGGGGGGTGAAGGGGGCTTGCCCCCCTGCCTACACCCTTTACTTTGTTGCTGTATTTTTATTATTTTTTTTTTTTTTAGATTTTCGATTATTTTGTAGATTGATCACTAGGTGTTGACCTATAGTGATTCACTCTACGAAATTTTCGAGAATCTAATATAGACCCCTTTTTTCTCACCATGGATGGATTCTAGGACATGTTCAGCACATGTGGTACGACTTACCAATTTGACCATAGCCATGCCAACATTTTTATTACCAACTGCCCTGCCAGTTTATGCTAGGATTCAATTGGTTCTATAATATGTCTTGTGTTGAATAATACTGTTTCTAAAAGACCAAAAAGAAAAGAACATTACAGGATTTCTATAAGTGCTTATATAATGGTGCCCCTCTTCTCTTCCCTCATAAGACCCATTATTGAGTACAATGCACCAATTGGAATGTACCTGGCTAGACATCTCCAGCAGCTGGAGAGACCACAGAGCTACCTAACCAAGAGGATTACTGGCCTTAAACAGTTGCCCTATGCAGCACGATTGAAAAAGCTAAGACTGTTCTCTGTTGCATACTGCTTTCTCAGAAGCGATCTCTGTCTAATGTACAGAGCCATGTCCAACCTAGAATTGTTGAACATGCTCCATCTTAGCAAAACCAAATATACTCGAGCTACACGCTCTAGGGATATAAACCTCAACACAAAAATGAATAGAACATGCTGTAGGGATAGATTCCCTTCGCAGAGACTTCCCTTACTATGGAACAGGGTCCCAATCTACATAAGACAGAGCCCCTCACTATCACTCTTCAAGAGGAACCTTGATGAGTGGATGGGTAACAGAAAGTTCAAACCGGGGGTCACACCAACAGCACTACTAGATAGGGGCCAAGGGTACTAGCTGCTAGTACAAGGGTCTAGGGAACTACTAGAGGGGCGGTGAATACCGCACAACGTGGCTGGGCTAATATATGCCTTCGGGCAGATAGCCCAGTACCAACCTATGAACCTATAAACAGTTACTATTTCTTGTTAATTTATTATGCAAGAGATTTTCTACTTGTGCAGATTAATTTATTTTGTTAGTTGGTAACTGAAAAAGTGATTATAACTTTCTACACTATATTTTTGTACAAACTACATGGAAATATTGCTTTATTTGTGCCCCTCTGCCCTGCATTGATAGAAAGTTGAACAAATTCCCTGACTGCAGTTCTAGAAAAGGAATGCAATATTATATTAAAGACCACCAAGAAACCAGGGATGTATCTAGTCACAGAAATGTTACCTGAGGAAAGAGACTGACCCCGTTTATGAATCACTTCTTATATAGATTTTAAGTGTACTTCTTTGGAGAGTGTAGACTGGATTGCATTGAACAAAGCCGATAGTCAAATTTGTCACACTGCAGGAAAAAGGATCTAAAATAATTTACTTCTTGAAAGTTTTACCACGAGAAATATTTGAAAAGATTGAGCTCGTATTGATATTCGGAGGCCATTTAGTTAGTAGTAGCACTTTAGGATAAAAGTACAATGCACATAAGTGTATGACTTCTGTAAGCATTTTATGAAAGCAGGTTAATATATTACACGTAAAAGGTAATTAATGCTTTAGTCTGACACAAGCATGTTGAATTGCAATGCTATACCATTGCTTCTTCTTGAAGAAAAAGCTAAAGAAAGTAAAGAAAAACATGAATTGATAAATATCATTTCTGATGCATATACACTCCTTTATATATGCCTGATCATATTTGCCTAGCCTGGTCAAATGGGTAAGATTTGGGTTGATACAGGGTGCCAACTTGTTGGTACATTTTGCTGATTGCTTGCTTTATAGGGTGGTCACATTTCATGGCTTCATGTATGATGACAGGAGCAGACCTCTAAATTGTCCCTATTTTGTAGGGACAGCCCCGATGTTTCTCAAACACTTGTTCCATTCCTCCTAAAATTAGTAATAATTTTGAGAATTTCTAAGATGATAGTGCCAGTATTTAAAATGTGTGCCTAATTTGGGATCTTTTCTTTAGTTACTTTACTTTGTTCCAAATGGAGGAGTTGATGCCTCTGTATTGCCCACAGTTGTGGATGTCCCCTTTGTTCTTGTACACTGGCACGAGTATGCTTATTCTCCTGTCATCTGGGATATGCCTTTTTCTCCACACTGGTATTAGTACTCTCAGGAGCCATTTCTCCCCTATCTCACCTAGCATCTTTATCATATCTGCTGTGACCTCATCTCAGCCAGCTGCTTTCCCTGACTTCATTTTTACTTAGTGCTGTTCTTAATTTTTCTAGGATGTGCTCCTCCTCTTCTCTCATTGTAGACTGTTTCTGGGGCTGTACAGCTTGTGTGTGGTTTTCTTCATTCAGAAGTTCCTGGAAATATTCCTTCCATCTGCCTTTGATGGCCTGCAGACTGGTGAGCAGGTTTTTGCTGGCATCCCTAATGAAGGCCGTCTGACTATCTTCTTTATCTTTCTGTTTTTGCCAGGCAACCTGATATAGTTTCTTTCTGCCCCTTACTGAGTCATTTTCCAGAAGTTGGTAGAGTGCCTCTGAGGCCCTATTCTTTACTATTGCAACTTCATTCTTAGCTTCTTTGTTAGCCAAACAGTAGTTCTTCCTAGCCTGGTCAGTCCTTTCTGTCTCCCACTTCTTCCTGGACTCCTTTCTTTTAATGACTTCTTGGAATTCTGCATTCCACCGCCTGTTTTTCTTATGTACCTTATTTCCATACTTGGCTCGGCCACATATCTTTTCTGTGGTCCTAACACATGCTGCTTTTAGGCACTGCCATTTTTGCTCAACTCCACCTATTTTATCCTCTTCTTGTGGTGCTAGAGCCTCAGTAATTCCTTGAACTGTTGTACTTTCTCTCCAGTCAACTTCCAGGTCTTCAGCCTCATCTCTGTTGAGCTTAGAGCCTTCTCTGACCACTGCTTGCAGCTGATTGTGGCAACTAGTGGTTTATGCTGTGGTCCAAATGTTTCACTGGGGATGACTTTACACTCATGGATTATAACCCAGTGCCTTTTCTTTACTAGGAGGAAGTCTACCAGAGTTGTACCATATGAAATATTAAAGAAAAATAATCAAATGATTAGTGCTTCTAAATAAGTACAAAAAGGCATGGTTAGTGGAGCATATTTGCATACCTTGTGTGTTATATTATGATAGCGGTTATGCAATACTGTACAGCAGTACTGTTAGTATTGCAGTAAATCAGTACACATTTTGCAAGCTTAGTGCAGTCTTTCAATCCCCAAATGACTTGGCCATTGTGCAGGAAGGTTTGTCCCAGATAAATAACTAGTGCCAAAATTATAGACTAAAACTAGATTCCAGAAATGTATTAACATATTCTAAGAGAAATTATCTACCTTGGGGAACTATCACATCAACAATATACCCCTAGGAGTTGACAATTGTTTAGGATTTGTAAACCTATATGGGCAGTAACCCAGCTTTCAACCAGGCTAAGTCCATTGTTGTAACAAAGTCCTTCTATATTCCACAGCTTATAAACAAAGGGATTGTGCCTACACCTAGGGATGCCATTGTTCACCTTTACTCATTTCTCACTAGGCCAGTCATTGAGAATAATGCCTCCTTTGGCATTTATCTGTCTAGACACATGCAACAAATAGAATGCCCAGAGAGATGCCTTACTAAAAGGATACAAGTCTTAAATAAGTCCTACATGGAGCAACTCAAATTCATGTCACTTTACTTGGTATCCTACATACTGATAGGAGGTGACCCATGTCACTAATATTTAATCCAACCAAATGCCCTGCTCTAACTAACATCCTTCCCCCATACGTCCTGCTCACCAGGCTGAACAAGGAGGTCATGGTGAGCTGCCTGTCAGGCGCTAGACTCCGCCACATAACACAAGCACTCAGGTCACTCCAAGGCAAGTACAAATATGACTCGGTCATTGTCCATGCTGGTGTGAATGACCTGAGACACACCTCCCTGGACTACATGAAAAGAGACCTAGAGGAGCTCTCTGAGCATGTAGCCCAGGCCGGTATGACCCTGACCTTGAGTAGCATCTTACCCTCACCAAGAATGATGCCACAATATGAAGACAAGATGATCAATTTCAACAATTGGCTTAAGTATTGGTGTCATTCAAAGGGGATCCAATGCCTGTCAGCCTGGGATGACATGCTCAACAAGCCACGATGCTTCACTAGGGATGGTTTGCACCTGTCACCCTTGGGATTTCGGATATTGGCAAAGGCTCTTGCTACCCCCATAGTGCCTTTTTTAGGCAAGGCTCAAAAGACAAACCCACCTCCATAGGTATCACAAGGGATAAGAAACTAAGAGTAATGCTACACAACGCCAGAAGTCTAAACCTCAAGATGCACGCACTCAAAACTCTCCTTAGCATGGAGAACATCGATATCTGTGCAGTAACAGAAACCTGGTTCAAGGCTCCTGAGAGCACCCCAGCACTACCAGGTTATACCTCATACCATGCTTTTCGGCCCCAAAACTTGGACCGAACCACAAAAGATACCCACACCTCCAGGTTGGTGGCACAGCACGAAGCATCAGAGACTATCCATGTGCAACTAATAGTGGGTAAAACTGCCTTCCAGTTTATAGCCTGCTACAGACCACCCTCCCAAACCCAGGAACCCCACTCAGCCTTCCTGAGAACACTGGAAAATATGAAGGTCTCTCCAAACACCATTATATTGGGCGACTTCAACTACCCAAACATAGACTGGGAGCATTACTCTAGCTCCAACACCCTAGCCCAAAGGTTCCTAGAATTTATAAACTCAAATGTTATGGAACAACTTGTTACCACTCCCACAAGAGGGGAAAACATACTGGACCTCATCATCACCAACATGGGAACTCTATGCTCCAGACCAGAAGTGTATCCCTCACTGGTAAGATCAGACCATAAACTAATCTCACTGGATATTCACATCCCGACCCCACCCCCTGCCCAGAAAACCACAGTGAAAAACTTCTCTAAAGAAAATTTCACACTCCTCAAAACCGAGGTGGAATCCTTCAAAGCCCCCGGGCCTGTAGAAAATACGGCCTAGACTGCATAATCCTTTATAAACGCATTCTATTAACACCTTCAGGAATGCATGGATCATGCAATCCCAAATAAAACCAAGACCAAATCCTCCAAAGGCAGATGTCCTGTCTGGTGGACCCCAGCCATAAACAAACTATACAATAGAAGGAGGAAGCTACTACATGATAGAGCAAAATCCCAAAAAGGGAAGGCAACTCTGATCAGTATTAGAAAAAATCTACGGGCACTCATAAAATCGTCTAAGGCCAGCTTCGAGAGAAAAATTGCACAGGACACTAAGGATAATCACAAGGCTTTCTTTAGTTATGTTAGGAACCTGGGTGGGAATTCCCAGATATGCTCAGAATTAGTCCAAAATGACAAAAAATACACCGAACCCACAGACATTGCCAACATCCTAGCTGACAGGTTCAACGCAAACCCCTCCCCCCCCACCAAAAGGGCAAATATCTATCACAGACGAGTGCTGCCCCCCTGACATCTCAGATGCTCAGGTAAGAGTCGCCCTCTCCAAAGCAAAAAGCACAGCATCAGCGGGATCAGATGGTGTCCCGGGGTGCATCCTACATGAACTCCAAGAAGAGTTAAACCCAAACATAAAACTACTGTTCAATCTCAGCCTTACTACAGGATATGTACCCAAAGAGTGGCGTACAGCAACAGTGGAACCTCTCCACAAAGGTGGTGCTTCAACGGATCCTGGAAACTATCGCCCCATAAGCCTGACTAGCTTGGTCTGCAAATCTATGGAAAGGATCATCATGGACCTCATAAATAAAGATATTGGGGACTTACAGACACTGGATCCTACCCAGTTCGGCTTTGTTAAGTACAGATCCTGCCTCTTAAACCTGGTCGATTTCTTTGAAACAGTCACCAAGGCCATTGACGAGGGGAAGGTGGCCCACACAGCCTACCTTGACCTCGCAAAAGCCTTTGATACAATACCCCACTCGGGCATTATAGATAAGCTCACCAGCTTAAATAGAAACCCCTATGTCACTAGATGGGTTGCAAACTGGCTCAAGGACAGAACCCACATGGTTAGAATTGCTGGAGCCATGTCAGACTCCAAACCAGTTACAAGTGGCGTCCCACAAGGCTCAGTCCTGGGACCTCTCTTGTTCGGTATATATTTCTTGGAGGTACAGGCCAACACGGAAGGACTGTGGCTGACCAAGTTCGAAGATGACTGCAAACTGGGCACCATAATCGACTCTCCAGCCGACACAAGCATCCTCCAAAAGGGCCTCATAGAAACAGACACCTGGTGCCAGAGCCATGGCCTCAAGCTAAATGACAAAAAGTGTATAGTCGTCCCCTTTGGCAAAAACAAAGTGCCCACAAATTACCACATAGGTGGTAATCCATTAAGTACAGAAGAAGTAATTAGGGACCTGGGGACCCAAGTTGATAGCAATCTCTCATTTGACAACCACGTGGCCAACGTGGTTAGAAGAACATTTTATATAGCCCACCTAATCATGAAGGGATTCACATCTAGATCAGGGGAGGTCATTGTGCCTCTTTACTCATCCCTCATCAGGCCCATAATTGAGTACAATGCCCCTTTTAGGATGTACCTTACCAGACACCTGCAGCAACTGGAAAGACCCCAAAAGTACCTCACCAAGAGGATCAAAGGGCTCAAACAGATGCCATATGCTGCCCAGTTAAAGAAACTCCAGCTCTACTCAGTGGCATATACCGCCTGCTCAGAGGCGATCTGTGCCTGACGTATAAAGCCATGTCCAACCCAGAATTAATGGACATGCTGCACCTCAGAAAATCCAAATCCCATCGAGCTACACACTCGAGAGACTTGAACCTGAGCACTGAAATAAATAGGACATGCTGGAGGGACAGATTCATAACCCAGAGGCTCCCTTCACTTTGGAATAAAATCCCAGTCCAGGTTAGGCAGAGTCCCTCATTGACTCTCTTCGAGGAATCTTGATGAGTGGATGGGAGATCATAGGTTTACCCCGGGTATCACTTCTGTGTCACTGTTAGACAGAGGCACAGTATACTAACCTCGAAAAAGGGCATAGCAAAATTAATTTAAAATGGGTGGCGAAAGACAAACACACTCTGGCTAGGCTTATAAATGCCCTAGGGCAGATAGCCTAGTATGAACCTATGAACCCCAAATAGAACTCTCAGATCTGAACACCAAAACTTAATTACTGTTCACAAACCTAAATGTCCTGCTGGACAACTTCTGCTCTCCTTCTCCTTGGGTAAGAAATGGCACTCTCTCCCTTCCACACTAAGGACAATGTCAAACACAAACAACTTCAAAACTCAGCTTTACACCTACCCCTCCTCCAAATGGAAATGTAACTGCATTCTCCCTACCTAGAACTCTTTACCAAAAGCCCCTGGGAGGGTATCCTCCTGAGTTCCTAAGCACCTTATCACTGGCAATAACCTTCTATAGCTAATTCCCATACAATCTCAAAAAAGGGCCGTAATCAGTACCAAAAGAAACCAATAAACCAAGATATTGGTACCAAATGGGAAGAAACGATGAAGCCACAGCCGTAAGCACTGGAGAGGTACTTTAATACACGCAACAGTATAAAATAAACATGAATAAACAGCACCTTAACAAATTAATCACTTGCATTTTCGTTTAACAATACTTCATCAGATGTGGGTTAGCTCAAAACAATTCCTACTTTAAATAGCAAAATACACATGACATCACTGAGTGTTCAACAAATCATTGAAAGGACATAATGCAAAAATAATCATTCAAAATTAAAACACTTCATTATAGGATGTATAAAAACTAAACACCAGGATTAAGGACATTTAAATTGACAGCCTAACAGAACAATGAACAAAAAACAGTTACATATAAAATACAAATATTAAAACAGCCTCAAAGCATGTAAACATAAAAATAGTAAACAAGTATTAAAACTCCCGCTACTGGCCCTTTAACAAATTACCACTTAAATACATAAATAAATACATAAATATGAATGATAAATAAACTGTATGGATATAAAATCATTAATGAAAATACATTAGTCATAAAAACTCCTAAAATCAAGTTATGCATAAATAAATGTTGTTTTAATTATGGGATACTAAATAGTCAAGATCATACGGACTAGATGTTATGAATTTCATAATTTAGCAGACCTCAATTTTAGTATGGGAGTTATTGAAATATGTTCATTAAGTCCTGACCATACATGAGCTTGCATAGTCAACTGCCACCACAGCTCCCTATACTCAATTTTTTCTTCCCACATACCACCACGTTCGTCTATTTTAATCTTCTTCATCACAAAAAATAAAAATCTGGCCTGTGCACAATCTCGCTTGTGTTTAAATAAAGCATCATTATCCTTCATGTTTTGAATATCATACATGTGCTCATATATCCTTCTTTTTTAGCTTTCTTTCCATCTTTCCAATGTAAAAAGACTGGCATACCTGGCACAATGCCTGGTATATAAGACCACTGTAGTCACAATTTGAAAAATCCTTACTTTTTAAAGTTATATTCCTACTTGTTAAAATAACTTCATCTATATTAATAATCCACTCACACTGTGAGCAACAACCACATTTGTATGTGCCAGGTTTCTTATTGCTTCTCCATATTTCTGTCCCATGATTCACTTCTAAAATGTTTTTTAATGAACTAGCATTTTTATATACTATTTTTAATTTCTCTCTAAATCAGTAAAGGCCAGAAATCTATTTCATTCTTTGTACATAGTATCTCTTACTTGTTTAGAACTGGCATTGTACTCAATAACCAGGGCTGTCTCAAACTTTTCTTCTTTCTCTGCATTGCCTATAATAATTGGCTCAATACCTTTACCTAATATGGGTTGGAACCTTTCCGTGCTACCCCTAATAACTTCTTCTTCCACTTTAAGAATATAATCTGGGTTGTGTCTTGCCTTAAACATGGTTCTTAAAAGGTCATTTTCTTCAGCAAAATCTTCATTATCAGAAGTCATTCTACTTGACCTAACATATTGCCCTTTTACTATACTTTTTTTCTAATGTAAGGGATGAGCACTATTAAAGTGCAAAAAAGAGTTGCAGTAGGTATTTTTTCTGGAAACTTTGGATCTGCAATGATCGTTCCTCCTATATATTTCAATATCAAGATATTCTAGCCTTTCTCTGTTGACCTTGTAAGTAAATCTCAGGAAGGAAGTACTATTATTTAAACATTCAATAAACTCTTAATAATTCATCATCATTGGATGTCCATAGCACACAAATATCATCCAGAAACTGTTTATATGAAATCCAGGAACTACTATATATAGAATTCAGAACAAACTTCTCCTCCCACTTTGCCAAAACTAAATTTGCATATGTGGGGGACAGATATTGCGCCCATAGCCACTCCCTTTAATTGATGGAAATACCCTTAAAAAAAATTATAATTAAATTTTAGGACCAAATCCATTAAATGCAAAATTAAAATACATTCATTATTGGTCAGACTTTTATCATCATAAATAATTTCTAGAGAAATAGAGAAAGAATAAGAATAAAAAGAATAACAACAGAGAAAGAAGAAAAGTTTGAGACAGCCCTGGTTATTGAGTACAATGCCAGTTCTAAACAAGTAAGAGATACTATGGACAAAGAATGGAATAGATTTCTGGCCTTTACTGATTTAGAGAGAAATTAAAAATAGTATATAAAAATGCTAGTTCATTAAAAAACATTTTAGAAGTGAATCATGGGACAGAAATGTGGAGAAGCAATAAGAAACCTGGCACATACAAATGTGGTTGTTGCTCACAGTGTGAGTGGATTATTAATACAGATGAAGTTATTTTAACAAGTAGGAATAAAACTTTAAAAAGTAAGGATTTTTCAAATTGTGACTCCAGTGGTCTTGTATACCAGGCATTGTGCCAGGTATGCCAGGCTTTTTACATTGGAAAGACGGAAAAACAGCTAAAAAGAAGGATATATGAGTACATGTACGATATTCAAAACATGAAGGATAATGATGCTTTATTTCAACACAAGCGAGATTGTGCACAGGTCAGATCTTTATTTTTTGTGATGGAGAAGATTAAAATAGATGAACGTGGTGCTATGTGGGAAGAAAAAATTGAGTATTAGGGAGCTGTGGTGGCAGTTGACTTTGCAAGCTAATGTATGGCCAGGACTTAATGAACATATTTCAATAGCTCCCTTACTAAAGTTTAGGTCTGCTAAACTATGAAATTCATAACATCTAGTCCATATGATCTTGACTATTTAGTATCCCACAATTAAATAATTTTTTTTATATACATAACTTGATTTTAGGAGTTTTTATGACTAATGTATTTTCATTAATGATTTTATATCCATACAGTTTATTTATCATTCATATTTATGTATTTATTTATGTATTTAAGTGGTAATTTGTTAAAGGGCCAGTAGCGGGAGTTTTAATACTTGTTTACTATTTTTATGTTTACATGCTTTGAGGCTGTTTTAATATTTGTATTTTATATGTAACTGCTTTTTATTCAATGCTCTGTTAGGCTGTCAATTTAAATGTCCTTAATCCTGGTGTTTAGTTTTTATACATCCTATAATGAAGTGTTTTAATTTTGAATGATTATTTTTGCATTATGTCCTTTCAATGATTTGTTGAACACTCAGTGATGTCATGTGTATTTTGCTATTTAAAGTAGGAATTGTTTTGAGCTAACTCACATCTGATGAAGTATTGTTAAACGAAAACGCGAGTTATTAATTTAATGTGCTGTTTATTCATGTTTATTTTATATTGTTGCGTGTATTAAAGTACCTCTCCAGTGCTTCCGGCTGTGGCTTCATTGTTTCATCCCATTTGGCACCAATATCTTGGTTTATTAATTCCCATACAATCTCTCACATACTGTAAATATTGTAAATAGCTTTTGACTTTTGACTTTAACTGTGTGAATTTGTTAAAATGTATCTGCACGATATTTTTCCACTATGGGCAATATTGCTCATGCTTTATATTATTTGATATGTATCTGTACTTGTACTTTTATTTTTATTGGACTGCTATCTTTATTGTAATCTGTTTCATGGAGCTCTTCTCCCTGGGCCTCCACTGAAAACAGGCTCTCTGGGCCAGTGGACTTCCCTGGTAATCAAACTGGAAATAAATAAATAAATGTCTGAAATAAAAGATATCCTCTGAAGCAATAGTGATGGATTTACTGCATATCATAAAGTCAAATTGCATCAGAAACACACAGTCTAGGATCAAAAGGTCTTTTGCAACATCAGTAGAACAGTTTGGAGATCCAGATATATCTCACAGAGTATACCACTGCTCTGGAACAGACTCCTCCTCCACATAAAACAAAATTAATTCCTGTCCATATTCAAGTGCAATTTGGATCTATGAATGGCAAACAAAAACTTTACCCAAAGATTTTTCCTTTTACTGCTAAAGTCAGAGGCAGCTCCTAAATACATTATTCTATGCATGGGTCCCCCCAAATTATCTATGATATGCTCACAGTTATTCTCACTAGGGCTAATTTATAAATTTTGACCATGGGGTACGTAAGTCCACTCTCTAACCAAATGGGATAGGTTAATTCAAGCACCAGAAGTGAAATTGGCCAGGCGTATAATGGCCAGCAAGGACAACTATCTAAGTTCTTACCTGTGAACCTATGCTATCTGGTATCAGCTTGCACGATAGGCATAGTTTTTATTCAAACTAAAGGGGTGGCGAAAGCCACATAACTATGGGCTAGGCTTATAAATGCCCTTGGGCAGATAGCCTAGTATGAACCTATGAACCTATAATATGCTCTCTTCACCAAACTCTAGCATTATACCATGCTATCACCTGGGTCTATATCACATTGTTGAACTTGTATAAGTTTGAACGATGTAATATTGAACCCAAAGGTCGAAAACTGCACAATAACGAACACACAGAACAGAGATTTTTTTCCCAGGGGGAAAAAATCACTGTTCCCTAACAAAAAAAAAACAAACAAAAAAAAAACATTAACCTTAAACTAAAACCCCACACCCCCTACTTAAATATACAAACTCCAAGAATGCACCACAGAGGAAGAAATGGCAAAACCCCTAAAACGTCCCACCGATTTTTTTCCCTGGGAAAAAAATCAATGTGCCGTGGCTTCGCTATTTTTGCATTTCAGACTTTTGGGTTCGATATTACATCGTTTGAACTTATACAAATTCAACGATGTGATATAGACCTTATCATCTAATATGTGACTACTTCAATCACTTAAGTAATGCTTAAATCATAGCTGATCTTGAAATACAGCTGTGCTTACATGTACATCTAACACTTTATTCTGCTTAGTGATGGTCAGAGAAACGATATTATAGAATTACTCTGAGCTACTACATTAACTTTCCCTACTTGCTTTGGTGAAAATGAATACATACCCATATAAGTACTTCTTTACAGCTGTTTGGCCCTTTGCTATTTCTTCCTTTCAGGTAGTCTCTCCACATGTGTGTTTGTATATCTATATATAAAATATGCATATTCTATACACATGTTCATCAATTATGTGAGGACATGTGTGTGTTGGTGGAGGGGGTTCTGTGTCTTTGTCTCTCGGAAGGTGCTTACACTTTATGAAATCAAACTGGACTTTTCTATTACACAATGAGTTGAAAAAGAAAAGAAAAAAGGAGTTGGTTGATTCCTTCTGCCTTTGTTTTGATACTTCCTTTTCTTTCAAAATATAAAATTGTGAAATTTCTTCCAATGTTAAGTTCCTTAATTTTTCTCCATCTAAAATCATATCTCTCTTTAGAGCATGCAGAATAATTTTTCTTAATGTATATTTCTTCTGCAGAACACGTCTTACGGACAGGTTTCTTCATTAATATTTTAATATTTATTTTAAGTTCCTTAACATACATAGAAAATACATTTTAAGATTTATGATACTAACTCCCCATTGCAAGAGGAAAAAAAGAGAAGACAGCTGCTTTCCAGATATGTAAATAATTAAAATAGCAGAGTTATAATCTTCAAGCTGTTGGTAGTGATGAGTTGTTTGATATATTGGGCATAAAACAAGTAAAATAATGTAATTAGCTTTCTACAACCTCTGCAAGATAAAACTTGACTGCCTGATTGAACACCGTGCCTATTATCAGATAATATTGTCACCGCATAGAAAACATCATGAATTATAAGAAGCTAAATGTGTTATTCCTGCAATGAAAATATATTGTTTTTAACTCTTTATTTTCTTTTTTCCATTCTGTACATATTTGTGAAGATGGTATCAGATACAATATACTAGATTCCAAAACAATTTATGATTAGGTAGTAACACTAATTCCAGTGTTCTGAAAGTTCACAGAATAACTGTAATAACAAAAAGCATTCCTAAAATGAACATAAAATGGTTCCACCTGCATGAAAAGGTCCTTTTAGAAGAGGACGAGCTCACATACATATGAGATAAAAGCTAAACTAGCTGTCTGACAAGTGTATCCCTATTGATTCATTTAAAAATTGGTTCAGCGAATGGCATATTCAGTGCACTTACATCGAACATGCCATGTGTCGAACTGTTAATACTGAGATTGCAGTACAGTGAGGATAAGGACATTTGCCCTTTCCCCACTGTTGTGTGATCTTGGAGTTGGTATATATATAATTGTGTGGGGTTTGAGGGGTGCAGCCCTGCCCATGATGGGAATTTGATAAATGTAATTTCCAATGAAATGCCATTTGTTGAAGTGACAGTTCGATGAAGTGATATAGACCCTTGACAAGCATGTCACTGATATTACTACTTCTAACCATAGATCTTATGCAGGCTGTGTAACATCTGTGTAACATGTGTGACATTATACAGCTTGAAGGACAATCCTATGTGCTTAGAAATTACCTGAGGAACAATCCTATGTGCTTAGAAATTATAATACACTTGCCACTGGTCTATACTGGTGTCTGCAACTTTCAAGTGTCTGAAGTTGCTCTTGGACTGTCCCATAGTGTAGCCTTTCAGATTCTAGATAAATTTCCAATGGTCATGTGTAGTGAGGCTGACAGCTACATCACGTTCTCATTAACAGAAGTTGAGATAATTATTCTATGATATGGTATGTTAGTTTATTCAAATTTTGATTATTGTAACTGAAATCCTTAGAACAGCAAATCAGGAGAATATGGTCTAAATCTGGGAATATGGCTGAACTCTGAGAATGCAGTACCTCAGAGTTTTCTCCTTACCACAAGGTACAGAGATGTACTGGAGTGAGTATATTATAAGCTGTAGGGATACAGCTTGTTAGCACTCCAGTGTTAGAGATGATGGGGTAATAAATTGTCTCTGCAAAAATATAATTGCAGTAAGTTTTGAGATACACTGCATTTCTTTTGCAATCGGACTTCATTGTTCTAATCTCTAGTCCTCACCATTATTGGTGTTCACTTCTAACACGGAGCCTAGGGTACCTCACAAGAATATTGGGTCATCATAATGCAATGTGAATATGTTCCTAATTACAGGTGATACTGACTATTCTTCTGAGCCATTTCTAGTTCTACCCATGCAGTTTCCCCATAATGTAGTAAGAGAGCCTTACAATGAAGCAGACAATAGCTGTCTGTAGCCATGATTCAGATTTTTGGACCTTTCCATGAGTACACTGTTATAGAGACAAAAACTATCACAAGATAGCAAAGATCGTCATCAGATAGCCTTCATGAGAAATGTCAACAAATCTGGTCACCAGCCTAAAGGACATCAAAGGCAGACGGAAGGATTACTCCCACCAGCTTCTAAAAGAAGAAAAAAATACAGAATATGTTCTGGTCCAGACACAGCCTACAATGAAAAAAGAAGAGGAGGAGCCTGCCATAGAATAATTAATAGCAGCACTAAGGAAGATGAAGTCAAGGAAAGCAGCAGGCTCAGATTTGTTTATTGCAGATATGTTCAAGATGTTGGGTGAGTTAGGACAGGATAGTCTTAAGTGTATGGAAGGAAAAGCATACTCCAGATAACTATAGAAAATAAGCATTTTAGTCTCAGTGTATAAGCACAAAGGGGGTTGTGGGCTGTACAGAGCATACCTCAGAACCGTACAAGTTTTCGCAGAATGTCCAGATTTTTGCCTCATATTTTTGGTCAGTTTTTCATAAAACTGTTTTTTTGGCAATTTAGTAGAAAATCATTAAAGACTGAAATTAGAAAATGACAAACATCTGAGTTTCAGACTTTATACCCTTCAGAAAGTTCATGCCAATGCAAAACCTGTTATTTTATCAGCTTTCCAAGTTTATAAGAGCAATATTTAAAAATTGTCCCTATTTTTGGGTCTTTGTCCCTCTTTTATTTATAGCTTTATACAGATTTCCTTCTCTAAGAGGTTGAGGTGTATGGTACAAAGGTAACAATTTCCTGTCACACTGCATAAATGTTCTTGAAAAAGTGTTTAATAAAAACATATCAGGTAAAGTAGAAAGGATGATGGGAGATGAGCACTTTAGATTCAAATTGTGATGCAGCACTACAAACGCAATGTCTGCACTGAGACAAAAAGCTGAGAACAAACCAGAGATAAAGAAATAGTTTAAATGGGCATTCCTAGAATTGGAGAAAGCATATGAAAATATTCCAAGAAAGCTGATGTTGGGCAGTCCTTTGATAAATCATAGTCCCAGAAAAATTGGTAAAATTAGTTGAGGCTATGTACAAGGACACAATGACAAAAGAATGAAGAGTGTTCAGACTCATAGAATGGTTCCCCGTGGGACAGGGTGTGCATTAGGCTTCATCTCTGAGCCAACTGCTATTCATACAGTTCATAGACTAGCAAACTAGTTGAAGGGGACAGATTAGTAAAGCTGCATTATGTAGTCGGTGTGGCAGTAACAGCAGACACTGTACAAGAACATGCACAAATGATTAGGAAATGGAATGCAAAACTGAGTGGACATGGAATGAAACAGAGTACAGATAGGTATAATGGCAGCAAATGAAGGAAGTCAGAAAAAGCTGAAAACTGAGATAGAAGGGAAACTAGTGGAGTACTTAAACATTTTCAAGTATCCTGGGATGGTTGAGGAGACAGCCTGAATGAGGAGGTCAAAGCTAGAATCAGAGGGGCTCTAGCCAAATGCCACAGACTGATAGGAGTAGTGTGTGACAGAAGAATGCAAACAGGCTGAAAAGTAAGGTGTAAAAACCAGCTGTGTGACCAATACTACTGTATGGTACAGAAACCTGGACAGTGAAGGCAGAGCAGCTGAGAAAGCTAGAGGTGATGGAAATGAAGTACCTGTAATGGGTGGTAGGATGCATATTGTAGGACAGATTAAATTAAAAGATGCCCAAGTAGTTCCCAATTCAGAAAAGATCAGAGTGAACAGATTACCATGCTCCAAGCACATGTACAAGAAATCAGAAGACAATCTGGTAAAGAAGATTTTAGACAGACAGGAAGAAGGCAAGAGGAAATGTGGGTGTCCAAAGAGATGAATGGATTGTGTGAAAGACGACGTAAAATAGTCAGAGACCCGTTGCATCTCTGCACAAACCAGTTCTACTATGATGAGCTTTACAGTTACTATGCCAACCCTAGTTCGGACATCAGATATCTGGCTATCTCATCTTTTTGGAGGGGCAGTGGTTGTGCCCCATGCATACACACCATTATCCCTGACTGTACAGATAAGACAATACTGGTTAGGATTAGGGTCATGACCAATAAACATACACGAACTATAATGTCCTTATCACAGCTGCTTTGGAAGCACATCTTGTCACCCAAATTACACTCATTTATCTAACATTAACATCATAGGATAACAGTAATCTATGCAGTTCAGATGTATAATAAATATTACAAAGATAATCAAAACTACGCATCAGGGGAAGAAGTTCTGTTTCTGAACATGGCCTGGCTGAGGAGCAAGGATAATCTAATGACCTTGACAGACAAAGCAGTGTCCATTATAACATGTCCATTATCATTCCAAAATTATTAACATCTACCATGCGTGGTGTATGATATGCTTAATTCTGCCACATGATACCGTCTACCTGGGCAATGACCATCTCATAACATAATGAATAATTCTGTTTCACAGCAAAGGTTGCTTGTGTTCTCTTAGTTGTAGAACTAGTGGCAGCATTGTCTCATGACTAGTGAAGTGTATTTCAACACATCTGTGGTACTGTGGTAGCAAGCGTGCTCAGTGCAGCCGTGACCTTTCCCCACAATATTAACCCTGCAAACTCCTGCCAGAGTTGGTCCCTTTGCTCCCATTTTCTGGGATTTGCCAGATGTTTCAGTAAGTGTTGCTTGAAGGGCCTTCCGTCATGGAATTATCATACCTCATCCACTGACCAGTCATGGATACTGTATGTGTTTGTCTGTGACTGTGTAACTACAGATATAGTATGCAGCAAGTCTAGAAATCTTTATCTTTTGATACGATTTATAGGATTCCAAATCGCAAATTTTATTATTTAGCATGTCTTATCCAAAGGTACATATCTGCATACGTATAGTCTAGTCATGTGCCCTCCTTTTGGAAACAGTGTTTGTGAAGTTGTCTGGCACTTACATATGTGTTACTTTTTTAATCTTGAAATTTAACATGTCAGTATTAACATTCAACAATCTCAACCCATTTGTTCATTGAATGACCAGCGATATGGCTGTCACAGCCTTCACTATCATCTTCTTCTTTTTCTTCTTTCGGCTTTTCTCGGTTACGGGTCAACACAGCAGATCACCTTGTCCGCCGGCTTTTCCTGGTTAGGGGTCAACACAGTGGATCACCTTGTCCGCTCATGATTGGCATTGGAGTTTTTATAGTGTCAAGTTGCCAGCCCAGCGTCCAACCTTCCACAGAAGGCACACACACGCATGCACTCACACCTAGGGCCAATTTAGTGTGTCCAGTCCACCTACAGCATGTCTTTGGGATGTGGGAGGAAACCGGAGCACCCGGAGGAAACCCACATGACCACAGGGAAGGACATGCAGACTCTGCACAGAAGGCACCCCAGCTGAGGATTGAACCAGAGAACCTCTTGCTGTGAGGCAGCAATGCTAACTGCTGCACCACCGAGGCTGCCCGCTGTCACAACCTTCACTATAAAAAGACATTTTCAGAATTCATTGTGCCAAAGGCTCAAATGATAGACATCCTTACCTAAAGTGTCAAGCAACAATGATCAGTCTACCTATATCATCCTTTAAAGAAAGTCCACTCCATTCAAATGGAGCACACACACACACACACACACACACACACACACACACACACACACACACTCTTCATGTTGGGTACATAGACTCCTCCTCACCCCAAAAAATGTTCACAACAATACAAATCTTAGAAATTATTTTTTTTTTAAAATTAATATATATAAAACAAAAAGCTAAATTAAAATAATAAAAAATAAAACAAAATCTTATCCACAACCAGAAAATGGCATTACTAGCAAAATAAACTCATCTAAAAACTTTAAGTAAGATGAAACTAAGCAAAACAAATAATTACATTAGAAAACCAACACAATTCAAATAGACTTAATCATGCCACAAAAATAATAAACATAAATTAGGTGATAGTATTGGCGAACAAAAAAAAAATTCAAAAATATGGGGTGGGGGGAAACCACTTGAGACACCTCATTATTATAACTCTGTTCACCACTTTCCAGTGAAATGAATGGGGAAACAGCAATCCAAAAATAAAAAATGAAGAAGAGGAAATATGTGGAGGGCTGGTTTATGTGCGACATAAAATTGAACATCATCTGCTCAAATTTGCTCAAATCTCAGGCCTTCCTCAAATGACAGCTTACAATCCTCTACCAATTTCAGTAGATGCTGAGCCCATTCGTAATGTCATTTCCAGAAATTGGGATATTATTTCCAGTTGTCAAGACATAGGTATGGTACTTGGCTCAGCTCCCTCATTCAGTTATAAGAGATCTCAGTCCCTTAAATCAGTTTTTGATTTTGCTGGACAGAGAAATTTAACCACACCTCCCCTTTCAGTAAGAATGTTCAGTTGTGGCAAATGTATTTGCAGTCAGTACATTGCCATTGGTGACAGTTTCACTTTACAAACCCCTAAGCATGTCATTCATTGTTCAAATGCCTTTGACTGCAATTCCACCTACATAGTTTATCTTGCAGTTTGCAGCCACTCTGGTGGTGCTTTCTATGTAGGCAAGACCATAAGAAAACTCTGTGATCGAATTAGAGCATTACCAGGCTATTAGAAAGGGAGACATAAAAAATGCACTAGCAAAACATAAGTTAACAAACCCCTTATGCTCTAATTTCAGATTTCTAGTGCTGGATAATGTTTCCTTGATTTATGGTGATGGCAACCCCCAGTTAGAAGTGAAAGACCTCAGATGACAGCTTAAACTGCAGGCCTTTACACCCCATAGCCTTAATGGAAATTTGAATGTCGAGTATCCTTAAGCGGTCACAATAGAGTGAAGTTTTCCCCTTACCCTATCTTTTGTATTAACTATGCATTAGTTTCTTGTTCTTAAACTGAGTTCAACAGTATTTTCCTTGTATTTCTGATGAAGTTCAACTTTGCAATGTAATAGTGAAAGAACAAAAGCACTTAAATACCATATTTTGCTGTTATGTGGCTATTTCACTACTGTTTTTAATCGATTTTTGCTGGATAATTGTGAATATTTCACTGCTGGAATCAAATCATTATTTTGCTGAATACTGCTGAAGTTGTATTGATTATTTTTTGCTGTGAAACAAGTATCTGCTGCTTTCCTTCATTTCCGCAAGGTTTATGTTTTTTTATAAGTTTCAGTGAACTTTGAGACAGTTAGTGTTGAAATCTATAAATAAAAGTATCCCATTTTAACCGTCCTGTCAGTTTTACAGCTGCTAGTGAGCCATTAGTAAGTGCTCCACCATTTACCCATTTGTTCCACCTTATAAGTGAAAGCATTCTTCATCCTGGCGATGGAAGGAGAAACAATCAGGGTAAAGAAATGAAACCATTCCATCCCTTTCATAGGCTCCTCTTAGAAATACCCCACTGAAGCATGACTTATGACAGCTAAGATGCCTACCTCTCACATCTGACATTTTGCCAATTCCCTCTTTAATGAACTACTACACCTTCCCAGAAGCACACAACTATGAAAATGCCCCAAATAAAAACGAGCTCTGAACATACTGCAAAACCTGTACTGTTAAGAACTATACCACATGCTAACCTCTTTGCCAGTTAGGAGGTGAAAGCCTGCCCTGGAAAGCAACCCACTATAGATCACATTAACTCTAACCAGTACTTGGCCAAAGACAAACCTGCCCAGAGCTATCCACCAAACGGGGACCAATCACAACAGAATCCAAGACAAAACCAAAACTAGTTAAAGCCATCCGTGACATAATCGGACCCAGTTAGAAAGTGTCTAGAAAAAAAATAAGTATACCGTCATGCCCCCCACATGTCATCACTTTACTGCAGTGTGTCTCCCCATCTCCTAGAGCAAGAAATCTGAGCAAAAAAAAAATAAAATAAAAAATGTAGGTCTTACCACTTAAAGCTGATTGACTAACGGGCTTGAATAAGCCATTTTAGGGAAAACTGGACCAAGCAACCTGCCCCTCATCTGACACAGAAACATACCTCTTAGATTCCAAGTGCGAGAAATCTGAACAGAGCCTGACAAAGGCCCAAAATAGCTGCAGATTCGAATATTGCACTTATGAACTTAGAGAGCTGTTAGAGAAAGGGGGGTTGCGTTAACATACTTTTTATTATTTTTTTCTTTTCTGAAAGCTTCCTTTGCCAAAAAACAAATTCATTGAAGAATAGACTAAAAACAGGAGCTGAAATCCAGACAGTCTGCACAATTTGGATAGTTAAGCAGTATGGGCAAATGGTAGACACTCTGTGAAAGTCAGTGCAGTCAAGAGGTATGCCGGGATCCATGTAACAGGTGTTTATAAGTATTTATCTTCTGAGAGATATGAGGTCTGAAGTCAAGTGTCTCATTATTCTGTAACTTCTTGGTCAGTGTATCTGCTCATTGTGTGCCCAGTATTGAAAAGGAAGCCACAACCCCACAGACCCCGGCACTAAATTTCCCCTACACCGCTCATGCATGATGAATGGCCAATACCCAGATTGTCCCATAGCCCGCAAAAAATGGTTTACTATCATAATTTCGAATCCAACTCCGTCGACTGCACTATGTTTGAACACGGAAAGTCAAACACGGAAATGTCGAACTTAAAAAGCAAGCCTAGGAACGGTTTTAACATGAGTCAGAATAGGTGTTCACTGCTATTGCCGAGCTACAAACCTCGCCCCCATCACAACCCATGTTAAAACCCATTCCTAGGCTTGCTTTTGAAGTTCAACATTGCCGTGTTAGACTTTCTGTGTTCGAACATAGTGCGGTCGACTGAGTTGGATTCGAAATTATGATAGCAAACACAAAAAATATCAGTCCTGTTAGCAGGCTAAATGGAGTATTTCTAGTCAACACGTCTTGCCATCTCCCTTACCACCATTTTCCTTTCTCAGTCCCTTCAAGGGTATGAAAACGATGTCAGTCTCCAATGAGCCACAAAGAAGCTGCCAGAGTCATCAGCCCAACCCAAAGAAAACCTCTCCCATTCTAATTAATATGACATTTGCAGCATTCGTTAATAGTCTACACCCTCCGTGTGGTCATATGGAGAAGGACACACAGCTGCACACCACCTCTGAGGCAGCACATGGCATTTGCTGTACAAAATGAAATCCCATGCAAAATCTCCCAACAAACCTGGGGTGCACAGCACACCAGCCACCAGATGGACTCAGCAGCAACACCACCGATAAAATTGTTACCATAGGTAAGAGAAATGGAATAGAAGGTTCTGCCTTAGCATAAATTTACTGAAGATTAAGAAGTCTAAAAGTCAAATGTCTGCCATTATTTTCTAATGGCAGTCATTGAGGAAGTGCCATTAGTTGCAAGAAAACCATGACTTTATACAACTGGACAAAATATGAGGCAAAATCTAGACATTCTGCTAAATCTGTACTGTTGAAAGATATGCAAAAAGTCTCCAAACTCCCCCCCCCCCCTTCATGGCCATTATGGCTTCATGCACAGCACCTGCCCATTACTTGTCTCACACCCCAGCCAGCAAAAAAGCAGTCACTTCACTATAAGAAAGCAACCCCCAATGACAAGGTGCCAATATCACTACTCCACCACCACCACCAATCATTTCAAACTCTTACTCCAGGATTGTTAACTTTATTACCATATGTTCAAAAGCACCTATCCTTTTCATAAAACTCAGTAGCTTAGCAGACCAGTCCACAGTGAAAGCTGAAACATAACTGAAATCTACACACACAATTCCCATACCTGAGCATGCCAGATCAGTGACAGCTATTAATGAATATGAAGTACATATTTAATGTACTCTTGTACAAGCACAAGGGCTTTCATGAGGTTTATCTTCCCCTAAGCTATATACCAAACAGCAAAGCCTGTAGCATACAGTCTGTGAAGCAACCATCTCAGCCATTATGACAGACCAAAACTCTAGTAAAGGACCCTGAAGTCGCAGCGAGCCTGAAGCAAAAAAAAACAAAAAAAAAAAAACAAAAAAAAAAACCTGCCACCTTACAAAATAGCAGTCGGCCATCATTCCACACACAACTCAGGACTCCTTAACAAATGGCAGATGGAACTGCCATAACCCAAGAGCTACAAACACTATCTCAGCAATCCCTTACAACCACGCACAAATACTGCAGTTAACTCAGCGATAATCTACCTAACAGCTCCCCATTTCAAAACTGTACCTACTGACCTGCCATGCTGCAACAGACCCTCTAAAACTAGTCCCTCTGGACAATACCAGCATATCCCACAGTACAGTATCAGCTGAAAGAACCGCTCCAGCCCTACAACCTGCAGCCACATTCCCCACTTGCCTCTTGTCCCTTCCTCTCAACCTGCTAGAGTTAGAAATGTGGACAAAACCATAGTTAAAGGCAGAACCAAACCCTAAAATATGGACCGTTTTAAATATTGTTCTCACTAGCTTATAGAGTTGCTAGCATAATGGATTTCACATTAGCATGAATTTCCTGAAGGTTATTATCTTTAAACTTTAATGATTTGTCACTAAATTGCCAAAACCACATTGTTATGAAAACAGAGTAAATATGCAAGGCAAAGGGGTATTATCTTTAAACTTTAATGATTTGTCAGGAACTTGTCAAGAACCACAATGTTATGAAAAACAGACTAAAAATGTAAGGAAAAATCTTGACCTTCAATGAAAATCTGTACTATTGAATCATATGCTCCAGCCCGAAGCCCCACTAACTTCAACCACAAAGAGATCTCCAAATGATTTAGACCATCCTGTCTGCCTCCACAACTATACTACAGCCTACCTGACCACAAGAACCTACAGGTCGTCTGGGACATAGAACCTGCCATAGCAAGTTCAGGCCAAAATGTGATGACTTACCCAGTTACACTTGCATAAACCCCTTTAGCCCCTCCCTACCCTTAACTCCTTTCCTCCCAATCATCCCTCATTCCTGTTTAACCCTTTCATCTCCCCTTACCTGCTTAAATCTTGCTACTATATTTATCTAACCCCTCCCTTTGAAGATGTCCTTGGACAAATTGGTTTGTTACCAAACCTCATTTATCAGCTGCACCACAACATTTATCATCACTCTACCAGTATCGTCCGGTACTAGAATTCCTATAACATCATGTACAAACCAATATTACTAATTTTCCCATGTACAGCAGCAGTAATCCTGAAATTCAAAGTCAGATGACATAAGTATTAATCTGACGGATTTTTACTGCAAATATATTTACTCTTCATGTATGCCACTAAATTAATTTTTGTGACGCACTTTTTATGTTTGGAAAAATTGGCAAAAACAGATTTTTATTTTTCAATCATTTTTATTTTCATTTTTTTATTTATATAAAACACGATCATTTCCATTCTTACATCATGACCATCGGTGAGTGTTATACTTTGTAGTCAGTATAGAAACAGGTCATAAAACATATCTATTTACACTATATACAAAGATGCTTTCTCATTCAATTTCATTGTTATAAAAACAGCACATGCAATAGGGATTTCAAGCCCATAGTTTGACTGTGTGATTGTGTGTATATTTCTAGGTTCCTTTGTACCTTGTTACTATGTAGTATGTATGATGTTTTATGCTATGATGTTACAGGTTTGTTCCCAAATTTCTCGGGCTTTCATATTTTTTTTTCTTTTATCTCTTACTATTTTATGGGCTAAAAGATGTTTTATAGCTATTTTTTTAATCCCTCCCAAGATGTATTTGTAGGGTCTCACCATTTGAGAGCTATGTATAGCTTCATTAGTAAGAAAATTATTATAACTATATTCGCTTGCTTTCCTGATATGTTAGATGGGCGAATATGTAGAAGGGTAAATTCCCATGTTAGTGTTGATGTTTGATGTGCCATTTTTTGCAGTTGTATCTTGAGGGAATTCCAGAGTTTGCACTCATTTGCAATTCCAAAATATATGCATTAGGTCTGCTACCTGGTCCTTGCAGTGTGGGCAGTATGTTGATTTGGATGCATTGAATTTGTGGAGTATTGTGGGTGTGAAATATGCATTATTTATCATGAGCTTGTGTGTATGACAGTTTAAGGGGTATACTTTTCAGTGTTAGATTGATTGCATGACTTATTTACTGGTTGTCTATGGATCGTTTTAAGTTTCTCCAATAGTTAGAGAAAAGTAGGTCCTTCTGAAATTTGATTTCACCTATCATTTTATATGAGTTAAATATTGTTTTCCTTGTTGTAAGAATAGTCTTCCAAAACAGAGTACAGTATTCCATGTCACTATAAAGTATAGTAATGTTTTGGAGGTAGCCAGAACACAATTCTTTGATTTGTCTTAGTATTATTATATATCCTTTGGGTAGATTTAGGTTACTTCTCATTTCTTGGGTTGTACAGTTAAGGTATGGATAGATATCTTGGATTATTTTGTCTATTAATCAAGGAAAAGGGTCAATGTCTGGCATCTTGTTGTTTTTAGATTTGGATTTTTATGGAGGGGTTGTAGTGTTACCATAGCTTGCCCAATGTTTAAGGAATGAAAGAGTTTTTGTGTTATATTTATAGAATGTTTTATGGGAGTTATAAAGTTATAGGTTTGTAAATCTGTTTTGTTTAAAAAGGGAAGCACTTTGGGATTGATGCCTAGTGCTTTAATGTACCTATCGAACATTGTCAACCAAGGAGGTGACCAAGTTTTAATTGTCGGGTTATTTTCTGCTATTCTCAATATTCTGTTAGTGTTGATAATAGAGTAATAAGTTTTAAAATCTGGCAGGTTCAGACCCCCTTTGCTCTTAGGAAGTGTTAGTTTCTGATACGAGATTCTGTTTTTTTTTTTTTTTTTTGGGTTCCCATATGAATTTTGCTAGGAAGGTATAAATTTGTTTGAAAATTTTACTATGTATAGTTATCTGTGATGTCATGAATATATACATTAGTCTAGGTAAAATGTTCATTTTGATTATTGATACTTTGTCCAGAAATGGTAGCTTAAGGTTATTCCACCTTTTACAGTCTTGCATTATGCTTTGCCATTTAAGAGTTATGTTATGCTGGTAGAATTCCTTGTTGCTCTGGAAGAAAGTAATTCCCAGATATTTTGTTGTTTCTTTAATTTTTATTGTGTCAATTAGTGGTATTAATGAGATAAGTTTGGGTGGCCTTAAGGGGAAGATATTAGTTTTATTGAGGTTTAATTTGTAGTTAGACATGATTGAAATTTTTTCATTTGCAGTTATTATTTTGGTTATGTCTGAGTTTGGTGTAGTGAAGTATATGTTCAGATCATCTGCGAAGGTGGTGAGATATACTTTGAAGGTGCGTGTTGAGGGGGTTATGGTATGTGTTTTGTTTAATATAAAGAAATGGGTTCTAGGTGTAGGTTGAATAGAAAGGGTGATAATGGACATCCTTGTCTTAAGTTTTTTATCCCCATTCTATTTGATCATGTTATATATATATATATATATATATATATATATATATATATATATATAGGGATGTGCATGGGTTGCTATAGAGAATTTGGATGATCTGAATGAAATTGATAGGTATGTCAAAATAAGGCAATTGAAGTAAACGTTATAGGTTGACCCTGTCAAATGCGTTGTGGGCATCTACTACTATTGCATATATATTAATATTCCTCTGATTTGCAAAAGATATTAATGCATCCAGTGTTAGAGTATTATCACTGGTCTGTCTTTGTGGTGTGAACCCAGATTGCTTTGGAGAAATGATTTTCTCTATTAGGTTTTTTTAATCTATTTGCGAGTATTGAGGTCAGAATCTTTGTATCTATATTTAAAAGGGAAATGGGTCTATAACTATCTGGGTTTTTTGGGATCTCCATGTTCTTTTAGTATGAAAGTAGTTTTGGAGGCATTGAAGTTAATATTTATGTTATTTATTATATAGTTCAGCCCATAGTATAGTAGTTTCGCAATTGGGGGGGGGTGAAAGTTTTATAAAATTCTGACTGAAGTCCATCCGGTCTTGGGGCCTTATGTGACTTTAAATGTTTAATTGTTGTGCTTATCTCATTGATGGAAATAGGTTCTGTTAGTTTTTTGTTGATGAAAATCTAGTTTAGGGAATTTTATTTTTTGAAGAAAACGCGCTCTATCTTCCTTACAGTTTATAATGTTTGTTCTCCACAGATTTGAGAGTATATTTGTTCGAATACTTTGATAATTTCTTCATTTATTGTGTAGTTTTTCTCCTTGTAATTTATTTCTGATATATTTGAGGTGGTTTTGTGTAAACAGATGCATCTGGACAATGCTTTGGATGGTATTTGAGCGTCCTCTGCGTAATTAGCTAACATTCTTACCTCATAAAATGACAGATTTCTGGTTTCTTACATACAGAGGTCTCTCTGTAGTTTTAGATCATCAACTTCAGTTTGGCTATTAGGGTTATTAGTAGTTCTCTTTCCAGTTGTTCTATTTTCCCTTTCAATGTATACTCCTCTTTTAGTTGTATTTTTTTATAATGTGCTGCTTTTTGATGAATGTTCCTCTGATTTGTGATTTGCTTGCAGCCCATTCAATCTCTATTGGGACTTGGGATCTGGTGATATTTGCAAGGGTTGTCTTTAATATTTCTTCAACTTCTTTTATTACATCTGTTTTGATGAGCAGGTTAGGATTCAATGACCAGTTATGACCTCTGTTAGCTAAGTACAGTTTTTTGTCCCAGTTGATAAATAATGTGACTTTGAAATGATCCGATAAAAATCTAGTGCATATAAGTGTTGTTGGATCCATGTTAATGAGCATGTCTGAGATTAAAAAGAAGTCTATTCTTGACCACATTTTGTGGCACTGCGAGTAGAATGTGAATTTCCCAGACTTATTCTTGTTTTTTCCATGTTTAAAAGGGTCATATAGTTTAAAGTCTTGTTTAAGTTCATTTAGAGCTATTGTGGCTTGTTTATTATGTGTTTTAAACAGGTTAGATTTGTCTTTTTCGGGGTTTTGAGATGCGTTCCAGTCATCCACAGTTATTAGGTAGTGATTTTTAAGTTGGTTTAGAATTGGGTAAAGTGACATAAAAAAGTGATGATGGTTGCTACAGGGTGCATATAGATTAAGCACCATTATAGGTTTTGGTAATACTGGATTGGTAAATGTTACGTAACACCATCTTCCCTCTTTGTCAGCCTTAGTCTCAAGTATCTTATCCTGGAATTGATTTTTAATTATTATGGCAACCCCAGCACTGTTTGTTTTATCCCCTGTTGCTATAATTTGTCTTATCCATTTTTTTTTACCAATTTCTGTCCATTGTTCTGTAGTTGTGTGTTTCTTGTATTAATAAAAGGTTGGCTTTTGTTTTCAGTGTAAGATGCAAAAATAGTTTTATTTTTTCTTTATTTTGGAGTCCTTTAACATTCCATGTCTCTACTTCCCACATTTATTTGTCAAGTATGTTTGTTTTACATGACTTGTATGTTAGTTTGGTTTTATAGTCTTTGTATGTGATGCTATGTGTTTCTGGAAAGCATCTAACTATTCTCATCCCTTCCCTGTGCCTACCCACTGTACCAGGAATAAAAGGGGGAATGAAGTGAGAATTTAACGTATAATTTTAATTTCCCTCTTATCTTTGGTTGTGTTTTCTCTTTGTGTGTAGGTTTAGAGCATGGTAGCCCCCTTACGTTACTATATACAATACAGACAAAGCTTAACAAACTAGTTCCCTAAAAAACACTGCTGTGAAATATCCCTAGTCTCTTCCTTTAGGCTATTATACAATTATAGTGTTATGATTACAGCACAGACCTTATAGCCTTTAGCATATGGCTTATTCCTTCTAGTAATGCATTTTGAAACATGTTAGTAATCAAATCCTCAGTTAGCTAAATCAAGATATACAACAATGTAGCATGAATTTTAAGGCAGACTTGTCTTGTTTACATTTTCCTTTTCCTTATTTTTCTCTTGCCTTCCCCTCTCCTTTAAACAGTTTTTCTCCCCTACTTTGGTGCCTATACAGACGTCTGTGCCAATCTAAAGCAGATTCCTGGAAAAAGAACGTTATTGGTACCTATAATCAGAAGTAGGAAAATGAGGGGAAGAGAAGAAGAAAAATGTTTTTAGGCTTAGCCAGGTATATATTCTGCCAAAGCCTACATACATAGGTTATGTTTATGTTTTCTGCAGTCAGATAGTTTATATTTGGGTGTTCTTGTATTTTTCCTTCTCTAAAATGCTTTTACTCTCTACTTATCTTTATTCAAGTCAACCATCATTATTTCTATCATACATCCTTAAGATAGGCTGGTTCTGACAGTCTCTCATGTAGTAAAGTCTGGATTGTTTATGATAAGCCATAGTAAGAGATTCACAATCTTATTCATTGTTTTGGTAAAAATCATACCTTATTCTTCAGATTCTTGCTTTACAGGTTTCTGGCCATCTTTCAGTCTGGTTTACCTTATCAGCTTGTTTAGGTCAGTTTATGGGTGTCTTTGACAAGATTAGTTAAACTTCATTTTTAGTTTGTAGTGGAGCCCTTGAGGTCAAAGGGGGAATGATTATGCATACCAGAGTCCCAGGAGATGGTTCCTTCCTAAAAATAACACATTGGAAACGGCAGTTGAATTTTGGTTCCTACCCGTTTTTCTTTCCCCTTTCCTGTGGTCCTTGTGGCTCCATTCATTGATTTAAGGGCAATCCAAAATGGTTGTGATTCGGTCCATTTTTCACTCGAGGGATGCCTGCAAATTTTTTGTTTTATTTTGATTTTGGTGGTGGAATCTGCTTGAAAACCAATTAGGAATGTCTCTTTTGCTCCTTTGGGGTTAGCGGCTATGTATTTAACCTCTTTAACATTGAAAATTAGTTGATTTGGATATTTCATCTGGAATTTGATTTTCTTTTCTATCAGAAACCTGCAATATGGAGACAGAAGTTACCTTGCTTGCCTTATCTGGATGGGAAGGTCCTGAGCAAAGGGAAATTTATTATTATACCAGGTGAGTGTACCTTTCTTCTTGGCTTCAAATAGGATTTTATTTACATCTTTGTAGTTTAATATTTTAATATAAACAGGTCTTGGTCTCAGTGATGATTGTGTTTCTCTCAGAGCTCTGTGGGCTCTCTCTATTATCACTTGCTGAATTTCTTCAGGGTCATCCAGCAGGGATTTTATTATGAGTTTGATAGTTGGTATTAGATTATTATGTGACACAGTTTCAGGGATTCCTCTGATGACAATATTGTTTCTTTGTGACCTCACCTTAAGGTCTGTTATTTTTGTTTGTAGACTTTGCAGATCTTTGTCATGGGAATCGGTTCATTGAGCAATAGTCTATTTTTATTTCATTTTCTAGTATTTTTGCCTCAGATTTTTCCATTCTATGTAGTATTTGGTTAAATGAATCACCAAATGTTTGAAATTGTAAAGATAGTTCCTGTATTGCTTGCTGAATAGGTAATAAAACAGTTTTAATACTTTACAGGTTAGCTGGCTGGTCTGCCTTGGTTTTGCCTGTAGATTTAGTATTGTCTGATTATTTGTCCTTAGTCTTTTTGGAGTTGTATCTTTATCTGGTGAGGCTAGTACTGAGAATTTAGTTTTAGTTGTTAGTGTCCATATGGTTTTCTTCTTTTGACATCCTGCTGCTTGGTACTTTTTCGGACTTTGTATATGAGTGCAGGGCCTCAGTACTGCACAGCTTCAGTTGTTTTTAAGATCTTCAATAATAATCCTGCTGTTTATTATCTGGAATAGATGTTCAGTCTTATTTTTGCATTTTTTATTCTGTGATTCCTTCTGGGTTTATTTTAATCAAGGGTATTTCAGAGAGGTAGGTGTTAGCAGTGCTCACAAAAAAGTGGCCATCTTGAACTCACAAAAAACGATTTTTATTTTTAATTTTTAACAAACAGCAGTAATTCTCAGATGAGTATTTGACTGATATTAGGGACAATAACTTGACTCATTGACTGTATGCCTACTCAGTGCATGGTTGTGCATAGAATATATCACTGATATTCCTGCTAAATGGTATTGCATAATAGTTTCTTTAAATCTATAGCTATATGGATGCAATATTATAGACATACAATGTTTTTCATTTTATTTCAAATGTATATTGTGTTTTCTGTCATTTCTCACCAACAAACTAAAGGCAGATAGTAAGACCAAGAGATCCTCCCATGAACATATGCTTGCTCTTGAGGCTAAGGATAATTATAAGTCCTTCTTTAGCTATATTAGAAACTAAGGAGTAATTCACATCATACCTCTCAACCTGGAAACATCAAAAATCTGGACAAGGCCCATGAAAAATAGGTACAAATCTGTACGCTGATTAATTGCTATAACATGCTGCATCAGTGCACCCCACACCCTAATGATTCTGTCATTAGGGACTTTGGCCCCCTGTATTAATGGTTCCCCCACCTTTTATCACCATGTAGAGACTTCAGTCAGGAACTCTTTCTATGCAATACAATAAATCATCAAAGGCATCCTTTTCAAAATTAAAGAAGTTACTGCTCCAATGTTCTCTGGCCTAGTCACACAAATTATAGAATATAATGCTCCCTTTGGTATGTATCTCACTAGACATATCAGAAAACCTTGCAAGACTTCAGAGGTTGCTAAGAAAAAGAATCATGGGCTGCAAAACACTTAGCTATCAAGAAATGCTAGAATTACTTATCCTGTACTCAGCATTATATAGACTCTTGAGGTGAGACTTTTGCCTTGCTTTCTATGACCTCGATTTTCCACTGTCTAAGACTTTATTTTCACAGTGTGTCAAACAGTACGCGAGCAGGAAATCTGAATCTGCATCAGGTAATAAATTAAACTAAATTGATAGAGAAGTTTGCCATTCAATGCCTTTCTTTGTTCTGGACTACTGTTCCATGTTAAACTGTACAATTCCAGGTCTGCCTTCAGACATGGCTTAGGCACTTAGATGTGCAACCTAAAATACATTCTGGAATATATGTGCCTTGTCCTCAAAAAGGTTGGTAAAGCTTGAGGAGGGTTTTTGGAAAAGTGGACACAGTCCTAGTCTAATAGCTTTGCATTTGATATGATTTTTTCAGAAAATAAATAAATAGGCTGAAGGCCTTCATTGATGAAGTAATGCTAATAAGGGATAACATGTTATACAACTGGAAAACAAAAACTAGCAGAAAGCTATACTAAACAGGGTCCATATAACATAAGGTTTGAGTACTCAACATGTTGCATTTAGTTGCAAAATATATTAACTTTGTCTCTCTTTGAATTGATGATACTGCACAATTTAAAATTGTATTTTTCATGGTTAAAAATGACACATGAAAATTTTTAGTAGTTTGTGCAGCCATGGTAATTACTGAGAAATACAACTTGTGTCCTTAAAAGGGATGTTGTTAAATACAATAACACCACACTGGTGAAAGGCCTCATTTAAAAAACAGTTGTTATGGGATTAGCTGAGGTGCTAAGTATACATGTCAGTGGTGCAAGAGATAGCATATTTGCCTTTGTTGCAGAAGACTGTGGGTTGTATTCCCACACCATGTGTTTTTAGATCAATTACTGACACTGCATTGCAGCATTAGTGGTGTGCTGCTCTCCTGAGTGTGCTGTCCTTCAAGTGAGATGTTAAACCAATGTCCTCCATCTATTTTGAGTGGTGGTATCTCAGATGGATGTAAAAGATCCCATGCCACCTAAGGAAAACAGAAGGGAAATTCTATTTATTTACCAAGACATGTTTGTTTATAACATATGTACATATTTAAAAATATATTGGCACACATTCATACTAAATTTTCACCCCATTTAGGCCCACTCCTTTTTCCATAGCCACCATCTGATTTTACTTAATGTTGCTAAAATTAATTTACCATTAAACATAATTTCATTTATTCTTTCATTCCATATAAACCATATAATATTACTTTTTTCTATTTTCTAAACACATTCTTTAAATATGTTCCTATAATAGCCATAGTTAATCATATCCATGTTTATTTTAGCCACGTCTTTTATAGCTTTGAAAAAATCTTCTTTACATAGTTTTCCCCGTATCTTTTTTTTACTGTTTTACATTTCAAAAACATATGTTCCATAGTTGTTTCTTCTTGAAAATGCAGACATATTGTATCACTTTGCTTTTTATATGGCATATTTCCTTTTAATGACAATTTATCTTTTACCAGTTTCAACAAAAAATGTTTTCATTCTCCTTTGAGTAGACCACTTACAATAATTACTTTTCAAATATTGTGGCTAACACAAATACACTTGCTAATTATGCTGTTTTCCCATCAGTACTCAATTTATCAAATAAACCCTTTTTCTGAATGGATGTTTCCAGAAAATACATGTTTCTTTTATTTCTTCAATTGATTTTTCCCACTGAATTATGTTTATATCTTGATTCTCAAATATAATACCTAACACAAAAATGTTATTCATTATAAAATATACACCCCCTGTCATAACTATATAACCAGATCCTTTATTTTTCTCTCTATATAAAGAGATCTATGTCAAAATAATGAATTGCCATAACCTAGAGTTGCAAAATGGCAAGACGGAAACTCTGAATGTTTGCATTCATGAATGTCCAGGTCGTTGTAAGTTTTCACAGTGAAAAGTGTCAGCTGGACAATGCAGTGAACTTTCTGCTTTTCTCCACTGCAGTGTAATCGTGGCGTTAGTATGTTTAGTTAGAGGGGGTGTGGGGACAAAGCCCCCCACTTGGGTGGGTTTTATTCACTTTGGTTTGTTTTTTCAAGTTTTGTTGGCTAACTGTATACTTACCAGGGGAAAATTTATGATGATCTGGATGCTCATGAATGTAAACTTTCTTCATTTCTGTCTCGACATTTTGCAACTCAGTGTTATGGTAATTTGTTCTTTTGACATACATACATTTAAAGCTATCCCTACCAGTTCTAGACTCTCATTTGTACAAATGTCTACTTTGTTTATCCAAATTTTGTTTTTTGCAATTATTATATTGTCATCTGCATATGTTAACAAAACTTGAAATCTTAACCCTTCAGGTGTTATATACCCTGCCACCTTTATTTTGTGATTTATTTCACATTATACAATGTCATGTCCCAGAATATGAGAAACTTGCGCACTCTTTGGCCAATCCAACCAGTGTGCACATTGTAAATCCAAAGTAACCTAAGAAGTCCGGCTGCTAAGGAATCTTGCAGCAACAACTTCACGTAAACTAAACTGCATTTATGGTGTTGCTCCGATGGAGCTAAATCACTTTTTGTAAAATTATCAGATGTATTCTTTGCAATATTAATTTCTGACAACAATCCAGCATGGGCAGCTATTAACAGGTTTATTTGGCTGACAACAAGAAACTTTCAAAAATTCTAGTAAATAAACTTATAAAAAGAACCTTACTGTCTTGTGCGGTAATTTTGGAGTTTGATTGTTGCATTTCCTCAATGCCCGAAAAACTCTTTCTGTAACTGTGCCCCCCCCCTACGTAGAAACGCGTAATGACATGTAGTGGCAGAAGTACCTAAATGTTCTATACCGAAAGGGAAAAACAACACTAAGTATAGGATCCCAGACCTACCATATGATGGAGCAACACTCATCTCTTTCTTTATGCAGGGAGATAGAGCTTTTATATGAGGAAGTGTGGATGTTTTTTCGTTAAATAATAATTATGATTTGGAGGTACTGATCAATACCAAATAAAAGTGAAGTTCATTGTTCTAATTCTGGGGTAGTTTGACTGTTTTGTTTGTGTTACTTTGTGATTAATATACTGTGTAGTTGGATTGTGACAGATGCATCCCTGTACTTTGCGCAATATTCCTCCTTTGTACGTTTAAATCGTTATTATGAAAGGTGCGATTGTCATGCTTTTTGAAAGTCTGCTTTTGTATTTTATTGTGAGCGGTACCCACATTTATGGTGTTGGCCCAATAACATACCTAATTTTTTTAACTTATATTCATGAAAATAGAAAAGAATCTTTTAATTCATTAAAATATCTTTTTTTATAAGTAAAACTAGCATATTATAACCATTCTATGACCTTCCTACTTAAAGTTGTTAGTGAGCTGTTAATATGTGTTCCACATTTTGCCCATTTGTTCCACATTATGTGGGCTAGTGTTCCTCATTTTGCAGATGGAAGGTTGAGAGCTATGCCTACGGAGAGAGGAAAATGAATATCTGAAAAAAAAACACATTATTCGTTTTTATACTATGTCACCTCCTATTGTTTAGAATATAATTCTCAGAAGTTCAAGACAAAACATAGGGGCTGTGGCTGACTAAGTCAAAGTGTGGACTATTTTATCTCACAAAAAGAAGAATACAAAGTAAAGCAAACAAAAACCTAAATAACACAGACATAACACAAAACTAACATCATTGTATAATAACAATAACCCACTGCTGGGTGTGGGCAATGCTGGATTTACCCACAGTTGGCTTTGTTTGGTCAATTGGACTTCGCTCTTGTGACAAAACCACGCCAACCGTGGGCAATTCCAGCATTGCCCACACCTAGCTGTGGGTTATTGCTATATTCTATCACATTCATAACTACTGAAATGAGTATACAACACATTGGACATCTCTGTCTTATACCACTCTTCATATGTACCTCTTGACCTAACCAGTCATTTACAAGTATTTTTACCTTATTATTGCTATAAGCTGGCATTCATAATTTCCTAACTTTTTCACTCATATTATAGCCTTTCATTATTCTCCTTAAGATTTCATCTCCAGGTGTATCAAATACTTTCTTAAGACCTCCTATCATGATGTTCACTTCTTCTTTTCTGTTCATAGTATCATCCATGACTTATCTGACTAATATTAATAATTCTTGTTAGCCCTTCCACTTTGTACTATATGTACTTTCTTCCATTATACTTTCCATTTTAGTTTCAATTATCATTTGTATTATTTTCATAAAGATCTTGTCATTATTATTCAGTACTGTCAATCTCCAGTTTTTCAATTGTATTCTATTTTCTTTCTTCCATATGAATTTAAGTATTCCACTACATAGTTCTTTATACATAAAACCTTCATTTAACCATTCATTCAAAGTCTTTAAAACTATTTTTTGCCATTCCCTTTCATTTTTATGCATTTTATATCCTAATCCATCTAATCCTGCAGCTGAATCTATATTTGCTTGTCCTAATACATTAGCTCATTTAAAGAAATCTCCTTTTCCAACTCTCTTTTACTGTTAACTATTTTACTTTCCATATTTTATCACTGCCTCCTTTTTTATGTAAACATTTGTTGTACATGTTGTACTGTACTATTCACAATCTTTCCCTTAGTTCTTTCTATTTCTCCTTTTACATTTTTATTTCTCTCATTACACTTCCATCTTCTTTTACTTATCTAAGTAACACTATATTTCTCTTTCCCTGGTAAAAATGATCTCTGCTTATATAACAGTTCTTGTATATTTTCTTGATTTCTTTCATATAGTTATTTTTCTTTATCAAAATAATTTCTATCATTATGTTATAAATCTTCCAAGGCATTGTTATATGTTCTTTTCTATTTTTTCTAGTTTTTTTATATCATATTGCCACTGTAAAAAACATTTTTTTTTCCTTAAATATTCTCCACAACTCAGACCATTTTTTTTTATAAAATCCTCTCATAGTAATGATTTTTTCATAACTGTATTTTTTATCTTGTTCCTTCTTCATTCTGTGCTTTCTCATTTATCATTTTTATTCTTCTGCCTGTTTTATATATTCCTTGTTTTCCTTTACCTCTGGCATTTATTGCAAGATGATTAGAAAACCAAGTTTCAACTACCTCATAATCTCCTCTAAGTAAATTTTCTGATATTATAAAATATGTTTTTTCAGTTCTATGCATACCCTTTTTGTAAGTCCATGAATGTTTGATCCAAAGTTTTGACTTACCACATCTTACAACTTCTAACATGTTCTTATATCATTTCCTTTCTGTGTGTGCCTCCTAAATCACAACGTCTTCTGCTATTATATTTATTACTATGTAGTCTAAAACCTGATAAAACAAGCTTTCCCTTTCTTTACAGTTAGGATAAGCATATAATCTTATAAGTCAACTTGTTCTTTTCATTTTAAACCTGCGGTGGTTAATCTTCCCAGTCTTGCTAAAGTTACATGTAATATCTTTACTGTATTGTTACAGAATATGGCTATTCCAGAATATCTCTCATTTTCTAAATCCCAGAATATCTTATTCTCCATAGTTTCTCTGTTTGTAATCTTTCTTCAGTGGTTATAAATGCTGCGTCTTCTAATATAATTATATCTACATCACATGTATTATACCACTCCAAAATCCCTATTCTTCTTGCTATATTTTAATCCTATCAACACTTACAGAAAGCACTCTACAATTCTCATTTTCTCTTTTCCTTAGATTCATTGTTTCATAAGTTCTTAGGTAATTACTAGGATGGCTTTATCAATAGGCCATTCTAACTAAGTCTAGCCAATTTTCCTCCCAACGGTGAGAATCAAACACTGCACCATGTGTCTGTGAGTCAAACAGCTTAACCATTATATCAACTCCTAATCAATAGCTATATATTTATTTAGTACTTATCCCTTTAAATTTTCCGTTTCGGTCTTTTGCCCTTTTACCAATAGAATTCTTTTTTTTTTTCTAGCTCCCAATGTATGTCTTCTTCGTTACTTAAGAACCTTCATTTGTGTCCTCTTTATTTTTTCCTCATATCATTTTTCTTTTATTTCTACTACTACTACTAAAATGTCTTCTCTTTGTTCATTTTCTTCTTTCTTTTTCCTTATTCTTATTTTCACATTTCCAGTCCATCTATAAATGTCTGATTTTGTTACATTTATAATATCTCAATTCAGATTTTTTAGCATCATGTCCCATTTCCCCACAAATATAACATTTTTGTTTTGTCACAGTTACTTATCAAATGCTCTTCCTTTCCACATAAAATGTGTTTGGTTGTCCCCAGTATTTTATGACACCCCTATTCTCCTCCACATTTATCAGGCTTAATTTTTTCTCTTTCTATTTTTAACTCAGTATTACAGTCTGAGCTAGCAGTCTATAAACCCCTTTAGTCATAAACTTTTACTATGTGCAAATACTTCTTTACATAAAGTTTTCAAATGTCCTTTCAAAATCTATCTTTCTATTTTGTTCAAAATTGTACATGAATTTTATTTTCAGTGAAAAAAAAGTCTCAGTATAATGTCACAAAATGTCTCTTTGCTAATAAAAAATAAATGCTGTTAGCCCATGTGTTTTTACTCATAAAGGGGCTATTAAATTGCCCCATATTTCATACCTGCCAATTTCTTTGTCTTCTTTACTTTGAATCCTTACCACATACTTCTGTTTTTCAATTTCATCTGTCTTCTTTTCTGCTAATCCCCTTCTGCCTTCTTTTATTCTCTGCATATGTTTTCTTTTCCACTTTTCTTCAGGATTGTCTCTGCATAATCCTTTTGTATTTCTTCATATAATGTCCGCCTAAGAAACATATTCTTCATTTTTGGGTCACTCTGCATCATCATTTCTTTAAGTAAGTCACCCCACAAACCTCCCGACTTGAGGGTTGTAATTGTCTACCTATCATTTTCTTACTCATCTCCATCAAACACATTTCTTTGAAAGATGATCTCAACATCCTGCTTTCTCCTCCATTCTCTCAGCTTTCCATCATATCCTTCTCTCGCCATCTGTTTGTCATGGCTGCATCTGTGCCTGAAACAGAAACAGCAAGTGCTCCTAAAAAATGGGTCCCTCTCGCACAAGTGAAGAGAAGGGGAAGTTCCCACATGCCTTTGGCAAATTTCCCTTAGTATGAATACCGCCTCAGGAATCACCTGAAAAGTGGTTATGGTTGGGGGTTGACATCATAGGTTTATTGATTCATAGGGTTTTACTAGGCTAACAACTACATCAGTCTTTTTAAGCCTAGCCATGCATCCCAAACCTCTGACCAGTCTTACTACCCTTGATAAGTGTAAGCAGGGGATTGGGAGATGAAACATTTACAAACTAGGGCCTGGGAGATGAACCATGAACTGGGAGATTGCCTGCATCTTTTAGAGACATAGGTGCCAAACCAGGGATGAATTTTTTGTTCCCCATCCAGATGTCAATGTTGTACTTGAATTGGGTTCGGTTAAGGTTTTTACCTTACAAGGTTTAGATAAAGATCCTCAAGCATAAAAAGATGTTGTCGTGTCATATGGGTCTACTTCAGTAGACAGTAATTACACTTTGTCGAAATTTAAATGATTGAGATGAATCTGCCAAAAATGCACTGTAACAAAATTTCAAACCATCAAAAGTCAAATCACAGAAGAATCAACTTCAGATATTAAATACCTTTCCGGATATCCTATGCAGTTTTAAATTTAAACTCAAAAACTTATTTTTGTTGTTTGAATTCTGGATGTGCAACATCACTTCAAATACCCTGGACAAGAACAGCTGCAGTGTTTACCCTTTTCCCTGCTGTAGTGCAATCTTGCAGTTGGTATAATTTGCAGGGGGTGTGGGGTTATGAGCCCTCTACATGAGGGGGTGCAGGAGGCTTGCCCACTGCAATAATGTCAATAAAGTTAAATTTTTGAGTTTAGATTTAAGACTTTATAGGGTACCAGGAAATGTGTTTAATATCTGATATTGATTCTTCACTGTTTTGACTTTTGATGGTTTGAAGTTACATTAATGTGGGTTTTCAGTAAATTAATCGCGATCATTTAAATTTTGGCAAAATGTTATTTTGGTCCACTGCAATAGACCTATCATGCACATGTTAACTGTTACTTGTCAACCATGCAAGTGAGACAGTAAATATTGAGTAAAGTAACACAGACCTCTGACTAGTAACAAAAATTTTATATTTTTTAATGCTATAGATTTATACGTTTAATAATGATCACTGTATCATTGTTTGCAACATGGATGACTCGGTGTCTAATCAGTGCGTGGTTTTGCATGGAATATATCACTGATGATCATGCTTAATGTCTAACTGGTATTTCTTATAAAACAGGTACTTTCTTTGAATCTATAGCTATGTAGATGCATTATTATAAGGATATAATGTTACTGCTGTGAATTTCTGACAAAGAAACTTAAATATTCCTGCCTTAACCATGTATGTGAAAGTCTAGCATTCAAGTAGATACCATAGGAAGAAACATTGATTTAAGAATATAGGTTGCAATGCCATATCAGAGGATATGGCATGTATAAAAAATACTATTGGGATCATAAATACCTGCACAGTTAAGGAAGGGTATGTGTGCATTCACACATACTTATCATGCTGTCTATATTCTCACAATTTTTTGCAATATAGTTGTGGCTAAGGGTATAGACACACTGTGCTATTTGTGTAAATTTATATACTTTTAATATCTGCAAATAATACTTATGAAATACACATCCGAAGCTCAGGCACAGGAACATTTTTAATGGGCTGTATAACTCACTGTAAGTGCAGGGCAGAAAATATATGGAAGCATGATCTCAACTCAAATGTGCAATCTGCAGAGTAGAAGCAATCTTTTTTTTTTCTTCTTCTTCATACATTTTATTAGATTTTTTGGAAAGCAAACATCAACAATAACATTTAATTAAAAAGGAAATAACATAGTAAAAGGACAAAATGAACATAAATAATTTTTTTAATTATTCGTAACACACAAACAACTAATAAAACAACTATTTACAGGGGTATCTGCTAACTCATGTATAAATACATCATATACATTTCCATTTATTTCTAAGAAACAGTCATTGTTTGAGTTCATTTAGTCCTTTCCATGCATTGTATGAGCAAGTGATTCTTCTGGATCTTGATCTTATTGTAATGTTCCAAAATTCGTTGAAGGATGGAGTACTATCACTTTTCCAACTTCTTGTTACTTTTCTTGCAATTGTCAGTAAACTCCACAGAATTGGATATTTCAGTTTCGTAACACACACTGGTATTGGACTATTAAAAAGAGCCAAGGATTTGGTTAGGATGAATGTCAGAAAATAAAGCCTGTAAATACTAATTGATTTTTTTCCCAATATGGTTTAATTTCAACACAATCAAAAGAAATATGTTCCCAATCAGCTTTAATGTCTAATTCACTTCTCTAACAAGCAATTTTAGTTTTAGATATTATTTCTATTTTATGTGGTGTGTAAAAGGGCCTATATAAAAATTTCCATGAAAAGTTTCCATTTAATTCAATATATTGTTAGCTTGAATGATAATAGAATTAGTTGTTTATCTTCTTCACTGGAAAATGTATTATTTATAAGTTTAAAATAATTCCAGTGTATGACTTTAACATATTGCGCTGTAAAATAAAATAAAATAAATGTTCTTACTGTTTTATATATTTTGGAAAGTATGTTCTTTCCATTTATTTTTTGTTGTACATGAATTGTTAAAATATCAGTGAAATTAGGGAAAGATTTTCATACAGATGGTTGCATAACTTCAGTAGTTCTTTCAATGTATTGCATACAGTTTTGAACATGTAGCCATAGATCTTTATCTAAATTAAACATATTGATTATATGTTGCAAAGTAAACATTTTCTTTATTTAATACTTGAGACCAATAAATTAGGTTGTTTTCTTTAAAAGTAGTCATCACAGATACATATGGAGAAGTAATATTTTGAGTATAAGCTGTTGTGAAAATAATAAAAAAAACATGCTTTATAGGTTGGGTTTTTATAAATGAAGCTTCTCAGAGTACGTATTGTTATATTAGTAGTATCAGAGTTGACTTTAAAATTGAGATAATTTATAAATGGTTCTTTTAATAACCAGTACATAGAATTATTTGGAGTTAAAGACTGATTTGGATGGCTCCAAAAAATTGATCGAGTCAAGAGTAGAAGCAATCTGATTGTATAGTAAGACTGTGATTGTGGTATTGCTTTTTAGACAGCATACTGCATTAGAATCACGTTTTAGTTTTGTGGAAAGAGATTAGCCATGCAGATAGACTAGTCTTTATCTGTGGATCCAGTTTATTTCTTTGGTCACCATGGTATTTAACAATCGGGTAAGCATGCTTGGTTTTATGATGACACTTAAGAAGGTGTTCCTTTATAACTTCAGTTACTGTTATGCATTTCAAGCAGATGGTTATGTTCATTGAACTGAAAATAAAAAAAATACATCAATTAAATGATATTCCATATTCTGTTTGGTTGAAACTGCATACTGCAAGGCTCCATATTGTTCTTTCAAGACCAACAAATACAAAATTTAAACCGTGATTTACAAATACAACTTTTAATGTCAAAATTCCATCTACTGTTAGTAAAGCATTTTCATGGTGGTGTCCCCCGCCTGCACCCCAGTTGGGCAGCATTGCCATCACACATCTGCAACTTATATCTATTAACTGCAAAATCACTGTGCCTTGGGAGTACTATAATCTCAGAATTAATATTTGTTATCAATCTTCCCATACAATTAGGCTCAATGTTTTGAAGAATGTATTTGCATTTCTTGCACTATTTGTTGGAACGTGTGTTCTAGATTGATTTTTTTCATTTTGAAAATGACTTTGAGACAACCATTGTAATATAGGGAATACTACTCACTGATACTTTAATTATATAAGCTACTTTCTGCTTAACAGTTTATTCAGTGTGCATGTAGATTCAGACAGCATGAAATGGCTCAGTATGAGTGAAGGGAGGTCTCTACAGAAATATAATTTCAATGATATGTAGTGCTGTAACAGCTGACCTATGTTATGTGAAATTAAATGATCACAGATCGGACTGCATCTAATAGTTCTATTTTTTAACATAACATTTAACATTTATTGAAAAATTCGTCATGCCTAACATGTCTTTGCAGCCACAGACTATAAATAGGATATTTAATTTGCTTCCCCATTTAAAAATTGTAATCCAGGTAAAGTACACAACTTTGTTGAAGTAAGTACAGGTAATCATATATTTGTACAAATATTTGTGTTATGTTAATACTGATCATGAGACAGAAGACAAAAAAATTGCAACATTATTTAATATTATGGGTTAAAGTTTAATAAGTTAGCTTGCAGAAATTGAAAAATGCAGAGGTATTTCCCAGCAAGCCTATCTGTTGTTTCACACTGGAACTCTTTCTTGCTCTGTTACTGAATTGTGCTATCTAGACTCAGGTGATAATATATTTCATAAGTAGACTTCAGTATTATAGTCAGAAGTAACTTAAGTTGTGGCATGCATATACCTGGAAATCTACTGATTTAGACAATTGTGCCTCTTCTGGGTCTCTCTCCTTTGCAGAAAATTGAAGCTTAAATAATTATTGGTTAACTCTGATTTATTAAGTGGCAAGCAAAAGCACATTAGAATAGTAATGAATGTTAATAAAAAAAAAAAAATAAAAAAAAATGGGTATGGAGATTCACTGTTTACAAAAAAATTTAAATTATAAGTAAACTTATTTCTTCTTGCCGGTGTTCTTGTTTTTTTTTTTTTTTTTTTAGCTTTTTTTTAGTTTTCCCATCTGGTGGCATTAATATCCTTTTTTAACTTTATTAATGTATTAATAACAGGAATTAGACAAACCCTGGGACTGAAAAAGATTTTCACGATTTGTGTAAATTGCCTACCTTGTATTGGTCAACTTATGCGACCGTGAGAAAATGCAATCCAGGGACATCTATGACCACAATGAGAACTATCCCATTATTGTGTCATTAACCTATCTCTAAGTTACCCTAATGTCAGACTTGTGATGGGATGTTTATTTACCATGGCTGTCCATGCATTGCTTTGGTAAATGTAGCACCTTACAGATCGGTACACATCCAACAATACCCCACAACAGTCAAGTAGACATATGGGCACACTGAACCATTCACCCAGATCCACACAGTACCCTTAGTTTGACATTGCAAGCAGTCGCACAATTTCACACACACAAACATAGTAGCAACCCTACCAAGGTGTCTTTACTGAACTTACCTGTGTTGCAGTTGTTTCCATTGGAGTGAATTGGTGACCACCATCTTTTGAACGTTAACTTTGAGTGAAATGGTGACCGCCATCTTTTGAACATTAACTCTGAGTGAATTAGTGACCACCATCTTTTGAATGTTAACTTTTTCCTTCAACTGTATAAATTTGTGCAGCTGAGTAATTCTTTGAAGCACTTGGCAGAATCAGTAAAGATCCATCTGCATTTCTGGGGAAAACATAGATTTAGTTGCCCAACATCCTATTTGCCTCATATCATTTAGCTCACCCAGTAGACTTCCTCCATGGTGATTCTCCTAGTAACAGAAAATACCCATGCAAGGGTAGTCTGTGAAATTTAAAGGGTTAGAGCAAGAGGAACCAATCATGTTGAGCCTTCCCACTCAAGGTAATCCTTTTCAAATCCCAGTACTTGGCATTAGCAAACACCACCTCCCCAAAATAATGAATATTCTGAAATGTTCATATCAGGCCTTAGGAGGCACTGAACAGTTTGATAGCTTTGTGTTTCCTGTTTTTATACATTTTCAGGTAACTGTGAATGTCTGGTATACTGCTGCTTTTTAATGTGAAAATCATTAAAAAACAGTAAAAATAATATGTATTTGAAATTAAATTTGAGGAGAAAAGGTGTATGTGAAATGTAAACAGGCAGACAGAAACACGCATGAATACTTGCGTGCATGTCTGTGTGCAAATGTGTTTGATAGTGTATGTTGTGTTTGTGTACAAATCTCTTTTTAGAGAAAAATGTATCTCTCATGATTATTCTTCACAAAATGCATATTAACTTACAATTTCCTCACAAACATGTTTGATGAATTATTTAATATTTGTTCATGTAAAAATTATATGTAGTATAGATGCATAGTTATGCAAACCACAAATACTTATTTTAGTTCTGAGTGTTTCACAACTGTATTCTAATATCAAGCTGAAAGCGTATTAACAGATGACTGAATGTAAAAAGAAAGTAGTGCTGAAGGGGTTAAGAATGTCATAAAGACTGGTTTCTGAAAGCAAGAAAGAACACACTGTGTATGTAAGCTCTGACCTTCCCAGGCTGGGATGGGTAGTTACAAGGAATATTGGGGAGGTAGAATGTACTAGTACTAAAATGTACATGGTCAGGAAACAAGACTGCTTAACAAGCCAGGTGGCCTGTACTTTTCTAAATCATTATTGGTACTAAAAAACATGATTGTTCATGTGCAGCATTGAGTGAGAAGCATGAGGGTCTGCAGAAATCCTATTTGGCCGTGTTAGTATTCTACATGCATGTTACTGATAAGAAATTAAATAGCGTATGTAGTTTTGCTGCTTGGTGAGACTAATTTTTACTTGTGAAGATAGTCTCCCAGCACTGACGTATGTGGATTTAAATAAAAAGAAAATGTTTTTGAGTTATTCTTTACTTGACTAAAAGGTAATTAATGTTATTTGTCCCGTCCCCCCTTTAAATAACTGCACTAAACACATAAAGCCATTTGACTACCTTTATTAAACTCTATTATACAATGAACTTATACACACAAATCAACATTAGTTATCTTCCTCAGCAATGATGATCTCAGGACAGTGTCACCACTCACCCTGGATGAATTTACCTCAGGGCAGTGTACCTACTCACCCTGATACCTCCTCCACCGGGGCAGCGTACCTACTCACCCCACAGAAAGATGCAGCGTACCTACTCACCTCACCTCCAGACCAAACAATTAACCAATAACCACCTTCTTTAGAGGGGCAACAGAAGAGGACAATCCTGTCCGTCTTCTCCGCCACCAGCCTGGTCCTCAGGCTTCAGATGTAAATTAAAAAGATCCAATCCTACATCATTAAGGTGTAATCCATCCGTTTGGTACCAAGACTCCTCTCCATCCCCAAAATCTCTATGGTCAATGGTATGCATCCCCAATATTCTTAACTGCCTAGCCAGCCTTTGATTGACACTCCTTCTGATCCTTTCAGTCACCCTATAACTATATGCAGTCCTCCAACACAAACGAGGAACCAACTCTGGCCACACAATTTCCATACCTGGGTACAACGCCTTTAATCTCATCAAATCCTGAAGAATAATGTCCACTAATTATTTTTAGGAAAAAATGCCTAAGTCATTGCCCCCCAAATGAATGACTAGTGTACAAGGACAACCCACCTTCAATTTAGCCGTCTCAAATTCATGCAACAACCCATCCCACCTAAGACCCCTAACACCATGCCAAGTCACTGACCACCCTAAATGTGATAAACCCAAATTTTTCCCATCATCCCTAACTAAAGCATGCTTCTCTGCCTATTGGATATACAAATGCCCCAAGATGATAATGTACTTCCCTAAAAAAAAGAAGAGAAAATTAATAATCAGACCACAACTTATCTAATATATGACAACAATGCATTTGAAGACCACCACCCCACTCTCTTAATCAGTTTAATGGAACTACCCTCTCTAGCTAAATCTGAGGTCATACCGATCCTGAACGAGTGAGCTGCAAACCTCTCTGCCGGAAATCCCATGCAATGTAAAACCCTCCTCACCAAAGTTATGAATCTACTTCTCAACACCACCTTTCTATCCATTGAACAAAAAAATTAACTGATCCACACTCCCCTTTTGCCTCTTCGCAAATTCTTTAGCCCACATTACTGGACAAAGGCAAGGATTCCTGTCAGGTTTAAGCACCACCAAACATCCCCTACCCAATTGATCTGTTTTACTCCTCCTTAATGCAATAATAACCTCTCCCTCCCCTATGATATCATCCTTCCAACATAATGAGCCTAACAACTCTGAAATACGGAAAGTGCCAAAATATAACCATGTACATAATACACCCCACATAAAGTAATCTGAAGGACCCCCTTGTAACAAACCTAACCCTCTCAACAAGACTTTCAGTATAACCCTCATAAGTGGCCATCTAATATCCCTATGTTCCACCACCCCTCTCCTCCAACCCTTCAACATACTACCTAATGTCTAAGCCTTAGTGAAATCCTGCAACCCCTGTACCTTAGCGAAAGTGCTAATTGCAGCCAAATCCACCTTAACTGTCTGCAAAGCCTTGCCTAGCCCCCAAGAACAAGCTACATATCTCAATAGTAATTCCTCCAGCCATACCCCTTCCTCTTCTGGCAGCTGCAAAATAAACTGATTAAAATCAGAAAGAGCCCTACCATATGCCTTCCTCATAGAAGTGGCCCCAGAATGCTGTACCAACCGCCTGGCTACATTAACCCAAGATTCCACACCCCCTCTGGCAGGGTTAATGGCACCTCATCCACCCATGGAACCAACCCTCGAAACCTGCAAAACTGAAATGGGAACAACCTATCAGCAATCTCATTCCTTAAGCCAGGCACATGCACTTCTGTAAAGGAAAATTTATTAAGAGGCTCTGCAAAACCAATTTACATAATACCAACAATAACAAACCCAACTTAGCCATCTTCTTTTGTAATATCCTAACTACAGACATATTGTCAGAGTGAAAACCTACACGTTTGTCCCTCAAATGCTCCTTCCACACCACAGAAGCTGCCCATATAGGCATCAACTTTAGAAAGGCCACATCCCACTTCCATGCCTCCTTCCAATCCCACTGCAAACCACCGACCCCCGAAATAAGCCCCCATACCAGCACCCCCAGCTGCATCCATAAACAACTGAAGTTCGTCCTGCCCCCACCCAGTCTGACTGCCAAAAATATATATCACATTAAATTGTTGCAAAAACCCATCCCAAAACACCATGTCCTCCCGCACCAGTTGGGTCACCCTAACCCAGTGGTGTTTATTCTGACCCCCTTTCAACACATACGCCACTGACCTACAAAAAGCTTGCCCTGGGTGCACTGCTCGACAGGCAAAATTCAAAAGGCCCAGCAACTCCATAACTGAACTAATCCGAATCTTATCCTTACCCAACACTGAATGTATCACAGACCTAAGCCTCTCTATTTTATTCTCAGTTAGGCAAAACAGTCCCCACTCCCTATCAACTGTTAATCCCAGAAATTCTAATGCTCTTGCCAGATCCCCCATCATATGCTGAGTCAATGATGCCCCTAACTCCTCACACATAATAATAAACTCCCGCAACCTCTCCGATGCTCCTAACCTTCCTTCACCCACCAACAAAAAATAATCTAAATAATGCACTGCCTTTTGAGTTCCCACTCTCTGCCAAATCCAATGCAGTACTGTACTGAACTTCTCAAAAGTCGCACATGCAACCCATAGGCATAGCTTTATCGAAGTAGTACTTATCACCTACTTGCATCCCCAGTAGTGTCCGATCCTCACTCCTAATAGGCAACAATCGAAAGGCCAACTCATTGTCAACCTTAACCAACCATGGCTCCCAAAATTCCCTAATCACTTTCACTGCATCATTTAAGGAAGCGTAATACACCCTAACCTCTCCTTCTGCAATAAAATCATTTACTGAATTCCCTTCTGGATATGACAATTGATGTATCAATCTCTATTCCCCCACCTGTTTCTTCTGCACCAACCCCAAAGGCGACACCCTGTAAGTATTTAAAAGGCAGACTGTCAAAAGGACCCAATAACTGCCCCGACCGACACTCTTTCTCCACTAAAACCTCCAAGTTGTCCTCCTTACCTTGAACAGATTGCAGATTTTTGCAACCCCCCCCCCACCCCCTTCCACAGTGGACTTTATAGGAAACCCCATCTGAATTCGTTGTATTATCTCATTTTTGATGGCCAGACCCGGAAACCGATGAAGCATACCCCAGAGAAATCTCCACTTTAATTTGGAATGGCACCCCTTCCTCTATTGCCTCTAAAGAACCAGAGTCCAAATTCTCTGGACCCTGGAAAATTACCCCTCCCCTGGACCGGTTGAAAACCTTGCCCACCAAATCCACCCTCATGACACATAACAGAGTTCCAGGTGGACAGGTCTTGCAGACCACAGCCAACGGCTGACTGACTCCTTCCACATCTTGAACAAAAGTGTGCAAATTTGCGCCCCACCCATGAACAGCAACCACTATTAAAAGACCAGAACACACCTGCTGCATCCGCCCCACTCACCCTTCTGTTAAAGCCACTGAAACTATCCATCATTGTAGCCAACCATAGATCTGGATGATGCACCTCCTAACAGAGTGACTGTTCCACAGCCTTACATTTGTAGAAACGCTGATCATACCAAAGCCACGCATTACCCAGCCTTAACCATTGTGCATCACGAATGGTAAGAAAATAGCCTAGAAGCAGCAGGGCCAAAGACCCATCCTTCTCCAGCTGCACTGCCATAAAATAAATAAAGCCAACCACCCAATCGTCCCATGTCCTAGGACGAAGCTTACCTACCCTCTGTCTTCCCAATGCTGCTAAAGCCACCAACAGGTCCTTACTATTAGAGGACTCTGCCTCCAGTAGTCATTGGACCCTTTCCGCATCGATCAGCTCAAACAAATCCACATACTCTCCTTTCCAAATATTTTTCTTAACCAAGCCCGGAATGTGCGGAGTCAGGAAAACCACTCCTGTCCCTAAAATTGGGTAGCCAACCCATCCCCCATCCACAGCCCAAATTCAGAGCTTACCTCCAAGCCCAAGACCGAACTGTCCCCGGAACCAACAGCCACCCCCGTCGCATCTCTAACCGGGTACCTGGCACCATGTGCTAGTTGTCTCTGAGCCTCCTCTATCACATGCACACCACCTCCAGTGTCCCCAACTGACAAGTCTTGGTCATCCCTCCCCTCACCACAGTCCTCAACCCCTAGCTCCCCAGACAATACTGCTGTAGTAAAACCATTACCTGCACCTTTGTCTTGGGACGTACTGGGAACTGGTGTATCCGGTGCCACCTCCTGCTGCGATGCCTGTTGCTTTTTCCCTCGAGCTAAGTTCTCTCTGCTGTGCGCTGTGTCTTCCGACCTGGGGACTGTTCTGGTTCCTGTACCACCTTGGATGTTGCTGCCTCCTGGAACAATTCCTCCGCTTGGGCCACAATAGCTTGCCATCGCTCTCTTAGTTCTGGTAATTAACCATCTGTAAAAGAAAAACACAATGTTAAAACTGTTCCCCAACCCAACTGCCCTACTCTCCTCCAACCCCTAGTGTTGCCTTGCCCTATCACACTCTGCCAACTCCCCTACTTACCTATACTCTGCAGCCGAAAACCACCCCTTGCATAGCTTAACTACTAATCATACAGTGTAATCACTTAACTAATGCACTCATATCTCCCTCGTACATTAAAATATGCTGCTGCCTGGCACACACATCACCCTTCAGCTGCACACCCAATCAGCTATTGACTCCTACAGCTTGCTACCCCTTCCTAACACTAGAATATCACCTGTCTATATAGATCCCTCCTATATAGATATATACATATATATATATATATATATATATATATATATATATATATATATATATATATAAAAATATTGAATAAATAATCCTGTGCATCTATCTTTCTACCTACATACCAGCCACCAAATCCTAGCACCATTCAACCACAACTGAGCCTGTAACACTTATCTTTTTCTCCCAGAAGGACAATCCATTATCCCAATGAGAGGTAACAGCCAAGGACAGCAGTGTGCATGCGCAAACCAGCGCCTCGACCCAACTGCCAAAAAAATGGCAGAAGCTACCCACAAAACCAGCAGGGTGGATAGAAAGGATTTCCCATCACTACCACCACTGAAGCAAGGATGCAGGGACACCACAACAGTCGCGACTATCATTCCGATGCACAGACAAAACCGGGGACTGGAGAAAGGACACAAAAGCCCACGAACCCACCAGGGAGCATGAAAAGATAATCTGCCACTATCCCCAATGCTAATGAGACTGGATTGCGGTGATGGACCCCCCCACAGCCTACCATGACCACTGGGAGAACACTTTTCTTTAATAAAACCCGAGGAATGACACTGGGGCCCAAAGAAAGGACACAGCAGCCCACAAACCCACCAGGGAGCACGAGAAGATGATCCATAACTACCCCCAATGCTAATGGGACAAGATTACGGCAATGGACCCCCAACAGCCTACCACGACCACCGGGAGAACACTTTTTCTTTTTTCTTTTGATGGATTACCCGGCCCACCCACATGGATCCTAACCGACTGCATGGCCCCAAATGGGAAAGAGGTAAAGACAGGCCCGGCCTACCCACACACATATTACTCGACCGCATGGCCCAACAGGGAAAAGGCCTGATGAATCCCCGGAGACACCAGGATGACAGGGAGAAACCTCAGTGGCACCGGACTACCTCAAAGATCTCACCCACCGTGACCGGCCCTACCACTCAACCGAAGCCATCACAGGACCACCAGGAGGCCCTCAACCACGAAACAAATGCTCCAGGACACCGGGAACCACTCACCACAACACCAGGCCTACCGGACCACCGGAGAATACCCCAGCACCCAGGTAAGCCAAGCACCACACTCACACTGACACTACCCCCCCCCCCAATCATTCACCCGCACACACACACACACACACACACACTGCTCTCAGTAATCCTTTCACCTTTCCCTGCCAGTAAGTCCTGTCCCTCAACCTAAATTCCCAGACTCCATCCCCACATTAAATTAGTCACTATAGAGAAACACCAAAACAGAGAGGAGGGAACGGACCCAGTTAACTTAACCCCTTCTCTCCCCACTATCCAAGTTCTACCTGCATCCACAATACCTGCAGGTCGTCTGGTTGTTACTGCACCACCAACTCACACCAAATGTGCCTACTTCCTTTAATCCCTAACACTTAATCCTGCCAGAAGTCCCATATTCCCCTACATCACTTCCTTTCACATCTCCCTCTCTCTTTAACCCTTTCACCACCACAATCCCACTATCCTATCCAACTACAAATCCTCACCTTAATTCCTACCTCTATACCATCCCCATACCCCTTTACCCTTATTTGTGGGACCGGGACAACTTAGTTTGTCCCAAACTACATTTATGTATATTTTAAACTGCACTTTAACATTTTGGTGCCATGCTTGCAATCTGAACATTGATCTTGCTGCGGAACACTGTGGAATGAATTGTAAAGGACCCAGCACAGAAAGTTCTTCTGTGAATTCTTCACTGTTTTGTATGGAATGGTCAGAGCTCAGACCCTCATCTATTCACGGTGTGCAAACATACAGGCTAAAGATGGTAAAATGGCTTTGGGAAAAAATGTTCTTTCTTTCCTTTTTTTTAAAAAACAAACAAACTGCAGTTCGAAGTAATAGTGACAATGTGTTTACTGTGTTGTTAAATGACTGACTGCTTTCATGTATATACTGTGTACTGCTTTGCCAAATGATTGACTGCTTTTAAGTATACCATATGTCCTGTTTTGTTCAATGACTGACCTTGCTTTTAAGTACAGTTTTGTTGCATGCCTTACTTTGCTTTTTAAGTATATGAGGTTCCTGTTTGTTGAATGACCAAGTTACATGTTTGCTATGTGGTACCTGCTGTCTTGTAGAATGACAGAAATTTGTTTATTCGTTGCATGTACAAGTAATAGTGGGTGGTTCCCACAAGTCTTAACCAAAGTTTATTAATATATAAAATAAACACAAGGTGGTGCCTTGTGTTGAAGGCAGTACCCTTAAGGTTATAGTGGGCGGATCCCACAGCAACTAAGGACAAATTGTTACTGTATATGTATATATATATATATATATATATATATATATATACAGGCGGGTACCCTGAAGGAAAAAAAGGTAAGCTGTTTGCTTTCTGTTGCTTTAATGTATGACTGATGCCTGTGCTGTTGTGTGATGTTATGACTGCAGAGAGAGAGAGAGAGAAGTTAAAAGTAGAGTTAATTCAAATTTATGGGCCTACAGCATGTTGAAACATAAGTTTGTCTGTTGTCAAATCAAGTCCAGGTGTGACTGTGTGAAAGTAGCCTCAGAGGGTCCAAAAGAGAGGTCAGTTTTGGACACAATTATCCCAATTGCAGTGCTGGAGCTATAGCTTTTGAGCCCGTGATGCAATGAAAGTGAGCGGGCGCTGTGAAAAAAAACCTCATCAAAACCTCTCCTCTGTCCTATACTTCCCTCCTTGAATGGTGTGTGGATTGGTATAGTTACTTTTCTTTCATCTAAACTGCCAGGATCTGTAAGGTAATTAAAAAAAAAAGAGATAAAGATAAGCAAGCAAGACTGAATCCCTGAAAAGGGAACACCTGCATATTTTATGTATCATAGTTAAAATAAAGGAAGTTGTAAGTATTTGCATGACTGATTTCAGCTTACTAAGAAGTGTTCTGGTGGAGTATTATAGGTTCATAGGTAGGTACTAGGCTATCGGCCCAAGGGCCTACGTAAGCATAGCCAACAAGGTTTCCTGGCTTATGCCACCCAAGAAACTTATTTTCCTGTGCCACTGTCAAGCAGAGACACAGAAGTGATCCCCGGGGTGTATTTCCTATTTCCCATCCACTCATCAAGATTTTTCTTGAAGTGCTTATGAAGAAATTTGCTTGACATATATGGGTAGCCTGTTCCAGAGTATGGGAATCTATCCCTCCAGCATGTCCTGTTTATTGTGGTGACAAGGTTTAGGTCCCTAGAGCATGTAGCTCAGAGGGATTGGGATTTCTTTAGGTGTAGCATGTCCAGCAGCTCTGGGTTTGACATAGCTTTATATGTTAGGCAGAGATCACCTCGGAGTAGGCGATATGCTACGGAGTAAAGCTGAAGTTTTTTGAGGCGGTAAGTGTAAGGCATTTGTTTGAGGCCAGTAATCCTCTTTGTGTGGTACTTCTGTGGCCTTAACAGCTGCTGCAGATTTCTTGTGAGGTGCATTCCAAAAGTCGCATTGTACTCTGTAAGGATCTAATGAGTGTCGAGTAGAGGGGAACAATGACCTCTTTTTTCCTGGATGGGAACCCTTTTATGATGATGTGCGTCATGTAGAAGGACTTCCTGACTACTGTGGCGATGTGACTATCAAAGGAGAGAGACTACTGTCCACCTGGGTCCCAAGGTCTCATCACACATTCAGTGTTAAGTAGATTGCTGCCTATGTGGTAGTTCATGGGTACAGAGTTTTTACCAAAGGGGATGACACTGCACTTTTTGGCATTGAGCTTGAGGCCATGGCTCTAACACAAGGCATCTGTCTCAGTGAGGCCCTTCTGTAGGATGTCCACATCATTTGGGGACTTGACTATGGCTCCAAGTTTGCAGTCAGCTATGAACTTCATTAGCCAGAGGCTTTCTATGTTAGCCTGTACTTCAGAGAAGTAGATACCAAACAGGAGAGGTCCCAGGACGAAACCCTGTGGTACTCCACTTGTCTCTGCTTTGAGGTCAGATTTGGAGTCTGCAACTTTTACAGTGTGGGTTCTGTCAGTGAGCCAGTTTGCAACCCATCTTGTGATGTAGGGATTTATACCTAGTCTACTGAGTTTCGCTATAATTCCAGAATGGGGAATGGTATTGAAAGCCTTGGCGAGGTCAAGATAGGCTGTGTGAACCACCTTATCCTCATCTACGGCTTTGGTGACTGCCTCAAAGAAGTTGATCAGGTTCAGGAGGCATGATCTACCTTTCACAAACCCGAACTAGGTGGGATCCAGAGTTTGGAGTTTACCAATGTCTTTGTTTATGAGTTCCGTAATGATACGTTCCATGGCCTTGCAGACCAGGTTCGTCAGGCTAATTGATCAATAGTTCCCGTGATCAGTGGTGGCTCCCCCTTTGTGGAGTGGGATAACTGTTGCTGTGCAACATTCAGTGGGCACAAAGCCTGATGCAAGGCTATTATTGAACACAGTGCTCAAGTGAGGAGCCAGTTCATTCTGAAGTTCATGTAAAACGCAGCCTGGGATGTTGTCCGGTCTCATGGATGCTGTGTTTTTGGCTTTAGAGAGTGCAGCATTTACCTGCGTAGTTGTGATTACAGGGACTCTGCATTCTTCCTGTATAGATATGGGCCTTTTAGGGGGTGGGAGGGTAAAGTTAGCACTGAATCTATCTGCCAGGATGTTGGCAATATCAGTTGGTTCTGTAATTTTCTTGCCTTTGTGCTGTAACTCAGAGCAGATCTGGGTGTTGCCATCGAGATTCTTGACATAGCTATAGAATGCTTTGTGGTTGTCCTTAGAATTAGTGGTGATTTTGTTTTTGTAGCTAGCTTTGTAGGATTTTATAAAGGATCTCCGCTTCATACTGAGGCTGACCAGGGAGCTCCTCCACTCATGGGATTTTACTCTCTTTTGCAACAGTTTCTTTCTTCTGTTGTACAGTTTGTTTATGGCAGGGGAACACCAGATTGGCTTCCTTTTTTTGGAGGATAGCATCTTGGTTCTGTTTGGGATAGCACAATCCATGCACTCGTGTAAGTGCTTATAGAGTGTATTTGTGTAGGATTCAGCAGTTGTAACTGTATTGTCCATCTGCATGGGTGTCATGAAGTTCACCACTTCTGTCTTAAGAAGCATGAAGTTGGCTTTGGAGAAATCTTTTACCGTGGTTTCCTTAATGGGGGGGTGTGGGTGGGATGTGGCTATCAAGGGTGATTAGCTTATAGTCGGATCGGACCAACGAGGAGTTGACTTCAGGTGTGGAACACCGGTCACTCATGTTGGTAATGACTAGGTCTAGGATATTGTTGCCTATGGTGGGAGTGTGGATAAGTTGATCCAGGGCATTGGAGTTTATGAATTCCAGAAGGCATTGAGCTAAGGAGTTGGTACCCAAGTAGTTTTCCCAGTTAATGTTGGGGTAGTTGATGTCGCCCATTATTAGGGTGGTTGGTTGAACCCTAATATTTTCCAGTACATCAAGAAAAGAGTAGTGGGAATCCTGGGGCATGGTGGGGTATCTGTAGCAAGCTACAATTTGGATTGCAGTTTTGCCCAGAGTTAGTTGCACTTGGATAACCTTGGCTGTGTTATGCTGAGCAACTAGCCTGGAGGTGTGGATATCCTTAATGAATATGAACACACCTCCGCCTTTGGTGTTTCGGTCCAGGTTACATGGCCGAAAAGTGTGGCATGAGGTATAGCCTGGTAGTGCAGGGGTACTCTCTGGAGCCTTGAACCAGGTCGAAGTCACTGCACAGATATCTATGTTCTCTATTTTAAGGAGTGCCTCAAGTTAGTGCATTTTGAGATTTAGACTTCTAGCATTGAGTAGCATTACCCTCAGTTTTTGATTGCCTTTTCCTGTTACGGTGGTGAATTTGTTATTTGACCCTTGCCTAAAAAAGGCACTATAGGGGCAGCAAGAGCCTTAGCCAGTATCCGGAATCCCAGGGGCAACAGGTGCAGGCCATCTGTGGCAAAGCATCGTGGTCTGTCGACCATGTCATCCCAAGCAGACAGATACTGGATCCCCTTAGAATGAAATCAAACTTATGATAGGAATAAATTCATGAACTTGAAAGGCATTAAGTGGGTAACAAATGTCAGTATTTTATTCTTGGTATACCATAGCTCTTGAAAGGGAAAAAGTTAGCACTAAGGGGTTTATAGGATGCTAATAAACTGTGGCAACAGGTAAAAGATGCCAGGAAAGCAGTACAGACCACTAAAAAGGTATTCCTTTTATCCTGTTTTGGCAAGTTTGGGGAAAAAAAAATATGGATGGCCAAAATGCAGTGATGTCTCAAGAGGATGATAATCCTCCAGTAGCTATTGCACCCCAACCCCATATGTACCGGTACGGGTGGCCCCTTTACAAGATTCTGCTGTTTCTCAGACCTCTACATTTTTGATCACATGTTCAGCATGGTACTCTTACATCTGAACTTAGTTCTCCTGTTCATCTCTCATCTTTAGAACAGGCATCTGCAGTTAAAAAGGTTTTTCTTTCTTCTTCTGCCTATCATTCTCAACGAGCCTCTACCTGTCAAACAGGAGCACTGGTCTTTGACATTCATATGGCTTGTCACAAGCACTCACATGATAGGGTAGGACAAGAGGCTATTGCCTCTGGAGAAGATTTTTGGCACCTTTATAAAAAAGGGGGGGGGGCTAATGCTGATTTGCATACTATGTCTAAATGTTTTCTAACTGAAAAAAAAAAATCCATGAAGGTTTAAGGTGAAATTTTAAAAAAACATTACATGCCTACTTTGACAGATTTAAACCAGATGCTTCAGGAAGTTGCTTCAAATGAAATAAAAACACAGTTACTTGAAAAGGCTAAAATAGCAAATTTCTCTCCCACAGAAAATGCACTAATAGATAAAAGGACAGTATTGGTAAGTTACAAAAGTGTGTCAGGCATGTAGGCAAAATAATCATCTTAAAGCAGTGTTTGATAAACATTCAAAAATCATCTTTTTCTTCTTTCGGCTTTTCCCGGTTAGGGGCTGCCACAGTGGATCACCTGTCTGCTCATGATTGGCAGTGGCGTTTTATGGTGTCAAGTTGCCAGCCCCAGTGCCCAACCTTCCACAGAAGGCGCACACATCCACGCACTCACACCTAGGGCCAACTTAGTGTGTCCAATCCACCTACAGCATGTCTTTGGGATGTGGGACGAACACCCAGAGGAAACCCACGCGACCACAGGGAGGACATCCAACATTCAAAAATACCAGACCCAAATGAACAAGCTAAGCCAGCAATTGCAGCTGTCTTTGTGCTGGGTTTGCAATCCCTGTACAAAATAAAATAAACCAAGTGCTTATAGACTGGCAGTCTGCCAGTAAGTGCTGCAAATCACCATACTGACTATGGCAGGGTAATAAAACAAAAAAAAATCTTGACCCTTTGCTGCCACTGAATCAAAAAGGACCCTATGTTAAAGTAGAAATAAATGCAAAGCCAATTCTATTCTTGGCGGAACTGAAAACACTAAGTCTGTATTAAAAGTTACTTTAGACAGTTAAATACCAGTGTAGGAACAAAGTAAAAGGCAGTTGGTGTAACAAATGCTACTGTTACGTATTCGGTTTTAAAACCTATACCCATTTCTTTAGGTCCGATTGACAGGAAAGGCATTCTTTTCTTTTGAGTACAACTGCACCAGTGAATCTTCTGTGAGAGCTGGGTGATACCGTTTGCTGTATATCAGAGGGGGTGTATCTAGATATTCCAGCAGAATCAGTGGGGATGTATCTAGATATTCCAGCAGAATCAGTGGGGAAAGTGTTACAATTCTTAGCAAAAGCTGGGAGAGGAGCCTTTTGAAGGCATACAAACAACTGAAAACTGTTGCAACAGGTACCTGCTAACTTATGGGTTAAACATGTAAATAAAGTAGGTATATTAAAATCTGCAAAACCTGTAAAAATAAAACTGAATCTATCAAAACCCCTCCCTAAAATTCCATGGTATCCACTGAAATCAGAAGCACAACAGAAAATCAAATCTGTAATGCAGTCTTTGATATAAGAAATAAATACTGCCAGCTAAAAGTCTTTGTAATACTCCTATTCTCCCTGTCAAAATAAAACATATAATAAAATACTTATAGGTTGGAGCCAGGTCTAAGGTCTGTTAACAATGCAGTTTTACTAACTTTTTCTGTGGTTCCAAAAGTAGCAACAATACTTAGTTGATAACCATCTACAGTTAAATATTTTTCTGTAACACCTCACTATTCAGCATTCTTTTCTCTACCTATCCATTCTGAAAGTCAGTTTCTGTTTACTTTGACTTATAAGGGACAGTAGTATACATGGACACAGTTGCCATAAGGATGCACTGTATCTTTCATTTTTTTTTCTTTCTTTCCTCAAATTCTACAAAAATATATATTTAAAGGATGTGACAATTCCAGATGGGTCTGTGTTAGTGCAATATGTAAATGATTTACAAATAGCATCTGATTCTTTTCAGCAGTGTTAGCAGAATACCCTGCATCTTTTAACTGTCCTTGCAGAAAAAGGACAAAGTGTCAGCAGAAAAAATTACAGCTATGGTTACCTCAGGTACGTTATCTTGGTCATTTAATATCTCAGAGTAGGATCTTACAGTAGCTATCCCTCAGTCTGAATCATCTTTATTACTTAAAATGAAAATCATCCCTTTTTGACTGCACGTCTTTATATAAATGTGCACTTATTCTTTTCCTGATCTATCTGTTTCTCTACTACGCTGTTCTGTTCTAAATCCTGCATCTTTATCTGTTGCTGAGAATGGTAAAGAGCATGATTGTGTGTGTGTGACTAATTATCTGCTTTCATCTAGAAAGGACTTAAAGGACATTCTTATCCACAACGCCAGGTCAAATGAAAGATGTACCTGCTCAAAATGAAAAAAACATGTTTTTTTTTTTTTTTGCTATTAAAAAATGTTCATTGAATGCCTACTAAAAGGGCATAAATAATTTGGCAGATTATGCCACCAAGTAGATTATAAAAGTAATAATTCTTAAGCAATGATATTGCAAAACTCTAATAATAATGACATGTCTGATTTAAATAGTGTCAGTTTTCTAGCTGAGGCATCACAAGAAGTTCAGAAGTGGCTCAAAGATGGATATATTAAATCCTCTACTGGACTATGGCAACATCCAGACGGCCGACTGGTGATGCCTGCCTCCTTGCCACCTTACCTGGTAAGGGCATATCTTGATAGCCCATGCAGGTAAGGCAGCTTTATTTAATCAAATTACCCAAAGTTGGTAAACCACTCATGTTTCCTCTTTGATACTTCAGTATAATAGCTGTGCTTTGGGGACCTTTTGTTAATGTAGAGCTGGACTCTGTCCAGATGACTAAAGTACATAATTTAGAATAATGTTCTATTAGTAATCTGCATGTTTTGTAAAAGCTCACCCATGTCACAAAGCAGATTATGTAATTTGGTGTACCTTGTACTATCATTTTTTTTAATTTTAGTCTTCACTGTCCCAACCATCCACAATCATCAGGACTAGTAGAGAGAGTTAATAGGACCCTATTTTAAATAAATATATATATATATATATATATATATATATATATATATATATATATATATATATATATATATTTTTCTTCCAAGATTTGTACGAAACAAAATTTAAATGGTTAAAGACGCTTTCAATTCTACAAGGAAATTGAGACCCTATGAAAAATTAATGGGAAGACGCATAGCCCTTCCATTTGCTCCCCTGTGTCAAATGAAAAGATCAACTCTAATGGATAATAAAAAGAAAATATTGATTCTTACAGCAGTATCTCTTCCTTCATCACCTGACTAGCCCTGTCACCAACTGCAGCTGGGTAACTGGGTTTGTCTAAACCTTCCAAAGAATGAACGGTTTGAGCCAGAGGTGAAAAGGCCCTTTACCTTGTAATCCTCATCACCCTGACTACCGTCCACTGTGCAAGACAACCAACCTGAATGCACTCATTCCACTGTAAGAAGATCTATCATGTGATCCAGATGAATCATCATTACTGGCGAAAGAAGATCAAAGTGTGAAGGATGAATCATCTGACCAGTGAAATGTATAAGGAGAAAAATTCAACTAAAACAGCACCTCATGATGAATCCTATGACAACAGGTACCTTTGCTCTGTTTTAGTTACTGTTTCCTTTAATAACCTGGCCAAGAGAAAATCAGTTTCCTGTTGGTTCTTCGACAGTATTCTGTGACAAATTGCTCTGTATGTTCACATATACATCAGCATTCTAAGGCAGGAATTCCCATGATACCAATTCCTGCATCACAGGTAACATTTGAGAAAGACCTTAGTGACACTTATCTAAGCTGGTGTAATCTGAATAATTTTTAAAAGTTGTTTTTCTTCAGCTTGCAACCACAAATCATGGACACATATGTTATGCCAGAAATGGTACTGTGCCAGTGGGAATCAGCAAATACAGTGACACTAAACATGAAAGTTTGTTGAATTCTTTGCAGTTAAGATGCTATGACTGGGGGCGTGGCATGAACATGTCAGAGGATCGTTACTATATTTGTGGTGATCATGCCTACCCCGGTTACCCACAAACTGGTCTGGATATTGCTTTGTAGGCTATATTACTCCTGGTATTCAACATTTCAAACACCCACCAGCAGGTAGGCTGAGAAATAAGTGAGTAATCCACTGGACAGAGCAAGTATTTTCAGTTAACTCCTGGGTATGGAGTGCAAAGGACAATGCTTGAAATCACCATGCTTGCTCAATTTCTTCAGGAGGTAGCTAACCATACTTCATATCCCATCACGATGACAAATGGAAAAATGACTGTAATATGAACTGTAGTGTTACAGAACCAAGTGGCACTTAATATAATGCCTGCTAGAATGGGGGGGGGGGGGTCATGTGCCTTCATACAAATCATTGTTGTTTTTGTATTACTGACTACCATAATAAACAGGAAAAGTTGGCCAATGTCATGGAGCAAAGGGCCAGATGTGTTTTGGATGGTTGGGCAGTGTACTTGGTAACCTGGATACTGGGATATTACAAGGTATAAAAACTGGTATTATTCTTTTAATTGTTGTAATATTTTCTGTTCTAAAGACTGTAATCACAAAGTCTTGGATCGCACCTACACGTGAAATGCCACTTACACCTGATGAATGAAAACTCAATCACTGCAGATGAAATGTATTTATCAAATTAAGGAAACTCAAAATATAATTGTGTATTTTATGACACTAGTAGTAGTAGTAGTCTGTTATAGAAAAATGTATTTCTCATGATTATTCACAAAATGCATATTAACTAACAATTTCTTCACAAACATGTTTGATAAACTATTTAATATTTGTTCATATTAAAAATGATATGTAGGATAGATGCATAGTTATGCAAACCACAAATACTTATTGTTGTTCTGAGTGTTTCAGAACTGCATTCTAATATCACGCTGCAAGTGTATTAACAGATGACTGAATGTAAAAAGAAAGAAGTGCTGAAGGGGTTAAGAATGTTATAAAGACTGGTTTCTGAAAGCAAGAAAGAACACACTGTGTATGTAAGCTCTGACCTACCCAGGCTGGGATGGGTAGTTACAAAAATGTTGAGGAGTTAGAATATACTGGTACTAAAATGTACAAGGTCAGGAAACAAGGCTGCTTAACAAGCCAGGTGGCCTGTACTTTTCTAAAACAGTATTGTTACTAAAAAACATGATTGTTCACGTGCAGAGTTAAGTGAGAAGCATGAGGGTCTGCAGAAATCCTATTTGACCACGTCAGTATTCTACATGCATGTTACTGATAAGAAATTACATAGAGTATGTATTTTTGCTGCTTGGTGAGACTAATTTTTACTTGTGAAGATGGTCTCTTAGCACTGACGTATGTGGATTTAAATAAAAACAAAATGTTTTGCACATCCTGAAGAATTATTCTTGACTCAAGACTAAAAGGTAACTGTACTTTAACACTCTTAATGTCCCAGAATTTCAGGGATGTCCCTGATTTTGTTTCAAATTTTTAACTCTGTTCCTCTTCCCTCCTAAAACTGGTGACTATTGGAAAAAAGGTGGTAAGTAACAATAAATGACAACTAGATTGATATACTTCTTTTAACTTAGAAAACATATAGTAACTCACATTCTGTGATTCTGTCAGTCTCAAGCTAATAGCATTCATTTTTAAAAGTGTTCCTGACTGTCCCTGATTTCATTGAGGTTATGTTTGCAAGTTTGAGGGTATTGTCCCTTTCTCTCTCTTTGTCTCTCTCTGTTTCCATATTTTCATTCAGGAGTTTCCATTCCATAAATATCACAACTTTTTTTGTCTGAAGCCTGCAACTTGTATTTGTTCAAAATTAATACATTACCTCCTGGTTGACTAAATCAGTGCATAATGTTAAGAATGTTACACAAAGAAGATGGCATTCTTTATAGTGTCATCTGCAACCTAGAGTTCTGCAAGGACAGCAGGTGCCAAGGCTCAAAATAACAAAACAGTCACAAAAAGCGCACAACTGGACATGGAAATATTTAATGTGCGGCAACACAAGACATAGAAAACAAACCGGTTTCTTCCCAGTGGCCTTTTTCAATATTTCCAGCTTTTTGTGACTGTATTCTTTATAGTGTGTCTAGTTTCTTGTTATTGTTAGTCATATCTTAGTAGTATGCAGGATGGACAGGCAACAGCCATGTCCTGATATTTGTAGCAATAATATCTGGCTGTTCAACATGAAACCACTTTAGACTCCATATAACTAGTACCATGTTTGGGTATTTAAGTCATTCTAAACTGTTGCTCAAGTTTCTTCTTTCATTGTGTGTAATATGTTTAATGCCCTGTTGAGGAATATACAGTATACTTATGGTATTTAGCTAAATGCATGAATTATTCACTAGTTTTTCAAATTGCATGTGCAAATCTGTATATACAGGTACAGAATATACTTATCCAGTAAAAACATCACAATCCAGAGCCATGGTATATATTTTTTTTACTTGTTATGCATAGCTCACTGACAAAAATAGCTTTTAAAATATAATTGGCTTTCTTGGAGAAGGCTACAGTTAGGCATCACAAGCTGGCTTGAAAAATGTACTTATCCATATGTTAGGCAAACTGTTTTGCAAGTTATGGTTTACCTCTCACATATCTACACTCTCAAAGGTTGTTTAATAATCCATTATTAATATCTCTCACTTTCCCTCTCTCTCTCTCTCTCTCTCTATATATATATATATATATATATATATATATAAACACATATTTATATATATTTCAATTATCAACATTATCCAGTCAGAGTCACATAGATGATGGTTTTGGTTAATATCCTTCATAAATCATTCTCATGAATTCAGATAGCTATTCTTTCTCTTATTCCATTAAATGAAAAAAAGTTTTGTCCATAATGCAAGACTGGAAATAAACTTGAAATTCTTATATTTTTTATTACTGTAACATTGGTTACATTAAGTTTCAAGCATATTTTCTTAAATACATAATTTCAAAACATTCCTAAACTTGATAACTACTACTATCTATACAATATACACATTATGCATACAAAATAAGTAGTTACATATATTAAACTTTTATATATTTGAAAGAAATCCATGTTTATATTTCATATGATAATTTTTCACATTGCCAGTAATATTTGATTTATTTCCAGGGATTGGAGATAGTCAATGATGTTGATCTTTGTTCTTTTGATTCCTTTTTGGAGACTGTGCTTCACATAGATGTTAATTCTTCAAAATAAGGAGAAACATTTGATTTCCGTCTTCTAATAATGGTAATAGAAATCTTTTTTACCTTTGAAACTGAAAATTTGTCTCTCTCCATATTGCCTGTCATTTTTTAATCTTTTTGCCAAAATTCCAATCTAACAGAAGTCATCCAAGATATGAGCCCAGTCTGCTTTGCAGTTTTCCTTGCACTTCACCTCCAACAGCAAATTTATTAGATTTACAGATTTTTGTTAAGATGCATGATGAATAAAATGATGTATTCGAACATCTTCAAGTAAAAAATTTTCAAGTCTGGACCAAAAAAACTGTTACCTACTGAATTTGACATTAATAGTTTATCTTGATATTAAAGAGTATTGGCTCTATTTTGTAATAGTTGTTTTATAATTTATCATTTAAGTGCTCTTTATTTTTTATCATAGAATTGTACAAGTGAGAATGAATGGAGGAAAATTACATATTGCATATAATATGGAAAATAGGCTGGGATTATTATTATTTAATTGTAAAATTATACTGAAATTAACACACAGCATCTTATATCTCGAATCATCTACTTGATCTGGTCAACACAAAATTCAACAACAGACTTAAAATTTCCTTTATTAAAGCAATTACACCATCCATTGAGTTCAGACTTTCATTAAGTCCATTTTCTTTATTTCTTGTTAATAACATCTAATGAAACTACATCATTTTCTAGCTTTCAGATGGAATCATAAATCAAGTAGTACAAAAAGTGAGTCTTATTTGAAATATTTTGGTCCTTTAATAAACGTTTAAAGATTATGAGTTTAAGGGGGATGAAAACTTTATAAGGACCGTTGATGTAGTTTCATTATATACCAATATTAAACAAAAAGAAGGATAGGATTTTATTAGATGTTAATAACAAGAAATAGAGAAAATGGACTTGGTGTCAGTAAATTTAATCGGTGTTCTTTTGAATCGTATATTACAATACATTTTAAGGTTTGATTAAATGTATCAACAAACAACCAGTGTAGCAATGGGGTACATGGTTGCCCCTTCATTTGCTAATTTAGTCTATGTTGGTGGGAAACTAATAAGCTGGTGAAACTTCTTTTTTAGTTTGTTTGGTTTTATGAGCATTATATTGATTTCATTTTTTCTGGACAGGAAGCAAAAAACATTTGATGTGTTTGTAAATGAAATAAGTGAAAGTATTTCTTAGCATAGATTTACAATTAACAGCAAGAGAACCATTATTAATTTATTAGTTAATGTAGAAATGGATTGTGAGAATACAAATTTTAAGACCTCTGTACATAGAAAGGAGACCTTTAAAATTAATTATATTATTTTAGCTACCATCCTACATTTATGGAATTAAATATTTTTAGAGGTCAGTTAATTCAAACAAGTTGGATTATTAATGAAGATGGAGTGTTTTTCTAAAGAAGTGGAGTTTATTAGAAAGTTGTTTTTAATACAGGGTAACCCTGCAGATGAATTAGAGAAGATTAAGAAAGAAATTAAGATCACTGGAAAAAAATTTCCTCTGATATTTAAGGAGGGATTCAACCAAAACAACTAACTAATAATAATGGGGGTTTCTACATGAAGAGATAGTAACAGCCCTGCTTTTACAGTTCCAGTGAGTATTGATGGTAAAGAAATTATGAGCAGTATTAAAAGTAACTGGAAAGTAGGGTTAAGGAGCAAAGAACTGACACAAGTACTTGGAAAAGTCCCAAACTTAATTTATAACAAAACCACTAATCTCAAAAAACTTTTGGAGTTCGATACAGGGAAGGAATATGAGATTTGGTGGAACAGTATGGATGGTGGAAATTGTAAGCAGGCAGATGTATGGTTTATATGAGCACAGTTTTTTCCCCACCTTAAAGTTACAGTGACAGCTAAAAATAGGTTTACTTGCCATAGTTTTGGTATAGGGTATTTAGCTACTTGTAGTTCTTGTTCCTCTTGTTATATTGGTAAAATCATCAGACAGATCAGATTTAGAATCAGAGAAGATGTCCAAGCTGTTAATACCAGATATAGAACCAACTCCTTAGTGAAACATAGCATAGATCGTGTTAATTTTAGAAAATGTAATTTCTTTGTTTTAGAGCAGGTGAATGAAATGAACTTTGTTTTTGGTTTTAACAATGTTTTGGAAGAAAAGGAACTTAATTGGTAGGTGCTATTAAGGGCAGCTACGTTCCCTGGCTTAAATGAAGCGGTGAATGTATTAAAACTTAAAATGATATAATGATACTAAGATGTAGTTTTAAGACGACATATTTCATTTTTTTTTTTCAGTAACAATGACTTTATATTTTTGGATGAATGGGAGTTATGTCACTCTAGGATGTTTTTAATAAATGTAAGGAAGGAAGGACAGAATTGTTTCTGATAAAGTTCTGGTGTTTTTACTAATAAATGTAATGAAAACACTCAAATTTTTAGTCTTATTTCAACTCTTGGTTTTTGCTTTTATCATGTTATCTTACCAGAGCTTTCCAGGAAGATTGGAGTTGTGGTACAAGTTTTTTGTTCAGCTGCCTTTTTTTTCTTGTACCTTTGTGTTCATTTATTATTTACTCCCAATAATGTATTAAAACTGAGTTCCTTATGTATAGCGAATATATTCTACTAATCAAAGCAATAGATGTTTAAATGTAACATTCTTGTAGCTTGCTTAATAAAAGTCATCTGTAAGATTTTATCTAATGGAATCTTTCAGTTGTTTATAATTTAGAATTAACATACATTATATGAACAGCATTTCCCATAGTTCATGTAACTTGTATCAATAAAAAGTTTATCACCTCTCTTCATTCTCCACCTGCTTCTCCATCTTTAATATTTAAATGTGTTTCTTGTACAGAATGCCTGTAGAACGCAAAGCAGCCATTGTATGTGTAAACATTGCTGTAGTCACTGTAAGTCAAAGTAATCATTTAAAATAAAAATAAATGTACCAGTATTTGAATGGAGTAAGATAACAACCAAATGCTCTTTTTATTCAGTGCTAAGTTGTACCTGCATTCTATTTAAGATTTCATATTTTGGATTCGTATAGAGAACATTACTAAAAGAAATGTTTGGGATGAATGAAACAAAAAGCAAGGTGTAGTCGATGCCAATAAGGAGATGAAATGCAAAACCCAGAGTTGATAGGAAAACTCACTACAAGGCAAACTGGAACCAAACCAATCGAAAAGCCACCACTCGTTCTTCTCCAAACTTCTTTATTGACCTAGGTTTCATTCATACGAACTTCTTCAGAATACATACTACTGTTTCAACACAAGGTTTATATACAATGTAATATATTGAATTATTACTTAATTGATGTCATTAATTTTCACTGATGATTTCTTAAAGGAGAAATATCCCTTTTTCAAGACATTTCATGTCTATTAAAAACTATTACAACTATAATATTGGAATAAACCCTGAACCAAATACATATATGCATTCTATTATATAAAAACACTACTATAATGTACTAAAAATAACATAAAAATATATACATATAATCAACTATTAATATATATCATAAAATTATACCTTACATTAAATTTTACATATACTAACACATACAAATCTTATTTAATATATAAATATATAATGCCATAAATTTATATGTGTATTTTGTCTTAATAAATTAAGTCCAACAAACTCTAATCTTACATTAAAAATTATTATATGGAACTGATACAGTTTATCAGTAGGTCTGATATAATATAATGTGTAATATACTATAATTGTTACTATAAAAATAAATTAACATAATAGCTTAATAGCTGGCACCCTGACCATCAGAAAAAAGCTATTATTAAAGGGCAGATGGTCAGGGCAGCCAGAATGGTAAGTGAAGAACAAGACTTCATAGAAGAGCTTAAATATATTATGCAACTATTTATGAATAGAGGATATCCAGAACAATTTTGTGTTAGAATATACAATGAAGTAAAAAATAAGAGACAAAATGGAATTTATACTGCGATATTAAAAACTGGTTCTTTAAACAAAACAACATTAGATAGTAAAAGAATGTTAGAAAAAAACTATTTTAATAATGTTCCATTGTATATTATCACTTATAATGATTGTTTTAAGGATATAGAGACCATAATTAGAAAAAATTGGAATTTCTTTATGAATGAAAAAACTTGGAGACAACTTTTTCAAGGTCCAATATAATTTGTGTATAAAAAGAGTCCATCATTTAAAAACATATTGGAAAATAAGGGAATTATTAATAAGTATAGTAACAGAAGCAAAGGAAACTTTAAATGTGGAACATGTACTACATGCAGTTATATACATTGTTCTGGTACAGAAATAGTGATTAATGGTTGTAAAATTAAGATATATGGACATTATAATTGTTTAACATCAAACGTAGTATATATGGCTTTGTGTCAACAATGTAAAGCCTTTTATGTAGGGAAAACAAAAAGACAATTTAGAGAACGGATTAAAGAACATCTTTTAGATATACAACATCATAAGAGTACTAATGCTTTAGCGAGACATGTTATTGAAAACAAAGACCATAAATTTAAATTTATGGTCATTAATCAAATTAAATATGATTTACAAGGGAAAATAATCAGGTACCATTTAGACATGGAAGAATTAAAATGGCAAATACGTTTGAATTCATGTATTCCACCTGGTATAAATGAATATTTAACCATCATGCCATTATTGAAATTGAATAGAGTTTATGGGAAATAGAAGATGTGTTGTAAAATTAAAATTAATATCATATAGACACATTAATAATTATTAACATATCATATATATTTTTTGATTAAATGTAATAATAAAATCTACATTAGTTTTTGGCTATGGTGAGTTAAATAGATGGATTACATATATTTATATAAAATAAAATTTACTGAGGTAAATACTTGTCAGTAGTGTTAGAAATAAATGGTTAATTTATTTTTATAGTAACAATTATAGTATATTACACATTATATTATATCAGACCTACTGATAAACTGTATCAGTTCCATATAATAATTTTTAATGTAAGATTAGAGTTTGTTGGACTTAATTTATTAAGACAAAATACACATATAAATTTATGGTATTATATATTTATATATTAAATAAGATTTGTATGTGTTAGTATATGTAAAATTTAATGTAAGGTATAATTTTATGAGATATATTAATAGTTGATTATATGTATATTTTTTTTATGTTATTTTTAGTACATTATAGTAGTGTTTTTTATAAAATAGAATGCATATATGTATTTGGTTCAGGGTTTATTCCAATATTATAGTTGTAATAGTTTTTAATAGACATGAAATGTCTTGAAAAAGGGATATTTCTCCTTTAAGAAATCATCAGTGAAAATTAATGACATCAATTAAGTAATTATTCAATATATTACATTGTATATAAACATTGTGTTGAAACAGTAGTATGTATTCTGAAGAAGTTCGTATGAACGAACCCTAGGTCAATAAAGAAGTTTGGAGAAGAACGAGTGGTGGCTTTTCGATTGGTTTGGTTCCAGTTTGCCTTATAGTGAGTTTTCCTATCAACTCTGGGTTTTGCATTTCATCTCCTTATTGGCATCGACTACACCTTGCTTTTTGACACAAGGTCTGTTGTCTATACTGGTTATGAATGAAACAAAGCTCTTAGTCCCATCCCCTTCTCTTTCTTTTGAGCCCCTTGATGTCAACTGAGGAATAATTAATTACATGAATAATATGGTACTTTTTTGATACTGTAGCAGGAATAAAAACTCTGTGTGCTCACTGAAAAGGAGAGTGGACAGACATATATTCTCGCCTTCTTGGTTTGGATGAACATTTGCTTCTGTCATCAAGTTATATACAATCAGTTTTCTTCCTCTTACAGTATACCCAATTTGTACCGTCACCTCTTTCTAATTCCTTTCCCATCCATATCTGATCACAAAGGAATCTATCCCTCTAATTACTCTACTCTACCTCAGTAAATATCATACAAACTGAAATGAGCCTAATAATAAAATCCATTCACTGTTGCTCAAATACACTCAGCATGCAACTCTAATGACTGGTCATGCTGCCTTAACTCAAATATGTGAGTAAAGAACAAAGTTACCAGAGCGGGAAGACAGTGGGACAGAAAGAACACCTCAAGTGCACAGACGTCTGTCACATTGCAAATTCATACTCTTTCAATTACCCCATTTTTCTGCCATCTACCACTGCCATCAAATATATCAAACACAGTCTCACTATCACATTCACAGTTAATGTTAACCATAAGAACCATGACCCTGCTCAGTGAATTAACCCTTGTCTATCAATGAAATGAACCGCTGCTCACCCTAAATAAAAATTAAAGCATTGTACTTGGGTTAAAATTAAGTCAGTATCAATTGTTTACATGTAAAATAATGAATCAATTCAATATATGTGCATATTTTAAAATTCTCTTTTTAAGCATGACAAATATAGTATTATAAGAGCAGATCAAAATATGAATTGCCATAATAAGATGAGCTTATTCTTTGAATAGTGTATTGAAGCTGAGTTCTTAGTCATAGTGAGAACATTTCTGCCAATAAATGAAACAAGTGTTCAGATATAACATTTTTGTTGTAGCTTGTTTTAACAATAGTAATCTATAGCATTTTATCTGAAAGCGATCTTTCAATTATTCAAAATTTAAAATCAACTGACTGCACATTAAGTAGGTATTATTTTATATACATTTCATGTATTTGGCATCTTTAAGGTAATATCATTTCTCTTTGTTTTCCACTTCCCTTTACCTCTATTATTTACATGAATTACTAATTAAGAATGACAGTAAAACACAAAGCATGCACTGTAATTGTGTTCAAAGCAATAGTTGTAATAAATAAAAAATGTTCAAGATGAGAATGAATCTGGCAGTATTTAGATAAAATAAAATAACAATACATTGATCTTTTAGCACATTTTCACTCCTTGCCAAGTTATAATTGTATTACTTTTGGGATTTAATGTTTTAAATTCATACAGTGGGCATTGATATGAGAAGTATCAGAGATGATTGAAATGAAATTGTTAGCCCCACCCCATTTCTCTATCTGTTGAGTCCCATGGTTTTAATTAATGAATAATTAATTACATGAATACTATTTTAATGTTTTTGTTGCCACAGCAGCAACAAAAACTCTTTATGCTCACTGAAATATATCCCTTCTCGTCTCTTTAGTTCTAAAGAACATTTCCTTTTGCTAACCAGTTGCATGAAACCAATTTTCTTCCTCTGCATCTCAGGTTTCACCAAGTCACTTCTCTCCTATTCCCTCTCACTCACACCTGATCACGGAAGGAGTACACTCCTCAAGTCACTTCTCTCAACTACAGCAAATATCCTGCAAACAAATGAGCATTATGACATACTCCATTCACTGTCACTCAAATGCATTCAAAACAAATGCAGTCATGATGACTGATCATACCACCTCAGTTCATGAGTGTACGTGAAGAAGTAATGTCACTAGGACAGGAAAACAGCACATCAAATGCATAGAAATCTTGCATGCTATAATGTCAGACTTTCAGTCACCCATCACTTCACCATCTAGCATCGCCATTAAAAATTCTGCATACAGTCTCAATATTTTGATCACAGTCATATCTACCACAAGAACAATAACCCTACTCAGTGATCACTAATCAGTGAAACTACTCTGCACGCATGTATGCAAAACTCACCCCCACCAAAAATGGATAAGTAAAGCATTATTTGTAAATTAATATTAAGTTTGTGTCTATATTGTAGAACGATCTGTAATTTATGATTGAATTTTCTGTTTGCTAAAACTGGGGTTTATCTTATACCCTGTATTTTATGAAAGCACAGTCATTGTTTCACTGTAGAATTTTATAAGAGAAAGATAATCTTGTTGCGACATTATATATAGTTGAGAAGTGAGATAATGATCATTAAAAGAATGATAACTTCAGAATTTCTTGTTGTTTCTGACTGGGATATCATGATGAGGGACAGTTTTTTGCTTTTTGTGGAAATTTCCATTTCCGTTTTGTTTTTCTAGCTGTCTCTTCGTTTTACTGTGGAGACGTCCATTTCTTTTTGTAAGGGCGACTGTAGAACAAATGAAGGAATAAAATGTTTTTCCCTCTTGAAATTTATTGGCAGTCCTGTCACCCATAGAATAGAATATTATGATTTCTGTTGAGTATAAGCTATGAGACTTGGTGATGGTTTTTTAAGATGTTTGATAAATGGACAGAATTATTTTATTTTTTTCTAAGGTTTTAGCAGCATAGCCATTGTCATGTCTTATAATGCTCTGTCCCGTTTTAGTGGAGCTTTTGAACAGTTTGTCTTTAATAAAACTTCTTTATCCAAGAAGAAAAAGAAAACTGTATATACTGGAGAAGCATTCAGGTTTGTGGACATTAGTTTTCCAGTAGATTGATGTACCCTTTCAGTTATAAAATGGAAGCTTTCTTCTTCTGCTTTTTTTTTTTAGGAACCCTGCAGATTCTCAGGTTATTTCTCCATTCTCTAATTTTCCTAAGTCTTCTAATTTGTTTAAAAGCTAAGCAAAGAATAATCCACGACCTTGAAGAAAGGAACCGGAACTCTGCTAAGGTCCACAAGGCTGTATTTTTATTTCTGAAGTATTCCAAAAGTCACAGATAAAATCACACAAGCGCTTTCGCTCAGGCAATCCTGAGCTTTATCAAGTGAAAACAAATTGCAGTGTGCAGTAACCTCCATTAAATAGCCTGGCAATTATACAATTAATTAATTAGTAAATCTAGTACTAAGGTGTGGTGCTTTAGAGTTGGGTGTTAAAAAAAGTTAGTCATTATATCAACTCAAAAAATGAAATGTTTGCAATAACATATGCACTTAAATAAAAATGACTAACCATAAAAAACATTTTAAAATGCCAGTTTCCTAGGTTTCAGGACATAAAAGTCTGATGTCTGATTGGGGTTGTAGATTGTTAAAGAATATGCTTAAAAATGTGTTTAGATTGTCAGTGAATTGTTAAAAATTTTTTTTCCTTATTACTTTACACTGATAAAAACATGCAATAAAATATGCGTGAGATATTTTTAATGCCCATCCATATAACATTTCATATAGAATTTGATTTATTAGTCGGAATCCTATAACCGTGGATGTTCAATAATTTAATATGCTGTGTGGAGATGCTGTGGTATGAAGGGGGTCAAGCGTGAGAGTTATAACCTAGCCCTCCTAAGCTTGAGGACCGGTTTAATGCTGATCATCCCATTCAGACCTGGTGGCTTCCCTGCATTCAGTCTCAACTGCCATAATAGTTCACGGTAGCCCAAGGTGGATTCCCAGTCACCACCTCTTGCATCTGGCTCAACCTGTTCCAGAACTAGAAACTGGATTTTGGGTTCTGGGCAGGAGAGTGAGTGTTTGTAGAAGGCGTTGGTTTCCTTCTTCCTGGTCATGTCATAAAGATGCTCAGAATCGTTTTCTTAATTCCCTCTCAGTTTTGCCCACATAGAAACTTTGACAGTTGGTGCACATCCCCAAGTATACGACCCTCTAGAGGCACAGGTGTAAAATCCAGTGGGGTGTATCTTGTAGTTCCTAGACGGGAGGTATGGTGCTGTTTCTTTGGATATGGCATGACATTGGGCACAGGCACCACATTTGAATGTGCCCAGCCTTGGTTGTTTTACCTTCATCTTTTTTCTTTGATTTCTTTCAAATAATTCCTTTAAATTAGCCCCTCTTTTACGAACAAAACTGGGTTTAGGTGGTATGTAGTCCTTTAGTTCTTCAAAGAGGGTTAAAACCGGCCAGTGATGTAAGATTGTTTCTTCCAATTCATAGGAATTTGATGAGTATGTGTGTGCAAAACTGTTAGTGTGAGCAGTATCCTTGTTTTGTGTATTGTTGGTCACTGGTACAAAACCCCCGCCTAGTATTGGTTTGTAGAGGGAATGTCGTGCAGATTTTACCTCTGCTGCTAGAGTTAGAAATAGTTCCAGAGGGTAACCTCTCTCCAAGAAAAGGTTTTCAAAATTCCACCTCAGAATCAAAATCTTTCTCCGTACTGCATATTCTACTTGCTCTGATGACCTGCCGCTTAATGATCCCCCTCTTTTGATATGGTGGGTGGGCACTTTCGAAGTGTAGCAAGGAGTTGGAAAATGTTGCCTTGCGATGTAGTTTGGAATGGAAAGTTTTCTGATTGTAGTCCTTGTAAAGAGTAATGTCCAGATAATGAAGTTCGTGCTGATCCACTGTGTGTGTGAATTGTAGGAAATTCGTTGTTGAATTGATGTGTGTAAAGAATTCAGATAGGTTCCCTTCAGAGCCAGACCATAAAATACAGATGTCATCCAAATAACGTCTGTAGAAAAGAATGTGATCTTTCCATGGGGGTATTAAAACGAATGCATGCTCCCACATGTGCAATACTACATTTGCGTAGAAGGATGCACAAGATGCCCCCATGGCAACCCCCTTGCGTTGCCGGTATAATTCACCATTAAAAAAGATGAAGTTGTTGGACAAAACCATCTCCATCATTTCGGTAAGCAATTTGGACATTTTGTTACTAAGGGTTGTCTTCTGGCCTAGAAATTGGGCAAACCATTCCAAACCTTTTTGATGAGGGATGCTGGAAAACAGATCTTTGATGTCCACTGTGACCATTAAGGTGTCTGGGGAGTAGCAAGAGGTGGGAATGTCCCGGAGGAAGTGCCAAGAATCCTTGCAGACATGGGACAATAAAGACGTGTATTCTTTGGTCATGTAATCAATAAATTTTCCCAGGGGCTCAGTCACTCCACCTGCTCCTGATACAATCGGCCTAAATTGTAGTGGATTTATTCCTTTGTGGGTTTTAGGTATCCCAAAGATGACTGGTATTCTGGGCTTTTCCACATGTAAGTAGTTGTAGACCTTTTCATTGATGGCCTGTTGTAATAGAAGGTCACTAAGATAGTACTTAATCTCAGCAAAGGCTATATTGATCTCGTTTCGTGAAACCGTCTCGTATTGTTCGTCATTCTGCAACATAGTATGCATGTGGGCTTCGTAGTCCTCTGAGAACATAAGGACAATTCCCCCTCCTTTATCAGGTTTCATGACCCTGATTTTTCTTCATGCAAGTGTTCAATAAAATTCATTTCTTGTTCAGAAAAATTTGGATGAAGTAGAATTTCTTGATTATTATATACTTTCCTGAAGTCGTTCTCCACTAACTTTTCAAAAAAGAGGATTATTGGGTGTAGTGGGGGTTAAAGAGACTTGCAGCGTTGGGCCTGCTGCATTAAGTGTTTGCCCTTTAAAAATCAAATTTAAGTTTAAAGCTCTGGTAAACATTTTTAAATCTATCAAAGCTTGTGTTAAATTCATGGGTTTAGTTGGGACAAAATGTAGCCCTCGAGTGAAAATATCAAAAGCATTTGTAGGAAGGTTCATGTCCGTGTAATTGTATATGGCAAAGTTGTTTCTCCTTAAAATAGTGCAGTTACCCTCAATATTAGTAGGGTTTTGATTGTGTGAACCCAAATTTGGGGCTTGGTCAGTTATAGGATCATCCAGGGATGTTAGGGTAGTTGGTGTATGGTGGTTTGTTAGTGAACAAAATTCCAAGACCTCGGTGCCTGTCTTTGTCTCTGCTCTGGCGCCGGATCCAAAAGAAACAACTTTACTCGTCGCCATGAAGCTACCAGAGCTCCTGAAACTAACATACAACTAGGGACCAATGGAACTAGTAATCCTGCTTTGAAACATAGAAACAAGGATGTAAACTTTACAAAATGGGCTGGACAATGCTTCACCTTTTCTAAAGGTAGTAACAATTCTAACAATTTCTCTAACTTTGATCAGAGCATGGACTTGTTCAAGGACAAATTATACTCCTTAAGGAGTACACAGCTAGAGATAGACTACTTGAATGAATGTCTGAGAGTAAAACGTGTCCCGAAAGGGCTACGCTTTTTTAAATTTCCAAACAATGTCCAGTATGGTACTGATTATTATTTTAACTTGTGTGAGATTTTGATAAAGCTGGATTGGAAATGTTGCATGTAATGGTAGGGGAATATGAACTGAAAGCACAAACATTAATGAATGAGCTAGACACTTTAAACAATGAGTTAACATCTAGTACTAATTTTAGTGCTTTTAAACCAAACTATGACAAGGTTTTTGATAATGTTGATGTTTTTTGTGATAAGATTCTTAACAGAAAACTAAGAAAATTAGAACGTGATCTCATCGAATACAGGGATGGCCTTGCCTACCCTAGCCCCAATGGTTACAATAAAACTTCTTCCAAAAACAACACCACAAACACAGATAGGGCTAGTGACACATATGACAGACAAGAGGAACCCCTTAGAAGAAGTGAAAGGCTAGCAGAGAAGAACAGAAGGGGTACTAACAACCAGGATTTTCAACAGAACCCCAGCCAGACCGGGGTTTGGGGACAGAGACAAAGACAGGCACCGAGGTCTTGGAATTTTGTTCACTAACAAACCACCATACACCAACTACCCTAACATCCCTGGATGATCCTATAACTGACCAAGCCCCAAATTTGGGTTCACACAATCAAAACCCTACTAATATTGAGGGTAACTGCACTATTTTAAGGAGAAACAACTTTGCCATATACAATTACACGGACATGAACCTTCCTACAAATGCTTTTGATATTTTCACTCGAGGGCTACATTTTGTCCCAACTAAACCCATGAATTTAACACAAGCTTTGATAGATTTAAAAATGTTTACCAGAGCTTTAAACTTAAATTTGATTTTTAAAGGGCAAACACTTAAATGCAGCAGGCCCAACGCGTGCAAGTCTCTTTAACCCCCCACTACACCCAATAATCCTCTTTTTTGAAAAGTTAGTGGAGAACGACTTCAGGAAAGTATATAATAATCAAGAAATTCTACTTCATCCAAATTTTTCTGAACAAGAAATGAATTTTATTGAACACTTGCATGAAGAAAAAATCAGGGTCATGAAACCTGATAAAGGAGGGGGAATTGTCCTTATGTTCTCAGAGGACTACGAAGCCCACATGCATACTATGTTGCAGAATGACGAACAATACAAGACGGTTTCACGAAACGAGATCAATATAGCCTTTGCTGAGATTAAGTACTATCTTAGTGACCTTCTATTACAACAGGCCATCAATGAAAAGGTCTACAACTACTTACATGTGGAAAAGCCCAGAATACCAGTCATCTTTGGGATACCTAAAACCCACAAAGGAATAAATCCACTACAATTTAGGCCGATTGTATCAGGAGCAGGTGGAGTGACTGAGCCCCTGGGAAAATTTATTGATTACATGACCAAAGAATACACGTCTTTATTGTCCCATGTCTGCAAGGATTCTTGGCACTTCCTCCGGGACATTCCCACCTCTTGCTACTCCCCAGACACCTTAATGGTCACAGTGGACATCAAAGATCTGTTTTCCAGCATCCCTCATCAAAAAGGTTTGGAATGGTTTGCCCAATTTCTAGGCCAGAAGACAACCCTTAGTAACAAAATGTCCAACTTGCTTACCGAAATGATGGAGATGGTTTTGTCCAACAACTTCATCTTTTTTAATGGTGAATTATACCGGCAACGCAAGGGGGTTGCCATGGGGGCATCTTGTGCATCCTTCTACGCAAATGTAATATTGCACATGTGGGAGCATACATTCGTTTTAATACCCCCATGGAAAGATCACATTCTTTTCTACAGACGTTATTTGGATGACATCTGTATTTTATGGTCTGGCTCTGAAGGGAACCTATCTGAATTCTTTACACACATCAATTCAACAACGAATTTCCTACAATTCACACACACAGTGGATCAGCACGAACTTCATTATCTGGACATTACTCTTTACAAGGACTACAATCAGAAAACTTTCCATTCCAAACTACATCGCAAGGCAACATTTTCCAACTCCTTGCTACACTTCGAAAGTGCCCACCCACCATATCAAAAGAGGGGGATCATTAAGGGGCAGCTCATCAGAGCAAGTAGAATATGCAGTACGGAGAAAGATTTTGATTCTGAGGTGGAATTTTTGAAAAACCTTTTCTTGGAGAGAGGTTACCCTCTGGAACTATTTCTAACTCTAGCAGCAGAGGTAAAATCTGCACGACATTCCCTCTACAAACCAATACTAGGGGGGGGTTTTGTACCAGTGACCAACAATACACAAAACAAGGATACTGCTCACACTAACAGTTTTGCACACACATACTCATCAAATTCCTATGAATTGGAAGAAACAATCTTACATCACTGGCCGGTTTTAACCCTCTTTGAAGAACTAAAGGACTACATACCACCTAAACCCAGTTTTGTTCGTAAAAGAGGGGCTAATTTAAAGGAATTATTTGAAAGAAATCAAAGAAAAAAGATGAAGGTAAAACAACCAAGGCTGGGCACATTCAAATGTGGTGCCTGTGCCCAATGTCATGCCATATCCAAAGAAACAGCACCATACCTCCCGTCTAGGAACTACAAGATACACCCTACTGGATTTTACACCTGTGCCTCTAGAGGGTCGTATACTTGGGGATGTGCACCAACTGTCAAAGTTTCTATGTGGGCAAAACTGAGAGGGAATTAAGAAAACGTATCACGAGCATCTTTATGACATGACCAGGAAGAAGGAAACCAACGCCTTCTACAAACACTCACTCTCCTGCCCAGAACCCAAAATCCAGTTTCTAGTTCTGGAACAGGTTGAGCCAGATGCAAGAGGTGGTGACTGGGAATCCACCTTGGGCTACCGTGAACTATTATGGCAGTTGAGACTGAATGCAGGGAAGCCACCAGGTCTGAATGGGATGATCAGCATTAAACCGGTCCTCAAGCTTAGGAGGGCTAGGTTATAACTCTCACGCTTGACCCCCTTCATACCACAGCATCTCCACACAGCATATTAAATTATTGAACATCCACGGTTATAGGATTCCGACTAATAAATCAAATTCTATATGAAATGTTATATGGATGGGCATTAAAAATATCTCACGCATATTTTATTGCATGTTTTTATCAGTGTAAAGTAATAAGGAAAACATTTTTTTAACAATTCACTGACAATCTAAACACATTTTTAAGCATATTCTTTAACAATCTACAACCCCAATCAGACATCAGACTTTTATGTCCTGAAACCTAGGAAACTGGCATTTTAAAATGTTTTTATGGTTAGTCATTTTATTTAAGTGCAGATGTTATTGCAAACATTTTATTTTATGAGTTGATATAATGACTAACTTTTTTAACACCCAACTCTAAAGCACCACACCTTAGTACTAGATTTACTAATTAATTAATTGTATAATTGCCAGGCTATTTAATGGAGGTTACTGCACACTGCAATTTGTTTTCACTTGATAAAGCTCAGGATTGCCTGAGCGAAAGCGCTTGTGTGATTTTATCTGTGACTTTTGGAATACTTCAGAAATAAAAATACAGCCTTGTGGACCTTAGCAGAGTTCCGGTTCCTTTCTTCAAGGTCGTGGATTATTCTTTGCTTGTCTTTGGTTTTTTGTGCATTACTTCACTTGTTTAAAAGCTAATTATTTTGTTTGAAGATGTACTCTATATTTCTTCTTCATTAAATCTTCCATACTAGTGATTACGAGCAGGTTCCATCTCTTCTATTGCCGTGTCTTGGTTTTCACTCATATTTGTTAACATTTCAGTTTGTTTATAACTATTTTATTGTAATATATCGAGTCTTCACTGAAAGTTGTCTATGTTGAAAGTAAGTTATTTTAAAGAAGACAAAACTTTATATACATTTTTTGTTGTATTCATCTCTCCAAAATAAGTTCTGGATGAGATAATTTGAAAGGTTGTCCAGAAGTTTGACTAAAATGTTTTTCCTCTCTAAAATTCAAGAGGACCAAAATTCATTTCTGTGTTTAAGAAACAAATTAAATTTAAGTTAAAGCAAAGCTTGTCAAAGGAGGTGCTACACTACCACCATCTTGGCTACACCCCCAAACTTGAAATTCTGGCAGCAGAATAAATAAAAAGTGACCTTTGGTAACGCTGTATGCAAACTTCTGGTAGTTAGAATTCACACTGATCAAAACAAATTCTCTGTTCACATAATGTTACAAGTTGACAGGTAACTGTGTAAGTAAACATAGTGCAGACAGCTTTGCCTGAGAATGTAATGTCTGAATTCAGTTAAATGGAATTCAAAGAAATGATTGCTATATGAATGTTTTAGGATCCTTTGCTACCATATTGTTTACTAAGTTGTTCTTGGAGATGCGGCATGTCATTATGCCAAAAGCATCAGTAGCACTGTTTTTGTCATCTACTCAGAACAACCGCCATGACATGGAATCGCATTTCTCTTAATTAGTATAGCTTGTGTATTTAAAATGAAAAGTCTTTTATAACACAGCAAAGCTGCAGTAGCGACAAGGTATTTTCTAGCATTCATCCAGTTAATATCTTCTGTGTGTGTGTGTGTGTGTGTGTGTGTGTGTGTGTGTGTGTGTGTGTGTGTGTGTGTGTGTGTGTGTTTGCGTGTATGTATGCATGTGCTTGTGGGTGAGTATTCCTTGTCTGTCTCTCTGTCTGTCTGCATGATTCTGTGTATGTTTGTACTTTTTAGTGTTCTTGCTCACATGATGATGGGGCAATAAAGCATGTGAGGACAACTGTTTCAGGTAAAAGTCATGAATATGATGTCCAGATAATAGAATAGCTCTCTATTCATTGTAACTTAAACTATTTTTTCTGTTATGTTCATTTGGAATGTGATATTAATCACAGAAGGCTGATGTGAATGCAAAATTTGCCTTTAGTGCATTATGTCACATTTAGTTTATTGTACTACAATTATAATTAGTAGTATTTATTTATTTTCAAAATAAAACTGTTCTACTCTTTGCCTCAAACACAGTTGCATTTCAGATTATGAAAGCTACATTCCAATGAAACTAGTCAACACAATTCTTTACTTTGTGATTTTGAAATATGCTGCTATAAAGGGAAACATCTGACTGCTTGTTTATAATAACCTGCTTCTGTAAGAGCAAATGAACTTGACTGCATTTCATTTTTGCATAATATAGTGCATCCCATAAAAGATAAATGTAAAATTAAGAATGGTGAATTTCCTGTAACAGTTTAGAAAGACAACAAATCTACTTTTTCAGGTCAAGGTAATGGAGTATGCAACATTTGCTACAATGTCAATGTTTTATTCATTTATTTTTATTTTACTTTCTTGTTTATTTTGCTATCTGATTTTGATGACTCAAGGGCTTTAGTTACTGCTCTATACTGTAAAGTCTTTCCTAAAAACATGCTTTGCTGATGCTCTGTTCATTAAACGGAAAATATATACAATTGATGCAGGGGCAGGCCAATAGTTGTATGCATATTTGTGTTTGTGTGTGTGTGTGCATTTGCACACACACACACACACACACACACACACACACACACACACACACACACACACACACACACACACACACACAAGATTGCATAGGTTTGTAGAAGTGGAGAGACTGATATTAGCACATTGTTTGTTTTCTTCTCCAAGTCTAACAGCCATTTCAAGATGCCAGCAATCTTGCAGTGATAATATTTTAAGCGTCAGTCATCTGGGGTCAATGACAAACTATAGAGTTTCCTGACAAATTCATACTAATCTGTGGTTTAGCACTTATGATTAACTCTGTTTCTCTATATTTTTCTAATTGTGTGAAGACATGTTTCTTAATTGCTCTAAGAAGATGCAGAAATAATGCTCCATGGTTTCCAGTTTTTTTAGTATACACACTAGGCTATGACAATATTTTAACTGATCATAGCATTAGATACCTGTTTAGAAGGCATAGCACTTCAGTACCAATTTATGGGGCAAAGGCGGATTCAGTTTAGTTTCCATGTTTTTAATCTATTATTCAGAGAAAAAATATTAATTTTGCACAGTTTTCTGAAGCATTTTCCACACTCTCACAGTAAGATATGCCTGTTATAGTTCTCTGTAGGTGACTTGCTGTAGCATTGATACTATTAGTTCTGCAAATGGCCACTTCAGAGTAGATGATGCAAATCAGAATATATAAACTAGACAAAGTCTTGGGCTTTCAGATATTCATCTTCATTTCTTTTATACATTTTTAATAATTTTAGAAATAATATGACTAAAATATATCTCTGGCCATGTTTACCAGACTGTCTTTATTGGCAGTTTAGGGCACTGTCTGAGCAATTAGTTATGCATATATAATTGCATGATGAAATAATGAAACTGGCAGTGGCAAATAGCTTGCCATGTCAGCACCTAAATATTTTTCTTTCAGATCAAAGGCATATAATGAAATTTAAACAGCATATGGATTTCAATAATAGATGTTTCCAAATATAGTGGGTTCGACAATATGTCACATGTCATTGTATGACCGACTGACCCGACATAAAGAAAATGTCAGAAAGGCCAATTCTTATAGGACAGGTTCAAAGGTCAGTCATCTGTTAGGCTACGATTCTCTGCATCTGTGATATAAGCCTACACTAAAACAGGTATCCTGTTTAATACTTAAATACACTGCAGAAGGTAAGAAATTTGACACAGTTTTATTTGAGCTGTGTAAATCACATCATTTAGAAATCACTAAGCAGAACTTTTTCAATGTAATGAAGCACCTGCTGCGAGCTGAGTGATTGCAACCGGGGCTGCAGTATATGTGACTCACTGTCAAGTTCACCCAACTGAAAAGATAATAACGGGTCATACATAAAAACACCCCGTGGTGCTCAGCAAAATAACGCTCATCTTTCCAAATGTATAATCAAGTCTATGACTAACAGGTTAATCATTGTCAGTAAAATGGCAGACAATCAAAATTCGCAGTTTTTGGAAACAATTATTGTTTCTCATTCATGATCATGTATTCCACTGTTTTAGAGCTGGTCTTAGCAAAGGCTAGTAAAATAAATAAATGTAGTATTTATCTGTACCGGGAATCACAGTGATGATACAGTCAATGTATGCATGTCTTATTTCCTGCGGAATTCAGAAAGAACAGTATGAAGTACTTAACTTTTACTCATCAGGTGTTTGAAATGTCAGTATGGTTACAGGCGGTAGAAGTTTGTTATAAATACTATTCAGTCTTAGCCTCCATGCAGGTTTTGTACCAAGTGAATGGAGAACAGCTACAGTCATTCTCTTGCATAAGGGAGAACCTTCTGTGAACCCAGGTAATTACAGACCCATAACTTTGACCAGCCTCATATGCAAGGCCATTGAAAGACAACATGTAATTAATCAATCAGGGCTTAGGGAACCTCCAAACACTTGACTAATCTCAGTTTAGATTCATCAAGAGCAGGTCATACTTAAGCAACCTGCTGGAATTTATTGAAAAGTTAACCAAAGCAATGGATGAAGGCAAAACAGTACACAATACATACCTCAACCTGGCCAAAGCACTTGATGCAATTCCCCACTTAGGCATAGTAGAAAGCTAAATAAACTGGCAATAAAACCCCTATGTCACCTGCTGGAATGCCAACTGGATCACAGATATGATGCAGATAATCAAAATAGGGGAAGTTACCTCCACAAAGAGAACAGTCATCAGTGGAGTCCCCCCAAGGTTCTGTGCCGGGACCTCTCCTGTTTGATATCTACTTTTCTGAAGTAAAAGATAATGCAAAGGGCTCTGGCTGACTAAATTCGCAGATGACTACAAGCTAGGAGCAGTCAGTAACCCCCAAATGACTTGGCCATCCTGCAGGAAGGTTTGTCTCAAAAAATAACTGGTTTCAAAATTATGTTCTATAACTAATTAATCACATAAATGCATTACTGTATCCTATAGGAAGTCCTCTACGCTGGAGAACTGTCACATTGAAAATATGCCCCTAAGAGCTGACCCATTTGTTCAAAACTTGGAAACTTATGTTGACAGTGACCTAACTTTTGACCAACGTGTCTATTATAAGAAAGCCCTCCAGTATTGCACAGCTTATAAACAAAGGGATTGTGTATATATCTATGGATGTCATTGCACCCCCCCATTTACTCAGCTCTCATTAGGTCAGTTATTTAAAATAATGCCCACTTAGACATGTATCTGTCCAGACATGTGCAGCAACTGGAATGCCAATAAAGTAACTTTACTAAAAAGGATACAAGACCTAAACAATATGTCCTACATGGACAAGACTCAAAGTTCTATCATTGTACTCCGTATTCTACAGACTGCTAGGAGATGACCTGTGTCTGGCATAAAATGCATCCTCTGACCCATAACTGATGGATTTACTGCACATCAGCAAGTCAAATGGCATCAGAAGTACCCATTCTAGGGATCTAAACCTCTTCTGCAACATCAGTAGAATCATTTGGATTGACAGGCTTATTTCACAGTGGATACTTCTGCTATGGAACAGACTCCCCATCCACGTAAAGCAAAGCTCATCCCTGTCCATTTTTAAGTGAAGCATATATCTGTGGATGGGAAACATAAAATTTATCCCAGGACTATCCCCTGTATTACTAATGGACAGGTGCAGTTCCTAAATGCGTTATATCAAGCTTAGGCCCCCTTCAAATTATCTGTGATATTATCCCAATTCTCATCAAGGATTATTGGCCATGGGATGGGAAAGGGCTGTTTATAACCAAATGGGATAGGTTATGTTGAGCAAAAAAAAGGAAACTGGCTTAGCTTAACATGGCTCACAAGTGCAGTCGGTCTGGTGCTCACCTATGAGCCTATGTAGCTGTAAGTAGTGTATTATACAAGTGGCTGTTTATTAAACTGGTGAGCTGGCAAACAAAGACACTGGTCCTAATAGAAAATTAAAACAGAGCACATTCAGGTTGTGATTATTAAGGAATATGAATTATGAAAAAGCATTTTAAAATCTAAAATCAGGCAATTTCAATGGTAGTCAAATAATTCAAAAGACGATTTAAGCAGATAAAATTATGTTGCAGTTGCTCAGCTGGAAAGGGATGTTATAATGACAATCAAACATAATTGTGACATTAACTTCTCATAATAAATATGTATGTATAAACACACACTCCAGCAAACAAATAAAATAAAAAAAAAGCTAATGGACAAATGTGTTGGGACCTTTACTTATACTCATGGCTCACTGGAGTACATCTCAAATTCCTAGCACAAGAAATCTGGACAAAGCCAAGACTATTGGTGGACAATTGCACAAAATCAGACTGATTTTAAATATAGCTCTTTTAAAGTTAGAAAGTTGATAGAATTACTTGTTTTGCTTTATCATTTTTTTCTGAAGGATATGAAGTCTTAAACTGAAATTTCTGTCATTATTTAGTGTCTTCGATCATTAGTGATGTAGCAGAAAACCACAAATTTTATGATGAACACATTAAAAAAGGAGGCAAAAATTTGGTCAGTTGAGAAGAGGTATGGACATTGGCTCAGGATCTTTTTACTTATAAGCCATATACTCGTTTGTGAAATCATAGCTAAAATGCTGTTCCATTAGCAGGTTGGGCTTCAGGCAGTGATGACTGTTTTGCCAACTGGAGACTGTTACGTAGCACATAAAGTCTAAGAGAACCATGCAAAATTGGACTCTGATAAGAAATGGTAATGCTACACAGTTATGTGCTCCAGCTCTGACCAATAAACAGCAACAGGAATAATTTTATCTCAAACTACTGCCTCTAATATACCTTTCTTATTCCAGTATAGGCTGAAAGTAAGCCAAAGAATATAGCTATGAAAAATAGCTTTTGTATTAACTTTGCAAGAAAAAGGACAAGAGAGAGAGAAAAGGTGAGGAAGGAGGATGAGGAAGACAGGAAAAGACAGGACAGCAGATGGAGAGAAGAGAGTAGAGGTTAGCTGTAACGAGAAGAGACTGGTTGGTAGGAGTGAAAAGGGTGCGAATATGACAAGATAAAAGATGATTAGAGGACAGTATTGGCTATTACAGACACTTGAAAAGAATCTGAATACCTCCCATATCAGCCAATTTAGAGCAGGTGATTATGGTTATGGGCTGCTAACGAGCTGCCACAGTTTGATTCCCTTCATCTCCATTTGCCATTTCTGTGAATCTGAGTAAATCACTTAATATTGTTCTCAGGTCCTCCTGAAAAAGTGGCATATTGGGGTAGTAGGCTTAGCCTAGTCTTTAAAAAAATAAATAAATATAATATATATATATATATATATATATATATATATATATATGTATATGTATATGTATATGTATATATATATATATATATATATATATATATATATATATATATATATATTGTCTTTAGTGAGTACTTCTCTTCTGTTGAATGTAGAATTCCAAATGGAAATGTCATTCCTTAACCTTTTGTTGCAGTTGACTGGAATACAGTGATCCCTTTGGGAACAGGATTGTGCTATAGTGCATACTGTACCATGATGACAGGTGTATAGTACAACTTTAGGAATATGGAATGTCTTTATTTTGATGTGCTGTCACATGTTCTCCAGGATGACTTTAATACATAGTGATGCACAATACAAAGGAGATACCGTCATAATAGAGATCACAGTGTTAAAATGGCAATGGACTAGGAAAGAGTTACTTAACATTATTCCTTTTCCTGATTTATATCTTTTTTGAGAGAGAGATGAAAGCCTTGACAGTATTAGGACAACCAAAAAAAAAAGGGGGGGGGGGCGTCCTCACCCTGGCAATACAAACATATTAAAATAAGATAGGGATACGAAGTGGCTACTGCAGCAGCAGTTATGTTCATCATATCAATCACTTCTACAGTAGCCTTAACATTGTGGGTCAAATGACATAGTAAAGACTGGCTGGGAAGAGGAATGATGAGGGTCCAGGAGCCCCTTGGGAAGGGTCCTAGACCTTGAGCAGGAATATAGTTTATAGTGCATTGCAAAAAAGTGCACTGAGGACCAAGTTGCTACTTCTAGAATATAACCCTTTCCAAAAATCCATACATAAAATTCATGGCCCTGGTAGAATGAGCCTTGACCCTTCCTGGAATTCTCTTATCGTGGTGGGTATAACAAAAGCTAATAGAATAAAACAACCATTGTAAACAGTCTGCTTTGACACAAGTTGTCCTTTTGTCTTATCTTCAAAAGAAATGAGCAGCTGATCAGAGTTTCTGAAACATTTTGTTCTGTGAAGATAGCACCTTAGTTGTTTCTGGATATCAGAAGTATGGAGTATCCTTTCTTCCTCATTATCATGTTGAATAAAGAAGATGGGGATATGGATAGCTTGGTGTGAAGTAAACTTGGATACCACTTTAGGCATAAATGAAGGCATAGTTCTGAAGGGAAACCCTGTGTTTATTGAAATGAGTTGAGGTTGACACAACATAAGAGCTTGCAGTTACTAAAACTATTTTCTATATTAAGAACCTTAAGTCAGCCTGATGTGCTTGTTCAAATGTAATAAGAGTTTGTTTTTCTAACACAGACATTCTCAAGAAAGAACCACCTGTATGTAACACCTTTTCAAAAACATAGTCACTTTGGATTTTATTGAAAGATTTTATTGAAAGATAGTGAGAGACGTGGACAAGCATGCTCAAATGGAAAAATAAATGAACCTTGATTGAGGACGGGGAGCAGTGCACTCAGAGGTTTTATTTCATGAAGGGACTAACGGGCAAGCCGTTAAGTGGAAGAGGGAGCTTATAGGCCACACACTTGAAGCCGGCGACCCTGGAGAAATGGAGACATCTAATTTTAACCCCATGAGAACACCGAGGGCTTTTGAAGTTGAAGGAGAAGCACAGGAATATAATTACAATGGTACTATGGACAAAGGGGCTAGACCCAAAATACGGCAAGATACTAAAGGTACTGTTATTTCGAACCCTAAAACCACTAATGAGTGGTTTAAGGAGGACTATTTGTTTAACATTGAAAGTGACACTGTAAATGTAATAAATAGTGATGGTACAACATATATTGAAAAGCTTGACAAATTATATGAATTAATGTTGAAATTTAGAACGCTAAGGATAGAAAATGCATACCTGAATGAATGTTTAATTAAAGAAATAGTCCCTAAGGGACTCAGGGTTTATAAATACCCAAATAATGTGCAAGTAGGGTCTGTGTTTCGTGAAGATTTGGTTAAAGCTTTTAATAGATGTGGACTAGAAATAGTACAACTCATTATTGAGGAAAATGAAAAGAAATTAAGTGTAATTGAACAAGAAATTAATGAGCTGGACACTAATATTAAACAAGATCTTATTTTTGGTATTAAACAAGAAAGAGAGAGATATTTTAAAATGAGAAATGAAATAGACTTGAAATGTGAAGACATTATAAAACGTAAAATGGGAAAGTTAAATAGGGATATAAAGGAATATGCAAGTAATATTAGTTATCCAAAACCAACAATTTTTAATATGAAAGGTAATTTTAGGAATAAGTATAATAATAAGGTTAATAATGATGGGAATAGAGAAATAAGGAATGTTGAGCATGATTATGACATGGAATTTCCACCCTTAGAAGCAAATAATCGAGAGCATTATGGACCTTATAACAGAGAAAGAAATTTTCAGGTGAGGGGGGGGGGAGAAGGGGGAGGGGGAGACATTATTAGATAGTACCCCGGTTCCCATTAATAATATAAATACTGGAGAGACTATAAAGTTTGAGAATAAATTTAAGAGTAATTTTGAAGGATTCACTATCTATAATTTTAGTAACATTGTTTTAAGGAATGAACATTTTGGTCTTTTTAGCAAAGGTTTGAAGTACAACCCAGTGAAAAAAGGAAATGTGACTGGTACAATTTTAAATATTAAGTTATTTACTAGAAAAATAAATTTAACTGTTTTAGCTTCTAAAATGGGTTTGGAAGGAAATAAAATTGTAACTAGTGAATTAACTAGGAGTTCTGTATTTAATCCACCTTTAGCACCTCAAATAAAAAACTTTGAGAATGTTCTAGAAAAAGAAATTAGAAAATTAGAAATGAAAGACAAGGGTAAGAATAAATATATAACTAATATGAAGAAAGATGAGTGGGAAGTTTTGAATGAAATAATGGAAAATTCCAAAGTAAGGGTAATGAAACCAGACAAAGGGGGAGGGATTGTTATTATGGAGAACACTATGTACGAAACTAAAATGTATTCTATACTTTTAGATGAAAGAAAATATTCGATAGCCTCCAAAAATGAGTTGGCAGTAGCATATAAGAAAATTGATATGGTATTAGAAAATTTATTAATGGACAAAGCTATTGATATTAGAACTTATAAATACTTAGAGGTAAAGAAGCCAAGGGTAGCAACTATGTTTGGCATACCCAAGATTCATAAGAATCAGATCGATCCCCCTTTAAGACCAATAGTTTCAGCAGAAGGAGCAAAAATTACCCCATTAGCTAAATATGTGGATAATAAAGTTAAACACCTATGGATGAATAATGAAATTATTTTAAGAGATTCATGGGATTTCTTAAGAGAACTCTCTACAAATATATATAAAGAAGAAATAATCTTTGTTACAATAGATATTATAGACCTCTTCTCTAGTATACCACATGTTGAAGGTATGGAATTATTTGAAGAAAGTGTATATGCAGATGGGAAACTGTCTCACGAAGAAAAAGTAACTGTAGTGACCCTAATGGACTCTATTTTGAAATATAATTATTTAATGTTCAATGGAGAATATTATAAACAGATTTCAGGGGTCTCAATGGGGGCAGCTTGTGCCCCCACCTTTGCCAATATAGTGCTTGGCAAATGGGAAGAGAAATACATACATAATTCTGCCTTTAGACAATATTGGTCACTTTACCACAGATTCCTGGATGATATAGTGATATTTTGGATAGGAAGTGAAGAAAAATTCAAGGAATTTTTTTCTTACATAAATTTAACTACCAATTATTTAAAGTTCACTTATGTAATGAATGCAAAAGTTATGAATTATTTGGATGTGGAAATTTATAAGAAAAATGGAAAATTTGAAACTAAAGTATTTAGAAAAGACACATTCTGTAATTCTTATTTGCATTATGATAGTTTTCATCCAAATCATTGTAAGAAAAATATTGTAAAAGGCCAATTTGTGAGAGGCTCCGGGATGACAAGTGATGAAAATGATTTTTATCAAGAATGTAATAAATTAGAAACAATGTTTTTAGAGAGGGGTTACCCGGCAGAGCTTGTGGGTACAATAAGAGAGGAGGTCGAACTAGGTAGAAAGAACAAATTTCAACCAATAAAAGGAATAAAAGATGTAAGGAATGATGTTTTAGGTAATAAGAACGAAAATATAAATGAGAATGTAAAAAGATTAATTATAGAGTTCAATACTTTAAATAAAGATGTTAAACAGATATTTAAGAGGGAATGGGAGAGATTTTCTGCCATCACAGACCTGGAAGAGATTAAAAATATGACACCTCAAGTGACTTATAGAAACCCCCCTAACATCAGGAGGAAAATAGAAGGAAATGGAAAATATAGAAAAACTGTGGAAAATAAGAAAGTGGGAACATTTAAGTGCGGGAGATGTGCACAATGTCCTTACATTATGAACAAGGAAGAAATTTTTATAGAAAGTAGAAAGAGATTAATAAAAAGTAAGGACAGATTTAATTGTAATACCCAAGGGGTAGTATATTTGGCAGTTTGTCAAAACTGCCAATCGTTTTACATTGGAAAAACAGAAAGGGTCTTTAAGAGACGTATATATGAGCACATATATGACATTGGAAGAAGAAAAGAAACCAATGCATTATATAGGCACTTTAAAAATTGTGTAGGAGCAAAATATTTATTTTGTGTGTTGGAACAAGTACAACAGGATGTTAGGGGAGGTTTGTGGGAGGAGATATTAGAAAGCAGGGAATTGTGGTGGCAGGTCTACCTGGATGCATGTAAAAGACCTGGACTAAATGAGAATCTATCCATTGGACCCATTCTAAAGGTGAAAGCTAACAAAGTTTAAGTCATATTCACTGGGTTGTTTGTGCTTACATGATAATGTTATATTACATGTAAACATTAATTTTAAACATTTTACCAATTTTATTTATTTATAAATATACTTATTTACAAGTATTTTTATATATATTTATATATATATTTGTTTTTAATATATAATAAATAATTTAATTTATATTGTTATATTTAATAGATATATAAAATTGATGGTTAAGAATTATATAATGGTTATAAGGGACAACACATATATAAAAAAATATATAAAAAAAGTAAAAAGTAAACTAAAGGTTGAATTAATATGTCATATAGGTTTTGGACACCAGAGGGAGTATTGTATTAAGGTTTTTAGTGTTTGCAGAATTTTGCACAGAAGTCTCTTCAGTACATATATTTTTATGGTTATATTTTGAATGAATGAACTTTCCCAATGATTTTTAACACAATGTTTAATTATTCACAAGGAAAATCAATATTTAATTGGTTATATTCATTTTAAAGTATGGTATACACATGAGTTTTCTTTTCTTCTTTTTTTTGAAATTCCTTTTTAGGAATTAATATTAATGAGATAAGAAAGGAAATCGACTGGTTAATTTGAAATGAGATGACATCTTATAGGTTAATTGATTGTTATTAAAGTATAAAAGCTGAAAGTTTTTAAATGGTTTTATCTGATGAAGTCCTAGAGTAAGGGACGAAAACGCATGTGATTTTGTTTAATAAAAGCGTTCAAGTACGTGGTTGGTGTCACTTTCGTGTGTTGAACTGGAATTAGTATCGCATTCCACCCTACGGCTTTTTTAGTTTGGATTGTTTGATTGAGGAGTATGACAGGCCAGAGTATAATAACTCAAACAAATAATGTAGAAGTAGAGAAGTCATGAGACCCAAGAACCTGAGAATTTCCCTGGCTGGGACAGTAACCTGAAAGAAAATAAACAACTGGTGTCCGAGCCATGGACTAAAACCAAATGCCAAGAAATGCATAATAGTATCTTTTGGAAAGTCATCCACCCCTGGTAACTATCATATTGACAACACACCCCTAAGAGTGATTCAGTAGTCAAGGACTTGGAGAGACTCACATTCATCTAGCCTTTAACCCTCACATGTTTGCAGTACTGAGGAAATCATTCTATATTGTTGGGAATATGCAGGTAGTATAAGGTAGTACTGGGTCTTTCTGATGTGGCTCTTTTCTTGCAACCAACTAGAATACCTTTTGCATTTACTATTACTGATTTCCTAGTAGCACATTTCCTTTCTTCGTTTACTTACCTGCTGCACATCCTTAGAAAAAAGGTGCCTAAAAGGTGTTAAGATTCAGTCATCCTGGCAGTCATTTGTGGTTGCATGGGATCTGAATGTATCAAACACCCCTAGTCTTGTGTGACTAGGTCCAGTCTTTGAGGAAGATTGTGATAATTGCCCCTCGCCATTTATAAAAGAAGGGAAGTTAGTGTTGCTTGGGTCAGAAGGGAATCACCATAATGATCTTTTGAGACTCCTTGTAAATCTTTGGAATTACCATTAAAATTAATGGGAAAGTATGAAAAAGCATACAGGAACATTCATGCCAAGAAAATGAAAAGGCATCTGTCTTCTTAGCCTTCTTGCATGGAATCCTGGGGCAGAAGTTTGCCAAGTGATTGTTGTCACTGGAGGAAAAAGGATGCATCGGAGATGTTCCTCACAGACAGATCAATTATTGGAAGACCCCAATTCAGTTTCCATTTGTGATTTGTCCTGATTCTGTTCAGCTTGTCTGCCACACAGTTTTGCTGTGACAGTATGTACACTTTCTGTAGAGTGACATTGTCCTGCAAAGCTATATTCCAAGCTACCATGGCAAGTTTACTCTTAGGGCAAGATCTGGTTCTTCCAGCTCATGTACCACATCACTGTGGTGTTATTTATAAACACATGTAGTGTCTCTGGGGATCATAAATGATTGAGACAGTTGAGAGCATTTGTAAGTGCCAACATGTTTGTTCTGGTATTTCTGTTTCAAAGCCCATGCAGTTTTAACACCATTGACCAAAGTCCAAGGCATTTTTTGTGACAAATTGTGCTGGATCTGTGATGGAGTGAGAGTCCTGGATCCTGATATGTTTGATGTCTCCATCAAAAATCTCCCTTTTCACAAGTCCCAGTCCTGGAATCTGAAGTCTCAGGGGATATTGATGTTGGGAACATGCAGATTTAAGGTAGTATTGTAGTATTGGCTCTTCTTTCAGTGGAGTTTTACAAGAGGGATCATGAGATATAGAAACCTGAAAATTTCCCTGGTGTCAGAGCCATGGACTAAAACTAAATGCCAAGATATCCATAATAATATCCTTTATGAAGTCATCAACCCCTGGTAACTATCATATTGACAACACACCCCTAAGAGTTTACCCAGTAGTGAGGGACTTGGTGGATACTCATAGACAGTAATCTAGCCTTTGACCAGTCATGTCTCTACAGTAGTCAGGAAATCATTCTATGCTGTGCTAACTACAAACAAAGGTATAGCATCTAGGTCCAAGCAATTCATTGTTCCACTGTATTTTGCATTCATCAGACCCATCATTGAGTACAGTGCCCCCGTTGGTATCATACCTCTCAACCTGTTAGAGAAAGAAATCTGGACAAAGCCAGGCCCAAAAATAGGGACATTTTTTAAATATTGCTCTCTCAAACTCGGAAAGTTGATAGAATAACAGGTTTTGCAATAGCATGGATTTCCTGAAGGGTATGAAGTTTGCAACTCAAATGTATGTCATCATTTTCTGACTTAAACCCTGAGTGAGTTGTCAATGATTTGCTAGAAAACCACAATCGTATGAGAAATGAACCATAATTATGAGGCAAAAATCTGGACAGTCTGCAAAAATCTGTGTAGTTGAGAGGTATGTTTGGTATACACCTAACCAGACAAATCCAGTAAATGGAACATCCACAGAGGTTCCTCACTAAAAGAATACAGGGTGTAAGTAAAATGTCCTATGCAGACCACTTTAAGGCCCTGTCCCTGTTTTCCATCTCCTACGGGCTTTTGATGGGAGATCTATGCTTGGCATACAAGCCATTGTCGGACTCGAATCTGATGGACCTCCTGCATATCCACAAGACAAATAGCATCAGAATTACCTGTTCTAAAGACTTAAACCTTGCCTGTAATATAAATATAACCTACTGGAGATATAGGTATGTATCCCATAGACTACCCGTTCTCTGGCACAGGCTCCCCATCCATGTAAAGCAGAGTTCCTCCCTAACCCAATTCAAGTGTAACTTGGACAGTTTGATGGGGAACAGGAAATTCATCCCTGATGTGTCTGTAATAGACACAGGCGGCCTGTAAACGGTTCATCTCCAAGGCCCCTGTTTGTAAATGTTTCATCTCCCATGTCCCTGCTTGCACTCATCAAGGGTACCAGAACTTGTCAGAGATTTGGGCTGCATGGCTAGGCTTAAAAAGGCCCTTGTGGTCAGTAGCCTAGTAAACTCCTATGAACATACAATGAGGAAATATTGACACAGATCTACTTCTTCCTGTGGAAGAAATTGTATTTGAACCGAGGTGTTTAGGAGGCACCCCGTGAAAATAATCTTGTGTGAAGGAGTCAAATGACTTTTATATGCTCTGTTGGAATTCTAGCCACTGTAGGACATCCCTTACCATGGTTTTTGAAAAAGACTCTGCAAAGATCATGAAGTCATCTAAATAGGGAAAAATGTGAGTATGTTATAGTTTGCAGGAAGGTTTCACAGGAGCTAGATACTTTGTGAATATCCTTGGAGCAGTGGATAGACAAAAGAAAAATACAGAGAACTGATAATGTAATCCAGATGGCAAAAACCTTAAGAAACATCTGAAATGAAGGTGTATGAGAATGTGATACTGTGTATATGTTTAATGTAATGTCGCCACAAAAACACACAGGAATAAGAGGTAACAAATTGTGAAGGGATAACATCATGAACTTGGACACTGGCACAAACAATGTCAGAAAGGAAAAGCCTAGGACCGTCTCCAAGAATTTTCTTTCTTTGGCACCAGAAGAATTCTTGAATAAAGCACTTCTCCTAGGTGAGGAGGGAGGACCTTTTCTATCACCTACTGAAAAAGCAGATGTTGAATTATTGCAGGGAAAAGAGGAGCTTGTTCTAGTGGATGTGGGTGGGGTGGGAGGGAATCCCTCAAAAAAGGAGGGAGTGATTTCAACTATCAGAAAACGTCTGTCTGAAACTATGTTTTGCTAGAGAGAGAGGAATTGCGTTTCAGACTGTATGGAAGGATTTAAGGTTTCTTAGACTGGAAAGCTAAGTCTTGTATAGACTCATTCAGACATACTAAATTATCCTTTGTTCGGGAAGGTATCATCCTTTATTTTTGGAGCCTCCCTGTCATTGCCTTTTAAATGTTTGTTTACCAGCAGCTTGCTGATTTTATTTATTTTGCTTATTAAAGAAGGTTGTAGGGGGCACACCTTTCAACTGTAAACATTTTTGCAGAATGTCCAGATTTTTGCCTCATATTTTTGGTTTGTTCCTCATAAAAATTGTGCTTTATTTGGGTCCAAAAAAGTAAACAGTGTGGGAAGAAATAGCCAGGGAATTGTTATGGCTAGTCTTGTATAGGCCCTAGGGCCGATAGCCTAGTACCAACCTATGACAAATCACCGGGATGGTCTAAGAATTAAAGTCACTAAATCATGACATACATTTGAGTTTCACACTTCATATTCTACAGAAAATGCATGCTAACACAAATCCTATTATTCTAGCAACTTTCCAAATTTGTAAGAGCAATATTTAAAATGTGTCACTATGTTTGGACCTTTGACCCCCATGATGTCAGGCTTTGTCCAGATATCTTGTGCTAAGAAGTTGAGAGGTATGTAGGGGGTAGTATTCAGTCCATTGGCATACCTGAAGGAGGAAGACTGAAAAACTGAGATATTCCTTCAGCTAGCTTACCTCTCTCTTCACACTTTTTAAACACATCTGGTGCTTCTGGTCCAAAATCTAATTCTCCATTCAAGGGATAATTCATAATTTCATTTTTGACATCATCTGGAAGATTTTTAAGAGTACAACCAAGCAAGCCTCCTCATAAAAGTTCCAGGGACTACAGCCCTGGAAATGACATCAGCAGAATAAAAAAAAAAACATTTCAAACCATGAGTAGCCACTTGAGACACAGAAATAACCAAATTATTCAAGGCAGATTTTTCTTCAGAAAAAGGAAAGAGATGCTAATATATTCCTCAAATTCTCAAAAGAAGCAAGTCTAAACATTAACATGTGAGCCTCACAGCTGAGACTTCTAAAAACAATTTTCAGAAGGATGCACTTTTTCTCCCCAAATCTAACAAAGGATTTCCCGTCCTTGTCTTAAGAAGAGGGAATAGTATTAATTGAATATTTAGCAGCAGCTGGTTTCACTAAAGCAATAGCTGCTGAGTCTGATTGTGATGTGAGATTTCAAAAACAAGATCAAGGAAATATATACAATCTTTCTGCTGTCTTGGAAGTAGCAGACTTGCTATCAGGCAAGTTAGAGGCTGTGACCAAAACTACACCAGAGAGAGCCAGGAAAAAAAGGCGAATAGTCTGAGGAATCATAAATGGCCACAACAGAGTCACATATCTGCAGATGAGACACTTCAAAAGCATACTGCGGTGGTAAAGGCCATTTAATAATGTTCTTTTTGTCTCTGTAAGAAGGAAGAATTAAAGAACTGGTAGGTTGATCCATGGTTAAGCCAAAAAAGATGCCTGACCCCCCCCCCGGAAACCTAGCAGTCGTAGTCTGTAAAATAAGGAAGTAGTTAACAAAAGTAACTTGTTTTATAGTTAAACACAGTAAAAACACTTTAAACACATTCCCTAGTCCCCAAAAGTACAATAATAAAATGTTTACACCAGAAATAAAATAGTTTTACTTTAGTTTGTGCAATGATTTAACACATAAGTAAATGATGCTCCCATTTGAAAGTTATTAAAAGCCATGTGACCATCTCTTACACTTTTTCATAGCCTTAAAATTAAAGTTTTTAAGAAAATATACAATTTCTGTAAAAAAAATAAAGAGGAATTTTTTTTTCACTGAAAGGAACTTATCTGCCTATCATCAAAATAGCATTAACTGACCATCAATCCTCAAAAGCCTTGCCCTTCAGTGGTAGGAGAGCCCTGAAAGGCCTGGTGCACAAACATGACTTTTTAGTCTGCTCACCATGAGCTAATTGTTTGAGCATGTGGAAGGTGCCCTGAAGCTTGAAAACAGGATGGCTGTGTTATATCCTTAACGGAATGTAACCTATATAACATAGTTAAGGCCACTGCAGCAGTGATTAATGAATATCCACTGTTTTGTGTTATTGAATATGGGAAATATTTGCAGAAATAAACAATAGGGCTGCTTTTCATTCTAAAGTTATAGAAATTTTTGACTGTTTCCAGTGCGTCTGAAGTAAACAATGTTGTGGGCATTCTGTTAGAAGACGGGAAGCAATCTCTTGTTCTGCAACACTTGATAGGTGGCCAAGAACTGCAGAAATTAAGTGAAAAAATGCAAGAAAAAAGAGAGAAAATCTTTTGTCATTCGGACATAAATGAGCTAAAGAACTCAAGAAAACATAATTCTTCAAATGTCACTGAGGACAAGAGGAAGTTGAATCAGTTTGTTGTTTTACCAGCAGTATTGTGAATACAGATAATTAAATTCAGGTTTAGGGCACAGATACACAATCTCATTAACCAGATAAGTTTAATATTTAAAAAAATAAGTTGTGTCAGTAACATGTTTGTCTACAGTAAATTAATTGTATCAGGGATAGGGAAAACAAAAATAAAGACTACAGGACAGAAAATGTTTATAGTATGTCTTTGCAATTGCCAAGCCTACCATTAATTAGATTGTAATACTACAGTTGGTTGGAGTGCAGTGTCCCCTCAGGAGAGGGACAGTACTGCAGTGTCTGCGTCCACAGCAGCTCACATTGGTAGATTATTTCCAGAAGTATGTAACTACCTTAAATGTTACAACAGATGCAAAATGACAGAAAATCTGCTTATAGGAGTACATTTTAACAGGAGATTATTTAGGAACCAATTAAAAAGGGCTTTAGTTTGGTGTAACATACAACCTCAAGGAGTTACTCAGTACCTGTATCGAAAACCTAGGGTTATGTTGGCCATTATTCACCATTTGTAGACTGAGATCACTAGAGTCCTATGCCCACTTCCTGAAGGGAAACTGTGTTAGCTTCACCAGACTAGTTCAGTGGTGTACATTACTGAAGGATGCCAGTACAAACAGCAGAATAATCAGACAGTTTCACCGACATCAGATGAGCAGTTTCACCAAAGCAAAAACTTCACTGACACATGGAACTAGGTACTATGAGCAGTTCCTGGTTGGATTTAGACTGCTTGCAGTAGCAACATAGAGTTGGAGCTTTGCTGCAGTGTCTGGGTGCCAAAGTGAGTATGAAACATTCCCAGTCTCCAGTGGGAACAGCTCACAGTTTTCTATTGGTTAAAAATATATTTAGTTTTATGGTGGGGTAATGGCCTTGAATGACCTTCCCTAACTGTGGATACTTACAACTTTGCCTGTATTCACCAGTGTTCCATATAAGTGGAACCTCTGAACTGAAGAACCCCATGACCATACAGCTCCATCTGTATGCCAACAATGCCATGTCAGCCATACAGTTGGAGCTGGTTTATCAGAGACCATCCAAAGGACTAATGAGAGGGCCTTCTTTGAGAATCATCACACCAGCGTATCAATACTTATACACAGGAGTCCAGGGAGAATGCAAAGGTCTACACTGTTTATCAAGGTAGAGTCACACATATTTTGAATTTACAGCTCACATAGTCACTGAGACCACTTGATTGCCACTAATATATGCAATGCAATTATCAGATTTAAAACCTTTTTGCAGGGGGGGCTTTCTCCCCTGCATTCATGCAATTTGGGAGAACTCCCCTACACCATATCATCAAGGTCTTCTCAGGTCAAAGAAAAGGGAAATTAATTTATTCAGTTTTCTCTAAATTAGTGGAAATTTCGTAGTAATATATTCAGAGATTGTGATATGGGGGTAGTGACATCTCTGTTGAGGGTGCGGGGGATGTTACTTTTTACTTAATAAGTTATTCTTTTGAGCTATCTCTTGTTGCAGTGAGTTCATATGTGGTGAATTTCTGATGTGTGGTCAAGTTGATAGCTAAGTAGACTGTGATGCAATGAAACCACCAGCCTGGGGACCTGATCTTAATGGCAATTGGGATAAACAGCAGAAATAATTACTATACCTGCAGATCAGTTATTTAGTAACAATCACAGACACCCCTCCCCCCAAAATCTTTAGAATAAAGGAAAGGTATAATACCTTCCCCAAAAAGATCATTCACACTTAAGAAAATGTGAACTAGGCTGAGTACAAGGCAAGATACAGTACCCGATAGAGGAATAGTCACTAATGTTTGTGTAATACAGGCTGAGAACAAAATAGAAGTTCACCCACCATTGCCTCTGTCATGCCTGATGTTTTTGCTTCCTTCTTTATCATGCAGTGCCCTTCAAGGGTCCTACTTCATCTTCTTACCTGTGAAGGCCTCTCCATCCATGTTATAATGTCTTTGTAGATCTGTCTTTGTTATATGAAGAGCCTTCTCAGCACACACCCCACCAACCACCTACAGCCCTGTATGCAATCCTTCCATTGTACAAAAAGCTTGCTAATATGCGGTACAAAGACCCAGAAATAGGGACAATTTTTAAATATTGTTCTTACAAACTTAGAAAGTTGATAGAATAACAAGTTGTGCAATGCCATGAATTTTCTGAACGGTATGAAGTCTGAAACTCATATATCTGTCATTATTTCCTGTCTTCAATCTTTAATGATTCAAGACCACAATTTTCTAAAAACAGACCAAAAATATTTGACAAAAATCTGGACATTCTGTGAAAATCTGTACAATTGAGAGGTATATCATAGTATAGCAATTTAGATTTGGTGCTTCCATTCTTTTAAACCCCATCTGGGAAGACCTTGAATATTCTGTGCAGTTGTTAATACCATACAAGGAGAATGGCATCATGCTTTTAGAAGGTGTGTAAATGAACACCATCAGTGGGACTCATGAGTGGGAAGGGAAATTATATGTCTAAAGACTGAGCTAAAGTTCTTCTCACTAGGTAGCAGGCAGGACAATAAGGACATTGTATTAGTGTACATGATCATGTCAGGGAAATGTTAAGTGGTCATCCTGGACAGGAGGGACAGAGGCTAGGAAAAGAGGCACAAACATTGGATTGCACGGTCCAATGGCTGCATCGCACTGCTAAATTATTCCTTCCTAAGGAGGTCTGAGGATCTACTGAGTTGATTAACAGAATGGGTGATGAAAGGAGAATTCATAGATGCATTCTAGAAGATCGAGAGAAAGGTGGTGCAGGGGTGAGGGAAGAAATGTATAAAGGGGACGTAAAATAATGTTCATTAAAGGGCCAAGCAGATAATCTTATTACCTGCTGTTGCCATTAAGCAGATTTAATTTAGACATAACATAATTGCTGCACTGGTGGTATGTGATAGACCATCTGCAGTGCCTACTCTAGTGTATAGAAAGGCAATTAATAACACTTCATCATCTAGTATAGGCACTGTGGCAGCAAACATATTTAGTAATGGATTCCTATTACAAGAACAAAAGTTCACTGCTTCGAACTTGTAATAGGAAGCCTCACTTCTGCAAAAGTTCACTTCAATGAAAGTGAACTTTTGCGTAAGTGCACTTAGTCGAAAACACCGCAGCACAGTGGAGGACATATAAAATGAACTATGTCCTCCACTATGCTGCGATAGTCATGGACCTTAGGGTTAGGGCACAGGATAGGGTAAGGGGATAGTTATTAAATTGATCCCCTTACCCTAGCCCATGCCCTAACCCTAAGGTTTGTGACTATCGCACCATAGTGGAGAACATTGCTATGTCCTTCACTGCGCTGCAGTCATCACAGACCTTAGGGTTTGGGCACGGGTCATGGTAAGTGGATAGCCCTACGGGCTATCCCCTTGCTATGACCCATGCCCTAACCCTAAGGTCCATGAGTAGTACTGCATGGAAGTTCAGTAAACACCCGTTCATTGTACTGAACTTCACGTAAGTGCACTTTTGATTAAGTGCACTTTCGTTGCAGTGAGCATTCCATGCACTATTTCAAATTAGTGAAAATTCGATCTAGTGTGTGGAACCCATTTAGTAATACCACCATATGCTGCTATGGTAAGTGGCACATGATACATACAAATAACATGCAAGCACAAGAAATGACTTACCCAGTTTTTAAATATGTTTACAGAACATGACATTTTCAGCAATTTTCATAGATAATGTATCTGGAAAGCTGCACAATGTGAATAGCACAGTGACCCCCCCCCCCAAAGGTGGTATTTATCACTACTCATATGTGACAATGTGTATTGCACAAAATTACAGGATATGTCGGTTCAGCTTACTCCTAGAACAGTTGCTGCCTTAGCAGCTGTGCTGACAAAAGCACGCAGTGCTTGGAATGTGAGCTGATGTCATTCAAACACATCAACACACCGAACTCTTGCCTTATCTCATGTCATTGCACACTGCAGCGCGTTAAGCAACAGCAAGTCGAATATGTTAGGCATCGATGGTCCTTGTTCAAGTAACAGTTGGTGAGACTGCACCCTAGGTCATGGTTTTCCTAAATGAATCTTTCACCATGTTGCAGGTGACATTCTAATAAATGAGATCTACTATGTAGTTAATGTTCAGGTTCTTCACAAGATTTCATACGTTCATGGATTACTAGGCCAATGGTTTAAGACCTTCACAGGCCTAGCCAGTATAAACCTGATTTTACTCAATATATGTCCCCTACGGGCAAGAGTATGGCATGGATTTGTGCCCATGCCTTGAGTATCTTACAGAGTGTGCCTGTCCATAGGGGATGTGAATTTGTAATTCCCCAGCCATTGATCCAAACTGCATTTGAAAAGAACAAACTAGTGAATAAAAACAACCAACAAAAAATTGAATAAGCCATTGAATCAAACCGAACTAAGTCTTCAAGGATAAAATATGTATTTAATTAAGCAAATACACATACAATTAACTGCTTTTCATCTCTCCTAGTAGTGAGACTTCATCAGATATAAAAACACAATAATAAATCATGTTTAAATAGTGCATGTGCACGAAATACAGACATTCAATTGGTTAAATAACTCGCACTAAAAACCCCTCCCTCAGCTTAAATTAATACTGGTATAGAATACTGCTTAATAATTGATTATACATACATATGCAAGTTTGGAAATAAAAAAGTTAAATATTTTCTTAAATATATATATATATATACACTCAACACATGTTAAAATTGTATAAATGTGAATGTATAGACATAACTATAAACATCACTAATATAAGTTCTGACAATAGGTCTATAAATTTCCCAGCTTATCTTGATAAATTTTTAATTTTAAAATACATAAGATAGAAATTAAATCATTTAAGCCTGGATAATGGCAAGCATCCAGGCGAAGTTGCCAAAGCAACACTAATCTTTCAAGTAACAAAGAAGATGGACCCCCCCCCCCCCATGTCCGTAGAGACCAGATCTATTCCTCTAAACTTGAATTAATGATTGGGGTGGTCCCTGATATGTCTTGCCAAAGCATTTTCATATTTGTTTCTACTTATGCAATACTGGTGTTCATAAATGCATTGCCACATCCTCCTATCGGTCTTACAGATGTAGAATGCGGTACAATATGTACACTTAGCCAAATAAATCACCTGTTTAGTTTGACAATCAATTTTATACCTCATGCTAATTTTCTTTTCACCTACAACAAAGGGGAACCCAGTATCCGTGTATTTACAAAATTGGCACATATTACACTTAAACATACCGTTCCTGGTGGTGAATGGTCTAATATTCCCTTCCAAAATTTGTTTAAGATTAGCCCTTTTTTATAAACAATCCTAGGGGTTATGGTGAATGTCTCCCTAAGAAATATATCATTAGTTATTAGGCTCCAGTTCTTAATTATAATAGATCTTATGCTTAAAGCATCCATGTTAAACATTAAAATAAAGTTGTAAGGATTTGATATTACACTTTGTATGGGCACATAAGTGTCAACAGTGGTCTCTATGTTCAAGATTGGCCTATAACATCCTGTTCCTCTCTTAAACTGGACTTCATTGATCAGCTCTAATAATTTGTGGGGGTAACCCCTCTTTACAAACAAGCTCTTGAAAAATTCACACTCACTCTGGAAGTCGTCCCCTCTTGTAGTCATACGGACCACTCGAACCAGCTGGCCCTTTATGACAGATCTTTTTTGTATAAAAGGGCGGCAACTTGAATTGTGTAGGAAGGAGTTTGAGTAAGTCTCCTTCCTAAAGATTTTGGATACATAGCATCTATTTAGTCTGTCCTTTGACAAATCTACATCCAAGTATGGTATTCTCTCTCTCATGAAGTAGTGGAGTTAATATAAATAAGAATCTCTTGTGCTTTAATTACATCACCTTCTAATAGGATGAAAATATATTGGCTGGCATAATTAAATAGCTATAAAGCTGTACATCAATTTAGATTCTATGAACATGTCATTAATAAACGACTTAATTCTCGAAAGAGCAAGGTTCATTTCATTCCTAGTTACTTCCTCATACGTATCGTTTGTGATAACCCTCATCATCCTGTCAATATAATCTTCCATGTTCATAATAGCCAACTCACCCCCTTTATCTGGCTGCATAATTCTAACTAAAGCTTCTTTCAAGAGTTTAAGCATACTTTTATCATCCTTGCTAATATTATAACCAGAACTTTTTTGCTGTGCATTGTGTTATAAAGTATTTTGAATATCTAATTCACAAATATGCTCATATAGAGCTAAAACAGGATGCAATGGGGGGGGTGATACACACTTGGAATATGGTAATCACTTCTAAGAGTATTTTGCTGGCCTCACAAAACTGTAAGGTTCAATTTTCTCATGAATAATTTCAAGTCACTTAGTATCTTTGCAATGTCCACCCATGATGTAGGCACAAAATTGTACCCTCGTGACAATAAATCTACTAATTCAGGGGCAATATCAATCTCTGAATAATTAAATATCTTGAAATCCTGAGTGGAATTTAAGAGTAACTTACAGTTTGTAGCTGAATTGTGGTCAGCATCTTGCATGGGAAAGATTACTTGCTCTTGTTCTGCATCTTCCGTCCCTGTTGAGGTATATGATTTAGAGCTCTGTTCTGAAAATTTGTGCCATTTTTATAGTTTTGCATTTCCTCCATTAAATTTATATTATTTGAAGCAATGCGTTCACTCCTCCTGACTACATCCGCCATTGTTGCTCTGTTGTTGTCATTAGATGTGGGTTGTTCCATTTCTAGCCAATTATTCATTGTCCCACCGGTTCTTTTCTCTAAACCAATCAAATAATTACCTTTGGAGGATGGTGGTTTAGGATAGGCTTTTCCCTGGATATAGTCCTTAGTGTCTCAGTTAAGTATTTTAGATTCCGTTGCTTTTAGCTTGGCTAAATATTGATCAATGCTATTGTAAATCCATTCATAATCAAACTGATACCTCTGAAAATCTGGATCTATCTTAATATCATTGTCCAAAACACCTGTTTCCTCTATCAGAATGTTAACCGCATTCTGATAATGCTTAAACATGAGTTTGAGCAATTCAAACCCATGCAGATCAAAACGTTTCATTAGGTCTGCATGAAATTGTGAACCCTCGACAAGCCCCGTAGGGTATTGCCAAGACCTTAATCCTTTTGGAATGACTCTTAACTGAATACATTCCCAGAAATAAACAATTTCGAACAGTAATTTTCTCACTTTAACTAACTTTTGATCAAATTGTTGTACTTCGTGGATAAATCCATACTCATGCTGGCCGAAAGCTCCTGTGTAGTTCCTTGATGTATCTCTTCAAAAGAAAACAGTCTTTCGACCCATCTGCCGAATTCAGGAGTCCCAATAAGCCCAAGTGAGGTGTTGTTTCCTTGTTGACTAACTCTGCCATCAGCTACAACTGAGCTGTAGCCACCGCTAGCTGCAGTTCTTACGCTGGTACTAATTGCTGAAACTGTAACACCTGGTTCTGGCGCTACAGAATTGGAGGTGCTAAAATGAACAGTTGTAGAGTTCCCATTTAGTGGAGACCCCCTTAACACACCAGGAGATCCAGATAGCCCCAAATTAGTTCCAGAATTCAATACCAAGTCCAATCTTTGCGATAAAGTATCCACTTTTTGCGAGAGGCATTCAATGAGTGCCGTAAGGTTACCAATGCCTTCTGTTTGACCAGATGGTAATTATGAGCTCAAAAGAGGGGGGTGGGTTGGCTATTATGAACATGGAATATTATATTGATAGGATGATGAGGGTTATCCCAAATGATATGTATGAGGAAGTTACTAGGAATGAAATGAACCTTGCTCATTCGAGAATTAAGTCATTTATTAATGACATGTTCATAGAATCTAAAATTGATGTACAGCTTTATAACTATTTAATTATGCCAGCCCCCAGGATTCCAATTATATTCGGAATCCTGAAGATTCATAAGAGTCTACAAGACTCCCCCCAATGCGTCCTTTAACTGATACTAGAAACAGAATGACATATGCATGCGCCAAGATTGCAGACAATATTATAAAAAAGTATGTGGCCCTTGAAAAGCAAATATGCAAAGACTCTTGGTCTTTTTTGGACAATTTAAGTAAAATTGTATTTAGTGAACATTTTTTTACAGTAGATGTAAAGGACCTCTACTCCTCTATTCCCCACGGAGAAGGTATAGAGTGGGTGACGGCAATAATGCTTATCAGTGGAGCACCACAGGAGGAATTGGATGTAGTGGAGCAGTTACTAGACATTATTTTGTCTTAGAATTTTGTAACATTCAATAACAAATTCTATCTCCAAAAGGTTGGCGTAACAATGGGGTCCCCTTGTGGGGCAAGCTTCACCAACCTTGTTAGGGCATACTGGGAGAGGGAGGTGATGTAATTAAAGCACAAGAGATTCTTATTTATTTTAAATCCACTACTCCGTTCCTTAAACTTGCATTGACTTTTCACAAGAGAGAATAACATACTTGGATATAGATCTGTCAAAGGACAGACTAAATAGATGCTATGTATCCAAAATCTTTAGGAAGGAGATGTTACTCAAACTCCTTCCTACACTATTCAAGTTGCCAACCTTTTATACAAACATCATTTGTCATAAAGGGCCAGCTGGTTCAAGCAACCTGTATGACTACAAGAGGGGACGACTTCCAGAGTGAGTGTGAATTTTTAAAGAGCATGTTTGTAAAGAGGGGTTATCCCCATTAATTGTTATTAGAGCTAATTAATGAAGTCCAGTTTAAGAGAGGAACAGGATGCTACAGGCTGATCTTGAACAGAGAGACCACTGTTGACACTTCTGTGCTCGTACAAAGTGTAATATCAAATCCTTACAACTTTATTTTAACATTTAGAATCAATGCTTTAAGCATAAGATCTATTATAATTAAGAACTGGAGCCTAATAACTAAACATATATTTCTTAGGGAAAACTTCACTGTAGCCCCTAGGATTTTTTATAGAAAAGGGGCTAATCTTAAACACATTTTGGAAGGGAATATTAGACCATTGACCACCATGAAAGGTATGTTTAACTGTAATATGTGCCGATTTTGTAAATACATGGATACTGGGTCCACTTTTGTTGTAGGTGAGAAGAAAATTAGCATGAGGTATAAAACTGATTGTCGAACTAAACAGGTGGTTTATTTGGCTAAGTGTACATATTGTCCCGAATTCTACATTGGTAAGACCGAAAGGAGGTTGCAGGAACACGTCTATGAACACCAGTATTGTATAAGTAGACACAAATATGAAAACGCTTTGGCAAGACATATCAGGGACCACCCCAATCATGAATTCAAGTTTAGAGGAATAGATTTGGTCTCTACAGACGTGAGGGGGGATCCATCTTCCTTGTTACTTGAAAGACTAGAGTTGCTTTGGCAACTTCGCCTGGATGCTTGCCATTATCCAGGCTTAAATGATTTAATTTCTAGCTTATGTATTTTAAAATTAGAAAGTTTATCCAGATAAGCTGGGAAATTTATAGACCTACTGTCAGAACTTATATTATTGATGCTTAGTTATGTCTATACGTTCACATTTATACAATTTTAACATGTATTGAGTGTATACATATTTAAGAAAATATTTTTTTACTTTTTTATTTCCAAACTTGCATATGTATGTATAATCAATTATTAAGCAGTATTCTATACCAGTATTAATTTTAGCTGGGGGAAGGGGTTTTAGTGCGAGTTATTTAACCAATTGAATGTCTGTATTTCGTGCACATGCACTATTTAAACGTGATTTATTATTGTATTTTTATATCTCATAAAGTCTCACTACTAGGAGAGATGAAAAACAGTTAATTTTAAGTGTATTTGCTTAATTAAATAATCTTTTATCCTTGAAGACGTAGTTCGGTTTGTTTCAGTGGCTTATTGAATTTTTGGGTGCATTTGAAAAGGGCCAGGAAATGGCTCTCCTTAACAAAAATAGGAAGCCTGTCCCAAAGAAGGGGCAATTTCTGAGACACATATCCATCTCTACGGAATGATTTAACTAAGTTTAGATACCTAGATCAGGAGGCCCTTGTGCTATTTTATTTATGGATGTGTAGCAGCCTTATCAGGGCTGGATTTGTGAGTGCCATGTAGGTCAGGCATAGGTCACCCCATAATAGTCAGTAGGAGAAAGAGTAAAGGGATAGGGCATTTAGTCTGTCCACATGGGACATGTTGTTTATCCCGGGTTTTCTTTTTGAGAAACCTCTGAGGTCACTCCAATGACTGCAGGTGCCTAGTCAAGTGCATACCCAACAGTGTGTTGTACTCAGTTATTGGTCTAATGAGGGATGAGTTCAGCAGGACTATAATTTCTTTGGATCTGGACTCCATACCTTTACTTAAAAGTTGTGCCACAAAGAAGGACTTCCATATCACTGTGGACACATGACCGTCAAAGTTCAGGTTACTATCTATCATATACCCTAGACCTCTCACCTCTGAGATTATGCTAAGTGGTGTTGTGCTGTTGATTTTGTAATTTGCAAGGGTATTTGACTTTCCAAAGGATATGATCATGCATTTTGTCACATTTAGTTTTAGGCCATGGGTCTGGCACCAGTCAGTTATATGATCAAGACCCCCCCACTGAAGGATATCTACATTGTTGGGGGATTCAGCTATTGTCCCAGCTTGCAGTCACTAGCATAATTTGTCATCTGGAGGCTTTCCACATTAGCCTTGTCTTCAGAGACGTATATTCTGAACAACATTGTTTCCAGCTCTGAGCCCTGTGGCACACCATTAGTAAATGGTCTCTTGCTGCTTCTGGATTCATCCACTTCAACCATGTTTTCAGAGATGTCATCATATTAACCATACTAGACTCTACCTGTTTGTGCATCCTGGGGAGGGATATACTTTTTATTTGTCAATGCCAAAAACAGTTTCCATGATCTTAGCTCCAACTCGTACATGATTATAGATCATACTGGCCTACGGCCATGCTAAAGAACATATATTTCTCATATTCCATAAGCTGTATACTGTACCTTGGAAACTAGTGCAGCATTACATACTTTCTTCCATTGGTCTGTGCTCTTATATGTGGCTGTTCCACCCATAACTAAATAGCCATGTCCTATATGTTTCTTATACATTGCACTGCTTCTGCCTTTCTAACTTAATATCGGACTTTAAGAACTAAATTAAGAATTTTTCCTACATTTTTAATTCTGCTTAGTATGCTTATCAATCATCATCTCATCTGATCAGCATGCCTCTTCATATTTCATCTTTCACCTGACAAAAAAAAAAACTCTGAAGGTTTTATGCAAGTATCCATCAGCAAATTAATGTTATGCACTGTACCATTTCCCTGAATAAACCCTCATAGCCTATCGTTTTTAGGTTCACTGATCATTCTCTTATGGTTTCATTGTGGATGGTGGTCATCACTTGTTTACCATACAAGTTTCATGGATTTTGTTTGGCCTTGGTGGACTGGATGTTGTGGTTTGTGTCCTTTCTTCTGCAGGACATTCATTACAGTTTGTGTTTATGGGCATCACTCCACAGTGCCTGCCACACCCATGTGTGTAGTCATCATTTGCATTCAGATAATCTGCTTCTGCTGGGTCTGCAATTGTTTTGGAAGCCCTCCTGTCTTTTGTTTTTATTGCTATGCCTTATACGACTTTGTTGTCTCTGTTACTTTTATACATCTTTCCTTCATTTCCTTAGAAATGTGCATTGTTCTTTCCACCTTCACATTACCACAATAGCTTGCTACTTCACTGAAGCACCCTGTCATTCTCCTACCTATTTTTCTCTGGGTGCCAAACCAAGGTCATACCAGACACTCAGTCTGCAGACTTCTAGAAGCCTAGACAATAACCAGATCATGAGCAGAGGTGAGAATCAAACTCTGTACCGTATGTATCTGAGGTAAAAATTTTAACCATTGTGCCAACCCCAAACCTTTATGGATTTCTATGCTTGCACATCAGTTTATAATGTACACGACTACACTCTGTATACATTTTAAAGACTGGGCATTTACAGTCATAAATATAGTCTTCTCCCTTTACATATAATGTCTGGAGCATTATCATCACTTCACAGTGCTATAATCCGCGGTGGTGCAGTGGTAGCATTGTTGCCTCACAGCAAGAGGTTCTCCCATTCAATTCTCAGCTGGAATGTGGGGAGTGCCTTCTGTGTTGAGTCTGCATGTCCTCCCCGTGGTTCGGTGGGCATTCGAAACGTATGCGTAAATGGGCGTGCCTTCGTTGAAGGTTGGACGTCGAACTGGCAACTCTGCGTTCATGAAAATCTACTGCCAATCATTAGCAGTCCGGAGTTCCGCTGTGGCGACCCCTAACCAGGAAAAAGCTGAAAGACAAACAACAACAGTGCTCAGATGTCACACTGCTTGCTTATAACACTGAACTACCACACCTGTGGCCTTCTAAAAGCTGTATTAGTTCTCTTCTTGAGTAATTGCTGCCTATATTTGGTTTGGTTGCTTTTAATGTAAGATGCTAATAATGTCTTGTAATGTGCAACTAGTGTACAATAACCAGGTTGTTCTCCATACTACAGCTGTACATGCATGAACCTGTCTTTTCATTCATTGCACATCAGCTGCATTTGAGCAACTGTGATACAATGCTAGGAAAACTCTTCTGTTTGTTGGGTAAAGCTGCATGGAACTTGCAAAGAGAGCTGGCATAGTGGTTTAGGGGCCTACCTCACAGACACTGGGTACAGAATTTGATCCTGTCTCCATGAGGTTAGCATAATGGTTAAGGTGTTTACATTATAGATGGAAGATGCAGGGTTTGATTCTCACATGGGCTAACTGGCTAGGCTTAAAATGGCCCACAAAGTCAGTTAGCCTAGTATTAATCTATGAACTTTCATCAAATAAAAACATTGCTATTTTGCTTACATGTTATTCCACTGTATTTTTCATCTGTCACAATTTCTTGATGCATCCTTTTTTGAGGTTATATTTTGGGCCAAATATTATTGCCCTAGTCTTTTAAAGTATATACATTTTTTTTTATTCTTATGAGTGACAGGAGAAATGTGAGATAGCTATTCTTCAAAATGAAAAGGGCCAGATATCAACTTTATGTTCAACTTCAACTTTCTTTCTAAACAGTTATTTTATCTCCATAATATCATTAGAACTTTTACTGAATAAGTGTTTGGTGGAAGTGTGTCTTAATATATACAATTCCTGCAGAATTTCTGCTATGATTCCTTGTCTGTTCATTGTATTATTTAAATGTCAGTATTTCACCTAGGTCATCTTAGTGTTTGTTCAGAGTTGTAATCAACACATTGGGAAGTACTGCCATTTCTGATTCACTTCCTTGTACAATGGCCACTGTCCTGATTTTCCACCTTTCATCAGTAGCCCTCAGTAATTATGTGGCAGCAATGGCATGTGAATTATAAAATTCTTTTTAAGAAGTTAGTGTTACTAGTTAAAGTGGACTGCTGTATAGACTGAAGCACAGCTATTATGCAACTGACACTGATTTTGCAGAAACATTACATTCCTTCACAATCATGCAATATTAATTATTCATCAAGGCACCACCAAAATCTAGATTTGCTTTCTACTAATAAGCTTAAAGATAAATATGTCAAAACTTTGCTCCAACTTGTTGAACTGATGTTATGAAGTAATGTATTTTTTTTAACTAATGGGATAGCCTAACTGGAATAATTTATTTACAACAGAGAAAATTACAGTGTTTTGAAGGTTTGGCATATCTGGAAGAATATTTTGTTAATAGAATATTTAATGCAAAGGATATGAAAAAATAATGAATGACCTCTGAATTAGAATGCATCACTGCAGAATGTAATAGTGATTCTGCTTAGTCTCAGGTAATGTAAGTTTGTTGTCTTACAAATATTCTTAAACTTGTTTATAATATACTTTCGACCATCCGTGATCTTTTTTTAAAAATTCACTCTGTGTTTTCATCTTCGAGAGGTTTGTATCAGAGGTCATTTTCAAAGGGCAAGGCTGGTCGTCTACAAAATACAGGATTATTTTCGAAGTGCTGTTGACCTTTAAAATTATAAATATTCAAATTAGAAATATTCTCTGTTTTTCTTGCTTTCTTAAACAAAATAATAAAATGAAAATATTAGGAAGCATGCTTTCAGTCCGTTAGAAGAAACTGCAAACATTCCTAACAGAAGACCTTAGCAAAACTGCAGAATAAAGTACTGTCTAATGGGTTTTTAAAATACAATGATTTTTATTAGTATTTTGAGGAATGCTTCCTTCCCCAAATCCTCGTAATTTCTAATCACTGCAAACTTACCTTTACTTGGAGACAACTAAACACATGACCTTTCTGGAAAATCAAATACGTAATTTCTTCTTCTTGTAATGGTTAAGGCATTTATCTCTCAGACATAACGTACAGGGTTTGATCCTCACCTTTGAAAGGGGAAATGGTTAGGTTTAAAATTATCCATAAGGGCAGCTAGCCAAGTACTTCTCTATAAATTTACAAATCTATTTTAAGTATGGATATGAGAAAATCAACACTTTTGAAACTGTAATTTATTTTTTCTTGATTCACATACTTGTTTTTCAGAAGTGTCACTGCTATACAGCTCTGAAGTTTTCTCATTTATGACAACACTAAGGTGACATCATCATGATTTATATTTGCCGCTGGGTCCCAGTTTACAGCAATTTTACAGACCGTGACTACTGAGAAGCGCTTGTAGTACAAGCATCTGAGTGCCAAGAATGTGATGACCACTGCCTTGAAGCCATGTTCTCATGTTCAAACTTTGCTATGGGTTTGGTCAACCAGTTGCACCACCTCACCTGAAAGAAAATTTAATTTGGCAGCTGTATCAAGTAAGTGAGGTTGGGTAGAAATGTAAGTTAAGGCATCAGTATGGAAGAGGATTTAAGCTTAATGAGTGGAAAGGGAGTTTTAGGATTAGAAAGTGGACAGGAAGATTGAGGGTAGGGTGCAGAAGGAGGTGGAGAGTTTTAGATTGGGAGGGAGTTGAGGTTTAGAGAGGGGAATAGAGTTTTAGGTTTATAGAGGGATCATGAACTTTATGGTTGTGGGGGAGTTATGAAGCAATAATCCCATTTAGGAACTGGTTTGAAGTTTTAGGGTTAGAGTTAGGTCTCTGGTAGGAATACATAGTTTCATAGGGTCAGGTGTTCTGAGGGCTTAGCAGTTAAGCAAAAATGGGCTCGAGTTAGTAAGAGTACCCATCTTTTTGAACATGTGGCACACTGAACCGAATGTATTATGCTATTCACACCTGAGCATTTGTAGTAGCCCCTTAAGAAAGATTATATTTTTGCCACTGACAACTATGTCAGCTTTAGTCATGGTCTGGATGCATCTTATTTATGTATTTCTTCACATTGCATGTTTATTTATTTACTAACCCCCCCCACACACACACACACACATATGGCATGCTTACTTATTACAGCTGATGCTGGTATACCTATATCATTTGCTGAAATGGTTGCCTATCAATAGTCCCTGCCTTTGCTATATTCTAATTGTAGACTTGGGACCATGAGGAATTTGGACTCATCTTGTAGCAGCCATTTCACCAAGTCTTCATTGTATTCAAAGCCTCATTTGTGGTTATACTGTCAGTGGAGATGACACTTGTTTAAAAAACATAACTTGAAATGACCCAGGTTTAGTGCAGGTGTGCCAGCTCCTTTGAATATGTCCTCACAGCAACATTGAATTGCAATTTTTCCAGTGCACCATCCTGACAGTTGCCTCAGTCATATTAATTAAGGCTTGCTCAGTTTGCAAACCATAGCAGCAAGAGTGAATTACCATGACCCTTTCCTGCAAGAATGTATTTTTCCGTTGTTGTTATGATTGATCATTCAGTATGGTTTAGTTTGGCTGATTTCAATGCCTAAGCTGACTACAGTTCCAGTGAACTCACCATTGTATTCCCTGGTAGTATGGAGACCCTTGGCTTCACATAGGTTGCTTCCTCTGTTATGCATTTTTATTTATTTTATTTTACATTTGTTGAGCAGGATAGTCTAACTGGATTTATGTCCATTTTCAGTAGAGTCCTGGGGAGATGAGCTCCAAGAGATTACTAGACTACTAAACTACAGATACTAGTTGTTATACAGTTAAATACCACAAATTTTAAACAGTTCAGGAATCTTCACAGTTTATACAAAAAACATGTTACAAGCATTAGATACGCTAGCTTGTTAAGGTATTTGGAAGAAGCATAAAGAAGTGTGGAGATAAGGTGGGAATAGGCAATAGTGGTTCTGGCTAGTGGGGAGAGAAAGGGTTTTATCCTATAGAGGGAGCTTAGTTTCCTGTTGACAGATTTTATGGTATTGTTGATATGGGTTTCAATGTTCAGGTTATCAATGATTACCCCTAGAAGTTAAGTTGTTGGATCGGGAGCTATGAGTGTACCATTATTGGGTAAGACTAAAAAGTTCATTGGGAGTGATTTACGGGTAGGAGTGAAGAGGAGGAGTTTGTTTTTTGAGGTTCAAGAGGGAGGTAGCGTTGTGGAAACAAATTTTCTGTTTTATTGAACATTGTCTGATTTAGAGTCTGTAGTTGGGATTGAGATTTAGCTGAGCAGATTATTGTCAAATCATCTGCGTATTGTACACAGTTGGTTAAAGGAATAGCTAGGTTGAGGTCATTGATAAAAATTGAGAAAAGGAGGGGGCCCAGTATTGAGCCCTGAGGAACGCCTAGGTTAACTGGGAGATGAGATGAGAGGTTGTTGTCCCATTTTGAAGGTATGTTGTCTTCCAGCTTGCTCCCATTACCTTCAGGTTTATGTTGGACTGTTTCCCAGTTCAAGCTTGGATTCCCACTGGTTTTGCTGCCCTGTTTACTGAACTGCCCATGTAGAGAGTTCAAGAACATCTTTATTAGTGGCTGACATCAATGGTTAAAGCAATACTAATTTCATGAAGTCTAGTAGTACCCTGACTTACGAATGGGGTCCATTACTGTCATGTTATTAGAAAACCAAAAGACTTGGAGAATTTAAACTACAGGACCATAATGGGTCAGTTCTCACTGGAGGTCTGTGCTGACAATTTCAGATTACTAGTGGTGGCTAAGAGTAACAGTATCACTGGTGATCTGGATCAGTGTATCCCAGATCATGTTTATCTCTTACTCTCTGGGCTCCCAACTCATATTTTGGCCAGAGCTATGGCAGCTCTGTAGGCAGGGAGGCAGTTTCAAGTGAGGTTGGAACAAAGACTGTGACGGATATGAATAGAAATGCAAGATACAAAACCACAATATAGTCTACCACTTAGAAATCTGGTGAGACAAGGCAATGTGCTTTTCTAGTGAGGTATTTGTAGGTTCAGTCTGTACAGCATCTTTTTTTCTCTGTGGCTGATAGTAGGAAGCCCAGCCTGTGAGACCACCTGGAAGGATTTTTTTTTCTCACAGTGTGAAGCTGCTCCATTTTTGCTGATAAGATTGTCAGCATCAGGCATTCTATAAAAATTAATATAAATTGCTTTTCTTAACTGTGCAAGTCTGAAGCCCCTTTTCAACAGTGAGATGTAGGTAATGTTAGGCTAAGTGACTTTCTCAGAGTCAGACAGTAGACAAATGGCAAATGTCAGAAAGAAACCTAGAACGGTTGCAGGATCTAGGTCTATAAATGCATAGTCAAAAAGTTCTGTGCTAAATTGAGCACATTGCAGTGACTATGGACTCCTCTGACTTCTGTTAGACTGATTTTTCTTATGTTAACTACAGGGAGGTAATGAGATTATTTTTACTGCATGTTCTGCAGATTGCTGCTTAGACCTTGGATCAGCAAAGCTTGCTAACTAACTAGGACTTTCCTGAGAACTGAAATGTCACCACCTAGTTTTATTGGTATCTTATGTGCTCCTCTTCTGAAAAAACTACATTAAAGTTCTTCCAGCTTAGGTAATATCCACCTAGAATCTCAGCTTCCAATTATTAGCAAAGATACTGAGAGAGCAGATTATGCCCAATTACGATGATATTATTCTTCTTGTGACTTCTTAGGCCACTGTTGATTTGGCTTTAGATCTTGACCCAGCACTGAGACTGCCCTCATAAGAGTAGTTAATAACACTTAAGAGTTAAGAAATCAAAGGTTATATTCATTCTTGCTACTTCCTCCTTGAGTATTTAACACTATTTTACATGATATCCCTGTCATTTACCTGTAAACCAAGTGAAGTCTTATTCCAGCATCTCATATCTCTTTGGCCACTTACAGGGAGTCACAGGCTCTCCCCTTCTCCTATTCTTAATTAGTATGTACCTCATCATTATCAACACCCCTTTTCCCATTTTGTACATGGGGTCAGCATGTTGTCAACTGTCACCGTCTCTGTCTATTTAGTGCCATTGTCCTGCCTTCTTCGGCACTCATTCCTGACTTATAATGTACTTGTTACCTGTAAGTGAGGTCCCTAATGGGAGAGGATTTCAATATCATTGTTATGCAACTGATATCCAGTTATTACTCTCCTTTCCTTAGGAGCATGTGCCTGAGTTTGCTATCTTGGAAGGCTGTATGGAGACAATGCATTCATTAATGGATTTTAATCAGTCCTTTGAAGAAAGACATTACTGTGGCAGGCAACAGCAAATCTATCATTTATCCCTTCACCTCTCTACTCCTCTTCCATAGTAATAATTGACTGGATATTATGCTGTGTGTGTGTGAACTCTGCTTTTGATTGATCACCGGCAATGAAGAAAACAGTGTCCGGTAGATTCTAATCATTCTAATTGTTCTATTATCATCTGTGGAGTATTTGCAATGCTGAGCACTTGTCTATCATAAAATTATCCATAATTCATGGCGAACCAGTGCGATTCCTGGGGTCTATATTACGTGATCGAATGATCACAATGGCAAACGCTCTAAAGAGCGAAAATGGAGCACGCCAAAGTGCTTTTTTGTAGGATCGCAGTTCAGTGAAGAACAGAATATTTGCCCTTTCCTCACTGTAGTGTGATCTCATAGTTGGTATATATATTTAGTGTGGGGTGTGGGAGGCTGCCCACCCCCACAATAATGGTTTTGATGTGCTGCATTTTGGTCCTTAGAGCATTCGCTATTGTGATAATTCAATCACATAATATAGACCCCCGTTCCATTTTGATTACTTTAATAGTGTTTAACCTGGGCTAAGTGACAACCTTGCTTGCTACCACTGTGTACAGAATTCTACTCTGAGAAAGTGAACAGGTAGTTCACATTCCTGTCATGCATCTCCTATGCTGTGAGATCTGCAAGTCATTTTTAATGTGGTGATGTCTGCCTCTAATATCTTGACATTAACTTCTTATAACATGCAATACTACCCTGGTGACATAGAAGGATAAGTTCTGACTACCACTCTGATGATTTGAGTAGGGAGAATGGAATGTTTCTATCCTGGACATAGAGTGACTGCTGATATTTCACTAGTGCAGTTCTAGTGAAGGCTGGAATTCAGGGAGGTTAGATGTCAGGCAAGGGATGTGGGATTGATGGCACAGTGCATAATGCTTACAGGCAACTGCGCATCAAAGTTTCCACTTCTCTGCTGAGTAAAAAAAAAAAATGAATGCCTAAGTTGAACCCCCAGAAGGAAGGTGGATTGGCTTATTGGGTAGGGAGGAAGAACATAAATGGAATGGGATACTGAATGGAAAAAATAGTATAGCATGTATTTGTCTGAAAAGTATTAATTTCAAGGAAGTCCATTTTTCTGATGTCCCCAACAGCAAGTTCAGATCATCAGGAGAGGGCCTGGATGCAATGTCCAGGACTCTTCTTGAATTCACAGGGTGTTATTAATTTGCTTTTCCTGTATCATTATTGAAGAACTCACTATTTCCCTGATTTGGGTATGCAAGCCAATACATTTGGATATAGTATATTTACTTGAAATCTGTTTATAATTCATTTTAACTTTGTTCTTTTGTAATATTATTTATCATGTTTTTTATTACTGTTTTAATATGTGTTGTGGTGCTTATTCTAAACCATCTTAATTGAAATAAAGTTGAAGATATCTGACATAGCAATGCTTATTATCCAATAATTTAGGAGTGTTCTTACTATTAATCAACAAGGCAGTGGAACTCGTATTCAGCGAATATAAAATTTACATCTTTGAGACTGCTCTATTTATTTCTAAAGTAGAGTTGCATTACAGTGTAAACTGAGCACTGTGGTTACAACTAATAGGGATAAATAATCTCTGCAAATAGATATCTATAATCTCCATCAGTGTTCCTTAAGTAATGAGTTTTCTTTCAACACTACAATGAGCCCATTATGTATTCTTTAGAAGAAGGGTGATTATTTTTAGGGTATTAATAGCTGTATCAATTATATAAACATGTATAGATTTGGGTCTAGTCATCCCTTATAAATCTGAACTTGCAGCAACTATAAATTATATCTTAAGAAAGTGTTATAAATTTTAAATTATTTGTAGATTATTTGTGTCCTGACACAAAACAGTACTAGCTCATCATTTCAAAAATATATATAGAGATATAACATAAAATGGATGTGGCTCTTCTGGAACCTTACATGTAATGAACATTTATCAAAGGTACAACTGTACTTAATTTTCTTCAGGTTACACAAGAGCAATTCGATGTATATGTTTAAACAACTACTTGGGAGGAGAGGTTAGCTATGATGGGCTTAAATGCAAATTATTGCAGTACTAGAAATCAAGTTCTTTTTCTTATTACACATTTCCAGAATTAGCAATGTAACCCTACCTGGCTTGATTATTCAACCAAAAATCAACTATTCTATCAGAATCATTGTGTGAATATTTTTTCAAATTTAAAGAATTAATTAGATTAGTAAGTAAGTGGTCTTTGATGTATGCCAAAGGAGATGCGATCAACATAACTTCATATACCAGTAATGGCTAACAGCTTGTCTAAGATCCATGTTATAATATCATAAGTAATGAATATATGTAGCAGTGAATTTCCATAAATGCTCTTTGCTTGTTTATAAGATAATGCAAACAAATCAAATAGCTATTCTAAGGATTTCAAACAAAGGATAAGAGGAAATTTTGCTGTCTGATGTTGCTGCTATTTATTAGAGTGCACCCTGCTTGTTTCATAAAGGCCAAATGGTCAAATACTAGCATTTGGCTGAAATGCAACTTAAGTACTGGGAATTACAAGATTTTGCTTCCCCCACCCACCCACTTCCTCTGGTTAGGTCTTTGCTCTTACAGAAAGAGATGCAATTGAAAAAGTGCATCAAACAAATGCTGCATTATTTCAGTTTTCAAAAAAACAGACTTTAGCAAATGAGCATTGCTCTAATTTTGACAGCTAGGTATGGTTTATCTCATTTTGTCATATCCACAACTTTAGTTAAATGTTGGGTTCACATTTCATAGTCTAGGAAATGTAAAGCCATTAAGTTGTTAGGATCCCAAAAATATCCTCATCTGCTATGTCGGCATGGATTTTAACAATGAATTTCTGGATGTTGCCTCAAAAGAATCATAATAAAGACATAACAATACTTGCAAACTCTCTGTAGGTGTAAATGATTCATGTGTGGCTACATCCAGTAATGGCCGGGAGTTGACTGGTATCTTATCCAGGACCAACTTGCTCCCTTTAAAGGTGTCACTCTTCAGCTGCTAAAGATGTATGCAACTCTTTCTAGCAGTATGTGTATATATATATATATATATATATATATATATATATATATATATATATATATATATATATACACACACACATACACACATACATACACACACACACACACACATGCACAGACATTCATTCTTCTAGCAGGGAATTTCACACAAGATTAGGACAACATCTGTCCAGAAAAATCATGATACAGGTAGCCTGGGGATGCAGTGTGTCCTTGGACATGTTATGGTGGATAAGGCCTCATCTCCACAGTGGTGTACAATTCTTTACCCACATGGATGAAGGGTCCTATATACCCACTATGAAGCCATCACCTATTGATGCTTGTGGAGCCAGTACCCACCATGGATCATGTGTCATTCCAGCCCCACCTGTGAGTGGAATAATGGTATATGCATCCAGATAAAAACTTATTTCCAAAAGCAGGAAAACAGCGTGGTTCAGCTAGCCAGTATAATTACGAAATGAATGGCTCTAGTGCACTTCAAAGTAACTCCAGAACAGCAACAGTCGTAGTTCCAATAGCAGGTTAAATCCTTTATTTTAACAGACAACAGAACTCTCCAAACAAGTGCTTTTGCCTGGTTGTACCAGGCTTTATCAAGTTGAATTAAATGAATGCTTTCTGTCCTTTATATACTAAAAGTATTTAGTCATGTGATATTTGCAGCACTTGCTAATTACATTAATTAACAGAACCTCTGCTTGTTAAAAAATGCAGTTTAAAAGTCTGAATGATTCTTAAAAAAATATACTAATTCCAAAATTAACTTAATTAATTAACTTTATATGCTAAAATAAAGTAAAATTAAAAGGGGAAAAATCTGGTACAGTTGTAAGTCCAGATAGAAAAGAAGCGGGTATAGTAAAGTGCTGTCAACATGGTATAGCAAGAGAAAAAAACCTGAAGCCCAACCCTAGGTCTTCACAGAAATGAGGAAATATTATTATTAAAATAAATTGAACAAGGTGTCCCAATAATCAATAAATAGTAGGTATTGTTTAAAAATCTTATTCTTAATGGTGGTTACTGCATGTACAAGCAGAAAGAAGTCAAGACTTTCTCCTTTTTGTAACATTTTTTTTTCCTCACTGGAGCTCGTCTGTTTGGGGGAGGGTTACATCTTACTACCTTGATAGTGCTTTAACATTTTAATGTAACTGTCTACTTTGCAGTATGCATCGCACTGTTTGCCTGTTCTTTTTCCAGTTATCAAGTAAAGTGGCTTTAAAGAAGACACCTTCCAAATTTTGAAACTAAAAGATGTAACACTGCAGCATGTGCTAACTTCAGTGCTGGTTATTCAGTTGGTAGTATCCCCCCCACCTTTTAAGGCGTGGGGGCAGACTCTTGGTGTATTACTTGTATGTGCAGTTAGTATTTTGGAAATAGTGACTGTATGAGAAATTATTTGTTAATAAACGATTTGTGACCTATACAGATCCGTGACATTTTTAAAAGCTTTCCTTAAACAACTATTTATTTTTTTATAGTATATGTGCAGTATATTTTAAGTCTGTATGTGCAAATGCATACAGACATGTATGTACATATATATATATATATTTTGGTCTACTTCATATGACCTCAATTTCATTTGACTGAAATTCATTTGACTGAGACCAAAACACTGAAAGTTCAAAAGACTGAAAATCATTTGACTGAAACTCATATCACTGACACATTAAAGTAAAAGGTATATGCCCCTTTCCCCACTGTAGTGTGATCCTGGAGTTAGAATATATAGTTAGGGGGGAGAAGCCCCATATACTTTATACATTTTAAACCATACACATTAATATTTATAACTGCAATGAATAACTCTTTGCAGAAAACAATATTTACCTAAACTATGCGGAGGGGCTTCACCCACCACCCCCCCAACTATATATACTAACTCCAGGATCACACTACAGTGGGGAAAAGGGCATATACCTTTTACTTTAATGTGTCAGTGTTATGAGTTTGTCAAATGAGTTTTCAGTCTTTTGAACTTTCAGTGTTTTGGTCTCAGTCAAATGAATTTCAGTCAAATGAAATTTAGGTCATGTGAAGTAGACCCATATATTTATATATGTGTGTGTATGTGTATTTGTACATTTGTCTACTTCTAAATTTTGAAGTTTCAATCCTTTTAATTTCTTATGGTTGAGACCATAAGATTGAAGTTTTGAAACTTTGGACTGTTTAAATGTCGATTGGTGTACAGAGCAGGATGGTATATTTGCCATTTTTCTTGCTGTAGTGCTATTTCAGAGTTGATATATTTAATTAGCAGGAGGTTGGGGAGTGCAGGGGTGCTTGCCCCCTGCAAAAATGTAAACAAAAAAGATTTTTTTTCTTTTTACATTTATTTACAAGTTTCAAAACTTCAGTCTTATGGTCTTGACCATAAAAAAATCAAAGCTTTGAAACTATGAAATTTAGAAATAAACCCTTGTATACACACACACATGCACCCACACATATATTGTGTGTGTGTATATATCTATATCTATATCTATATATATATATATATATATATATATATATATAGAGAGAGAGAGAGAGAGGTGTGTTTCGTGCACATATATGTACACGTATATGTGCAAATATATACCCTTATATATATTTATATATATATATATATATATATATATATGTGTGTGGATGTGTATAGCTAGATCTATATGCTTGCAAATGTATGAATGTATGTCTATTTATAACTTTTTGCATACATACACATGCATCTTTGCTGTCATAGTACTTCTTCTTGGACATAGCTGCATTTATTTAACATACCTTTCCAGACTATTAGAACATCATTTTTTTAAAGCCTATATAAATTAAGAGGAAAACGTAACATTTTAAAATATTTACTGTAGAACTCTAGCCTTCTTACCCCAACTTGGGAAAACCAATTGCAACTGGTCAACCCTGAGCCTCTACAAGTCATCATACCAGTGCTGGCACTGGGGCCCAGAGCGGGTGATCCTTGTCAGGGATGACAGGTTATTGACTAACTTCTGTCAAATCTCATCCTTCTTGCTGTCAATGCCAATTATTGCATTTTCAATTTTTTTCTGCAGGTATGAGTCCTGCAAGAGGTAGGCCATAATTTTAGTCTCATTACTGGACCATTTTTGAGTGTGGCCTTGTACTTTCCTAGGTACTGCCACCTTTAGAAATGCCAGAACTAAAGTGAGGAATGTAACTGCAGGGCTGTGGCTCAGAGGGTGTTAACCACACCCTTGGAAGAGTGACATCACCTTACCCAACCAATGCAGCCTTTTAATGTTTTATCCATGGAAATTATCTTTTTCTCAAATTATGTTTACTATTTACATTGTAAAACTGACAAATATATTTTAATTTTAATGAATATGTGCAGGTGATGTATGTCTAATGGGCTTGTATGCGTATTTCATTTAATCAGATTCATATTTCACCAGATATCCAAATTTCCCATTATGATCATGAATTCTAAACTTTTAAAAGCATGAGTTTTGAAATAATGCTACACACAATCCTTTCACAATGACTGTTTTGTAAGTGAAACTTATTAACAGCATGTCCATTGGTGTTTCCTTGTTTCAGTTAAACTAAATGACCGTTATAAAGTGCTAAGGTGTGTTCTGCAGGATGTGTGCTCCATTGTCTCAGGACTAATATAATACATTGATTCTGCACATAGGAAGATGACAGTAACAGAATGGCTTTTGATGATAACATTTTTATATTCATGAGACAGCTTGAGGACAGTGACACACATTTGTTTTAATGGCAGGATCTCAAACCCTACAGCAAGTACATAAATCTGCAGGAAGTAGTGTTAAGCAAATGGAGACATTACAATGCAGGCTTGCCATGGAGAGAACCTATGCACTTCAACACCAGTGTCTCCTAAACTACATGAACACCTTCTGGAGAATGGCACCATCTCAAAAGTAGCAGTATCTGCTGTAACATCTGTGCAAAGGTGTGTCATGCACAGGCATGTGTCACAGCTACCTCCAGAAACACAAAAAGTACTGACTGCACAGCAGAAATGTACCATGACATTGATCAGGCTCAGCCCACTGCCATAGAGAGTTAGGTAGAGATAGTTATAGTACTGTAGGATGTTTGTGAAGATTTTCAGCACTACATGGAAATTATAGAGAGTAGGGTTAATGCAATGGTCACAATCATGCACAGTGTGGTAGCACACACAGCAGCTGTCTCGGTCTCCTTGTATTTGGAGATGATGCTGGTGTGCTGTGTGGACATGTGGGGACATGTCACTTCATACTGCAAGTGCTTCTCAGGAAAGTACTGGAAATAGTGACAGGGATCTAACAAAACAGAGTTCATGCACATTATCTACACATAGAAAAAGGGGTCTATATTACACCGCGAACTCACAGGAGTTCGAATGATGTAATATCGAACTATTAAGTTCAAAACCCAAAAAGTACGAAAACACAAAACAGCAATTTTGTTCCCCAAGAAAAAAAAATCGCTGTTCTGGTACAAAAAAAAACATGTATGCAGCCCCCCCCCACTTAAATATACGAAGTCCGAGATCGTACTACAGTGGAGGAAATAGCAAATCTGCAAAAATGGCCCACTGATTTTTTTTTCCCCTGGGAAAAAAATCAGTGTTCTGTGGCTTCACTATTTAAATTTTTGCGAGCATTTGGGTTCGATATTACAACGTTCTGACTCCTGTGAGTTGGACTTTGTAATATAGACCCTAGAAAAACATCTTATTTGAGGTCTCGGTCAGGCAGCAATGCTAGATCATTGTGTGCAAGATAAAGCAGGTCACTTCTTTGCAGCAAGTGAGCGTCAAGCTCACGTGACAGCATTTCCTCATGATCACAGGCACCACCAACTATCTTATTCTATGGGGAATTTGTGTTTGATATATTTGGCCTACTGACATTGTAGGTAATGATAATGTGACGTGTCTCGGTTCACCAGCATGCGTTTTAGTAGAGTAATGTGCTTGTATATGTATTTGTAAGTGTGGACGGGGGGAAATATAAATGTAAATGTAATGTACTTAAGTAATAAGATGTTTTTCATCAACATGTTTTTGATTTGAGTAACAGTAATGCTAACAATAGCAGGAAAAAAAATCAAATGTAGAAAGACTGGTTGTGGGTTAAATTGCATAGTGCAATGTTTAGCTCCGTTACAGGCCAATTCAGCATCATCAGTGTCAGTAGACTAATGCTAATACTGACAGACAAAAGAAAAGATAAAAATCCATAAAACGTGGGTGACTGAGAGGCAGAATGAAATAATACACAACCTAACACACACTGGAAAAAAAATGATTACATGACTGTTAACAGTTCTCACTCAGCTCTGCAGAAACGGTGACTGATAACGGCTCGGATGACACAAGGTTTGGTGTCTTTGACATAATGATAATTTGTTTTGCAGTACCTCATTAAAATTATTAAATTCCTTATTTGTCAGAGTTAAAAGTGGAGAAAAATTATATCATAAAAGAAATATGATACATTTCCTTTCTTTGTGAAAGGCATTGGCTCTTGAAAAATACAAGCTGAAATACAGCACCGATACATCTTTAAATATATACAATTTCTTCCAATGATTGTCAGGTACTGCAGTACCAACTTTAAATTACTGAAATCTTTGGTAGAAGCAGTAACATGTATAATTAACAAGAGTCCCTAAACAAACACATTCAACAAAACTGCACAAAATGTCCTTATGCGTTATATGATGCCACATCTACTCTCTGCAGAGATCTCAGTAAACAATCAGGCATAACTTTTATGAAGAGTAAATATAGTGTATGAGTACTTGTACTGTAGAAAAATTATATATATATATATATATATATATATATATATATATATATACGCACACACATATATCTATATATATATATATATATATATATATATATATATATATATATGGGATCCGGTTACTACAACGAATTTGTTTCAATGAAACGTACATTCAGGAGTGCACTTCCGCGAAAGTGCATTTGGTCAAAAATGCACTTTCGTGGGAAGATTAAAATAAGAAAAAAAAAAAACGACATAAGTAATTACAAAAACATGCAGTTTGCATGTCATCTTAGTTGTACAGCAACATTTAGTGTTGATGTACAACCAGGCAAACTAGTGCTGAGATTGTGGTACAGTGGGTATAAGGGAATATTGCCTTTTCTGTAGTGCAGTCTCTGAGTGAGAATATTAAAGTAGGGGGGTGTGGGGGGCGCAGCTGCAAAAAGATTTTTTTTGTGTATTTGTTGATTCTGTTAGGGATCCGGTGAGTATACTTCAGCGAAAGTGCATTTTTGTTGAAGTGCACTTTCGCTGAAGTGGGAATCTACTTTTCTTTTTCGAACAAGTTTATTTTCGATGAAGAAAAGTAAATCTATTTATATATATATATATATATATATATATATATATATATATATATATATATATATATATATATATAAACACACACACACACACACATTCATTTATATTTATTTAAAGATGAGGGACTGCCTGATGAACAGTGACAGTAGACTATGTAAGGCGTAGCATAATGCACACACCCAGCACTGCATGCATCAGTTGTACTCTGTGTTTTTTTATAATGATGAAACACTAACATAAATGACATGGTCCATAGTTTTGGATTAAATCCTGACTCTTTACTTGCACATCCATATACAGTGCACTCGTCTTTTAGTACTGCTGCCAGCTGGCCACTGTTATCATTGCCAGTCATGGTAATTCCTATACTGGGAGCTGCAGTGCATCATGGAACAGTTAACCACCTGACCAATGCATGATCATGTTATGCAGCAAGCGACATGTGTTAAACTTACTGCACACAGTAGCAGGGTCATACTGAAGGACATCCACAGACTAATCCATGCAATAGAATCAGGTATTCAGCAGGCCAAATAGTTTCTGTGACACTACATGCCTAGGACAGGGCAGTATTATACCTTTTTTCAGCAGCTACTGTCAGTTTCCTCACAGGTGTCATAAGTGTCATCTCAGAAGGATTGCCTGCATCACCTACAAAACACAAGAAAAAAAAGAGAAAAGGAGAGGGGACACAACAAATGAAGGGTAGTTCATTAATAAGCAATTAATGTGATGATTCAAATTTCTTCTTACCAGGAAGGTAATCCTGGGGCTTCCCAACATGCAGGAAGATCCAGTGGAGTGAGCTTGTATGACAGATATGGGAATCAGGGGCACTGCCATGGACCACCATGTTTGTTAAGTACATCCAAGCATTACACACTACCTGCAAATTGAAGGAATGGTAGCCTGTCCCATTTTGGTAACCCCTCCCACAGACCTGATGGAGTCCTAATGGCAAAATGGGTTCAATCTATCACACCAAGCACCTCAGGAAAGGTGTCATCCCATAAAATGCATGCATGGCTTGGTTTGGTCCTGTGGTGCTACTGGGAAATAGATACAATGATCCACACATGCCAGGAATATATCGAGGAACTGCTGAAGTATTTCCAAGGTAAAAACCTGAGCAATATCCAACATGTCCACTGTCCATCTCTGAAAGATTCTGTGGCAAGTATAGTGAAGGCTATACCAACCTCAGTATCTATAGGTAGAGGAAGACATTGCAACTCCCCAGTTTCCATCTGTGGACCGTACATAAGAACTCATTAAAGCCCTTAAAATGTCATTGTCCATTCTAACTATATTATCAAAGTTATAATGAGTTATTCTTTGCCTGCATCTTCACCTTCTTGGTCAGTAAATTCTGCTGGGTACTTGTGATTTTGGCTCAGCCAAGAAAGTCAGCTCACACAGAAATACATAGGCTGGTGGCAACAAGAAGCAGCTTTGTCAAATGCAAAATTAAAAGAAAAGGTGCAATTTTATCTTTCATAACTCAGATGGCACAGACACATGTTATTAAACAACTATGAATCACAAACAGTTGAGAAGAGGATTTATTAGCTAAGTTTTACATCATTTCTCATTGCAGTCTCATTACTCCTTCATTTGCATAAGTTTATTTGAGGCTACCACTCATGAACATAAATGGCTTCTATGACTCTAAGCTTAGTTGCACTCGTGGGTAGCACAGATTGCTATTATGCTTATATGTAACAACTTTGACTACCACCCTTGGTTTGGAACTCCTCCATTCAAACCTCTGTTAGTCAGTCATATTTTGCTTTCTGACATAATAGCATTAGCTGCTCTTTAAACTGTGAGTGACACTATATAGTATACCAGTGAATCTTGCAGTAATCCTGTAGGTTTATCATTCTAGCAGAGGAGGGAATAGCAGCTTTACAACTAGATGACCTTTTCATGGACCAGGAATCTTAAATATAATCATCATTAGGATGAAAAAGTCAAAGATACAAATTGTTAAAAAAGGATCACAAGATTTCATGCAAACCCCAATGGGTGTGCAATGAACAACCCATATAGCATAGGAATGACACAGTGTGGACGAAACTTTTTTTTGGCAGTAAATGCATTTTATTTTATAGGGATGAATTAGTTTAGGATTTTTTAAAATATTATTGTGGGTATAGCTCACTAAATGTAATGGATAATATCTAAGGTAATAGGATGGTGTAATTTTCTTAAAGAATTTAGGGATTACACCAAATACGTTTCCTAAACTGGTTATAGAATATAATAATAAGGTTCGGCTAAATAATACATGGCAGACGCAGACAGATCCTGCACTTTTCCTTTTGCTGTGCATGTTGTGTATGCTTGTCTGTGTGGCTCTGTGTGCGTGTGTGTTTGGGCTGTGTACAAAATGAAAGAATGTATTAATTAACTCAGATCTGCAGCTTATCTAATGATTGTGGGCAAGGACAAATGAGAAAACCAGGAGGGCTAAGGGATTCTTTACATGACTCTCAGACCTATTGTCAATATTTACATTGTGTAACTGTTTTTAAAAATCTTAAGAACATTTCTTTTCTTTCAAAATGGTTTCTTTTATATACTTCACTTTATGACTGGTAATAATGTACAATAACTACTGACAGTTTGTCTCCTATATCTTATGTTGTCATCACACTGGGATCTTATTAATTGGTATGAATATGAACTTTGCAGGATCTTTACCTTCCAGATTGTTAATAATTGTTGTTGACTGACCTAGTTTAAAAGTTTGTCCACCAAATTTTATTTGAACAAGGCAGCTTCCTTTTGTCATTGCAAAGGCCTTTTGCTGTACTTTAGGGTCATTCTGGTCTTTGTTGTAACACATATCTGCTATGAAACAAGAGAGCACAGCCTAATTTGGCCTCGTATCTTAGTGATTCTATGCAGACCACTGGGAAAAGTGATAATGGAAATTCTTTTCTGTTTGTAGTACTCGGTTGACAAAATAAGTTGAGTAAATCCTGTTCATATTTGTCATAAATGTTGTAGAAGTGGTGATGGCATTGCTGTTTAGTAACCACAAGCAATTTTTGAAAAAGTTGAAACTGCCATGTAATTTGGATTTATAAAACATTTCAAGTGTATTTAATTTCATCTGCATTATATTCCGTAATGCATTTTCTCTGTTTTTCTTCTACTTTTTCGTGTACGTCCTACAGCCTGTATGGAAATATAGTTTTTCTGCAACATCTGAGCTATAACCTAGCAATTTGAATACAATGGCATCTTTAAAAAGTATTGAGTGTGATTTTATTAGTAACATTAAACTAAGAAATGCCTGCTGTTCATTTTTACAGGCTGATTCTTTGTCATTATGTCACAGTTTAAGAAAAGGCTATAGGAACTTGTAACAATGCAGAGGGGATTATTAATCATAGCAGACTGAGATGTCATTAAGCAGCAGAGAATTTTTAACCTGCTGATACTACCTCATTCTCCCTGTCCCTTATGGGAGCACATCATGAGACTTTGAAATGAGGGCAGTGAAAACTTTAGCATTTTAATGCTTCTACAGCTCAAAGGACCATGCTAAATGACAACGATTTCATGACTTTGAGTGTAAAGTGTCCTGTCAGCACACAATGCAGGGTTACACCCTCTTGAGTGTGATAGCAATGGAACACATGGCACATGCAATTTCTTATTGCTGTTTAAATGCCGAATGTCAGTATTTCTAAAATGGCTTATTCACCCCTTTACTCAGTCAAAGGTTATAGTAGGATAACACTGTGATCAGTGCAAATGAATGCTACATCTAAAATTTTAGCATAGCCAATGTGTGCCTTCTTTTTCTGCATGATTGTTCAGATTCTTTAAAGAGAATGTATGTTTTTTAGAACTTTAGACCCATATTAAATCTCTTGCTTTGTTATTGAGTCATGTGTGCTTCATTTTACTTAACACTTATAATCACAGCTATTTCCTTATGTCTACTGATTTCTGACAAGGAGTGAAATGTCTGGATAGCTATTCTTGTTTTAGAAGGCATTGGCCCAAGTTCACAATAGATTTATTTTATAGAAGAATCCTGGTTGTGGCTTCTGAAATACAAACCTACCTTGGGTCATTGAGTTATAGCTCAGAGTCATGGGACTAGAGTGTCAGTATTGGCTTAATTTGGTTAGACTCCTCTGTAGCTAACCTGCTTATTGCAGCTTGAATTTTTTCCCCAATTGTCCCACCACTTTCTTATTGTGGATTTAAAAGACTATGTCTCTGGCTTCTGCCCCCCTTGTGGTAATCTTACTTCCAAAGTCCCTCACTTCCTTCTTTCTTTGCTATTGTCTGTTGTGTAAGCTATTTAAGTATTTTACCCACCTATTGTTTTCCATAGATCTATAATACTGACTGCCTACCCAGAAAACCAGCATTGCCCCGTGGTAAATCTTCCTTACTACAAATTGTCTCCTGCTCACTTTCCCAGAGCTTTCATCTGACAAGTACCTTCACCGCACTCTTTAATGGTCCTGAAAAACCATGTACCCATGAATTACCACATAAGTGGCAGTACACTAAATACTGAAAGTGTGATAAGGGACTTAGGGACACAGGTGGACAGTGGTCTCAACTTCGATAACGGTCTCAACTTCGATAACCACATCACCAAAACAGTCTGGAAATCCTTCTGTGTAGCACATCTCATCACTAAGGGATTTTTATCCATAAAAAAAGTAGGTCATTGTCCCACTATTCATCCCTCATTAGACGCATTATAGAGTACAATGCCCCATTTGGTATGTACCTCACAAGACATCTGCAAAAGTTGGAAAGCCCACAGAAATGCCTCACTAAAAGAATCACAGGCCTAAAGCAGATGTCTTATGCTAAAAAAACTCCAGCTGTACTCTGTCGCATATCGTCTACTCAGAGGCGATCTCTGCTTAACATACAAGGCCATGTCAAACCTAGAGCTGTTGGACATGCTACACTTAAAGAAATCCCAATCCCTCAGTGCCACGCACTCCAGGGATCTAAACCTGGTCATCACAATGAACAAAACATACTGGAGGGATAGGTTTCTGTCCCAGAGACTCCCCATGCTCTGGGATAGACAGCCCATACATGTCAAGCAGAGAGCCTCTTTGGCCCTCTTCAAAAGGAACCTTGATGACTGGATGGGAGATAGGAAATTCACCCCGGGGATCACATCAGTACCCTGCTAGACAGGGGACTAGGGAGGTAAATTGCCTGGGAAGAAATGGCCGGGGAACTGTTATGGCTAGGCTTGTATAGGCCCTAGGGCCGATAGCCTAGTACCAGCCTATGAACCTATGAATTAATCCCACTCTATCCTTGACAGATAACAAATTTATTTCGCACTTTTGCATTTCAATTAACAGTTTGAGTGCTACTGCATTATTTTGTCTTCATTTGTTGACTCTGCAAATAAAATAATTGTAAACATCATTAATACTTGAAATCAGCTTGTCCAGGTATTTTTTTAAAGCTGTTTTGTGGTAGCCATATATTCTCAAGCAATCTTTTTCATGTTTTTACATTAAAAGGACTGGGATAGTCCATGTAGTGGTAGCATGTGGTGGCCTGGTCTGAGTTTGGAAGCATATGAGAAAGCTGGAAGTGTAGTTGTCTTATTGGTCAGAGGGCTAAGAAGCTAGTTTCCTGTATACATTTGGTACACTGTGCCACTGCTCATTGTGTAGCAGGTGTCAGTAATGCCCTCTATAGACAGACACCTAAACCCAAATTTTCCCAAAAAAACGCATCTGAACCTTTACCAATAAGTCGGTGAGTGTAGAGTAGCTGCTTAGTTCGTTGATTAGCACAGAGCAGCTAGTTTGTGCTAGGAGTAACTCTGCCCTTTCAGTTTAGTGTTATCTAGTTTAGACTATTTTCTAGATCCAAAAGCATCCTTAGTCAGTTCACTATTAACCCGTCATGCACCACTCCCTTGCACCTCACCCATTAAAGGATCTGACATCATGGATCTGCACTTTCCCACTTTCTCCACTGAATAGACAACTAAGAGGACTAATTAAGTCCAGCAAATTAAATTTTGAGATAAATGAAACATCTCAGGCCAAGTACAACCTTAAGGCCTTCTTTAGCTATGTCTGAAACCATAAAGGTAGCACACATCATTGTGCTGAACTGTTGGTAAATGGAGACATGTTGACATAATTGGGAGATATAGTAAATCTCCTGGCTGACAAATTCAGCCCCAGTTTTATTACCCTATCACTACCAGCCACCCTCAAGGAAATACAGTGTAGTATAACCCCTCCAACTATCAGAAGAGAGTACGTCTTAGATGTACCTCTAAGGCCAAGAATACAGCTTCGATGGCCCCCAATAATATCCCAAGATACCTACTAAAACTGCCTGAAATGTAACCAGTCAGGACCTCTGGAGTTAATATTCAAACATAGACTATACCATGTGAATGGAAGACTGCAATGGTCATCCTTCTGCACATCAATGGATACCAGGAACCACAGATCCATTTGTTTGACTAGTTTTGTATACAAAGTCATGGAAAGAAATATCATGGAAATAACTAACAAGGACATTGGAAACCTTCAGACACTGGACCCAACCCATTTTGGTTCTGTCAAAGGTGGACTCCTTTGAGAAGGTCACCAAGGCAGTGGAGGAGGGCAAAAATTGTGCATACTGACTATGTTGACCAAGTTTGTAAGCAAACTCATGGAATTGGGCATAAACCCATATGTTACTTGATGAATAGCCAGCTGGCTCACATACAGGACCCAGAAACTTAGGATTGGAGAGGCCAGTTCCATAAAGAGGTCACTCAACAGTGGCATCCCACAGGGCTCTGTGCTGTGTCCAGTCCTCTTTGACATCTATCTATCAGAGTTCAATGCTAACATCAAAAGCCTCTGGCTAGCCAAATTTTCAGATTATTGCAATCTAAGAGAAATTATAGGAATACCCTCAAGATACTAACATCTTATAGGAATGCCTAACACAGAAAATAGACTTGTGACAAAGTCTTGGCTTAAAACTCAGTGCCAAGAAAAGCATAATCTAACTTTTTGGGAAGTCAGCCAGCCAGGGGAAACTACCTTATTGATGAAACACCACCTAAAAGTAGACATATAGTACTCAGGAATTTTGGTACTCATGTAGATAGTAACCTGGTTTTCCAGCAAAATGTGTCTAATGTAGTAAGAAAATCATTCTTCGTCACTCATCTTGTAAGTAAAGGCATGGCATCCAGGTCCAAGGACGTCATCGTGGTACTGTGCTCAGCCCTGATCAGAGCCATCATTAAGTATGTACCTGACCAGACACATGCAATGACCGGAATGTCCACAAAGGTTTCTCACAAAAAGAATACAGGGCATAAACACAATGTCCTATGTGAATTGTCTCAAATCCCTATTTCTGTACTCTGTTTTACATAGACTGCTGAGAGACAATTTATGCCTGGCATTCAAGGCACCCTAAGATCCCTGTCTGACGGGTATTTTGTATAGCCACAAAATAAACAGCACAAGAACTACTAAATTTAAAGATTTACATCTTATTTGTGACTTAAATAGGACATCATGTAGGGACAGGTATGCAAGTTGGAGAATACTCATCCTCTGTAATAGGATTCCCATCCATGTGAAGAAGAACTTTCCCTAACCTTTTTCACATATAAGCCAGACATGTAGATGGGAAACTGAACATTCACTCCCGATCTGACACCATTGTTTTACCTCTTCACTGTCCAGATTTCCACAGAATGTCCACATTTTTGCTTCATATTTTTGTCTGTTTCTCATAAAATTTGTGATTTACTGGCAAATCAGTGAGGTTTATATTCACTAAACAATTATAGCATTTGAGTTTGACTTCATATCCTTGAGAAAATGCATGTTACCACAAAGCATTTTATTGCAGCAATGTTCAAAGTTTATAAGAGCAATATTTAAAATCTGTCCCTATTTTTAGATCTTCCCCCCTGCCCATTATTTTTAGCTTTGTCCAGAATTATTGTGCTATGAGGTTAAGATGTATGACCCCTATGTCTTTAAGTTTACTTTTGCATGTTCTGGAGCTGTTTTTTGGCACATCTATAGCAGCATGTCAGCATTTGCAAATATGTTGTTTTTTGGTTAACGGTGTAGATATTTTTTCCATGCATTGGGAATAGTATAACCATGTATGCTAGTAATATATAAATGAGGGACAGTGAGTAATTTCTTACAGGATGAAAAAATCATCATGATAGTTTGTTTGTGGTGCATTAGAAGAATAGGTATACGAATTTTATTTGTGAAGTCTTCTTGAAGATTATTTTGGAGTTCAAAATGTTTAGCAGTAGATTGCATAAGTTTATCATCTGCACCCATGACCACTTTGAGATCATGGTGGTGATATTAGAGATGTAATGACTGTCCAGCATGACCAGTTTGAGATCCTTCTAATGTCCACACATAACAGATTAAGCAGACTATATACTTTGAAATGGAATAGAGCACGTTTCCCAGACAGTGTGGCTAACTGAAGTATGAGGTGCAAAGTAGGTGAACCATATGTACACAGACTTCAAAATGTACTTTCAAGGAATGTAATAATTATTTGGGCATGTAGATAATTCAGCTAAATATGTTGCAATGTTACTGGCCTGTGTTTATTGTAAAGTATTATTTTGGGAAAAAAAACATTTTCTGGTAATTGTTCATTTGTATCATCATACAAGACATTTTGATGTCAAGCATCAGTTTTGCGTTGTTGTGTACCAAGAAGAATATATTGCTTTTATTAAAAACTCATTTTACACTATAAATATAGCCACTACGAGTCATACAGAATATGAATGCAACTTGAACTGGGGAAGCATATATTTTCATTGCTATCATTTCTTAACAAGTTAATTTTGATTATAAATGCTTAATGGCCTCTACAGCTCAGCTGCTTCTGCTATTTAATCTTTCATGAAGATACGTTCCAGTGAGTCTGACATCATAATCAATTCGGTTGTCAGACATATACTCCAAGAAATATGAATATGACAAAAACAGCAAAATAGAAACCGGATAGAGAAAGTATCATATTTGTAGAAAATTAAGCCAGCTGCCAAAGAGGAAAGAAACGAATTAAACAGAACAGATTAAAGCTACAGCATGATTTAACTGTAATTGTAAATAGCATTCTGAAAATTGGCTGTTGTTATGATCTTATATTAATTTTAAGGAGAAAAATCCATTAAAGTCTTGCAAGAAAGAAAGTAATAAAGAAGGGACACATTGAGAATGTTGTTTAATTTTTACAACTTACGAAAAGCAGCACAATTTGATTAGAGACAGCAAAATCAGTGAAGTTTAAGAATTTAAAACATTTAAAATTTGTTGATAAAAAGTACATCCGTAGCAAAAGCATTGCAAAGAAGCTATCTATCTATATATATATATATATATATATTTATGTATATATAGACAGTGTCCCACTAATGTTCGATTCACAATTGAAGAAAAATTTAGTTTAAATGGAGATTAATACATGTATGTGTGTCTGCATGTATGTAAATGTGTGTGGATTTCTGTGTGGCACCACAGACTGTGATACAGCGACAAGCCCACAACATGTAGTATTATATTGTTTCCGTCTTTAACTTCTTTCCTCCTATATTGGTGTTATATGATTTGTTGCTGCACGCATTTATTCCATACTAAAACATTCATCGATGGTACAGCTGGCCAAATTATGTAATGATCAAACTTTAGTAGTGCGACTGTTAGATAATTCAGGATTTTATTCTCTTTCTACATGATTCTGCAACTCTTGAGTTAGTATGTTTAATTTCCAGGGTTATGGAGGCAGATACACCCTGTAAATAGTCTCAATAGGCACACGCAGCCTTTTACTTTTTAAAAATTAAATAAATCATTAGTTTTTGCAGGGAGTAAAGTCCTTCTGCACTGCTGATATGGGTGATACATCCCACATACCATCTTTTAATTTTATATACTAACTCAGAGATTGCACAAACATGGGATAAAGGCAAATTCCGCAACCCCATGTACTTGTGAATTAGGCAGTCGTCAACCAACGACACATTTAATTGGGTCACTATTACCCTTTTATATATATATGTATGTATGTGTGTGTGTGTGTGTGTGTGTGTGTGTGTGTGTGTGTGTATATGTATAGGTTCATAGGTTCATACTAGGCTATCTGCCCTAGGGCATTTATAAGCCTAGCCAGAGTGTGTTTGGCTTTCGCCACCCATTTTAAATTAATTTTGCTATGCCTTTTTTTTGAGGTTAGTATACTGTGCCTCTGTCTAACAGTGACACAGAAGTGATACCCGGGGTAAACTTATGATCTCCCATCCACTCATCAAGATTCCTCTTGAAGAGAGTCAGTGAGGGACTCTGCCTAACCTGGACTGGGATTTTATTCCAGAGTGAAGGGAGCCTCTGGGTTATGAATCTGTCCCTCCAGCATGTCCTATTTATTTCAGTGCTGAGGTTCAAGTCTCTCGAGCGCGTAGCTCGATGGGATTTGGATTTTCTGAGGTGCAGCATGTCCATTAATTCAGGGTTGTACATGGCTTTATATGTCAGGCACAGATTGCCTCTGAGCAGGCGGTATGCCACTGAGTAGAGCTGGAGTTTCTTTAACTGGGCAGCATATGGCATCTGTTTGAGCACTTTGATCCTCTTGGTGAGGTACTTTTGGGGTCTTTCCAGTTGCTGCAGGTGTCTGGTAAGGTACATCCCAAAAGGGGCATTGTACTCAATTATGGGCCTGATGAGGGATGAGTAAAGAGGCACTATGACCTCCCCTGATCTAGATGTGAATCCCTTCATGATTAGGTGGGCTATATAAAATGTTTTTCTAACCACTTTGGCCACGTGGTTGTCAAATGAGAGATTGCTATCAACTTGGGTCCCCAGGTTCCTATTTATTTTTTCTGTACTTAAAGGATTACCACCTATGTGGTAATTTGTGGGCACTTTGTTTTTGCCAAAGGGGATGACTATACACTTTTTGGCATTTAGCTTGAGGCCATGGCTCTGTCAACAGTTGTCTGTTTCTATGAGGCCCTTTTGGAGGATGCTTGTGTGGGCTGGAGAGTCGATTATGGCGCCCAGTTTGCAGTCAAATGCGAACTTGGTCAGCCACAGTCCTTCCGTGTTGGCCTGTACCTCCGAGAAATATATATCGAACAAGAGAGGTCCCAGGACTGAGCCTTGTGGGATGCCACTTGTAACTGGTTTGGAGTCTGACATGGCTCCAGCTATTCTAACCATGTGGGTTCTGTTCTTGAGCCAGTTTGCAACCCATCTAGTGACATAGGGGTTTATATTTAAGCTGGTGAGCTTATCTATAATGCCGGAGTGGGGTATTGTATTGAAGGCTTTTGCGAGGTCCAAGTAGGCTGTGTGGACCATCTTCCCCTCGTCAATGGCCTTGGTGACTGTTTCAAAGAAATCGACCAGGTTTAAGAGGCAGGATCTGCCCTTAAAGCCGAACTGGGTAGGATCCAGTGTCTGTAGGTCCCCAGCATCTTTATTTATGAGGTCCATGATGATCCTTTCCATAGCTTTGTAGATCAAGCTAGTCAGGCTTATGGGGCGATAGTTTCCAGGATCTGTTGAGGCACCATCTTTGTGGAGAGGGACCACTGTGGCTGTACGCCACTCTTTGGGTACATATCCTGTAGTAAGGCTGAGATTGAACAGTAGTTTTATGTGTGGGTTTAGCTCTTCTTGGAGTTCATGTGGGACGCAGCCCGGGACACCGTCTGGTCCCATTGATGTTGTATTTTTTGCTTTGGAGAGGGCGGCTCTTACCTGGTTATCTGAGATGTCAGGGGGGCAGCACTCTGCTGGAATAGATATTTGCCCTTTTGGTGGGGAGGGGGGGGAGAAGTTTGCACTGAACCTGTCAGCTAGGATGTTGGCAGTGTATGTGGGTTTGGTGCATTTTTTGTCATTTTGGACTAATTCTGAGCATATCTGGGAATTCCCACCCAGGTTCCTAACATAACTAACAAAAGCCTTGTGATTATCCTTAGTGTCCTGCACATTTTTTCTCTCGAAGCTGGCCTTAGACGATTTTATGAGTGCCCATAGTTTTTTGCTAATACTGATCAGAGATGCTTTCCCTTTTTGGGATTTTGCTCTATCATGTAGTAGCTTCCTCCTTCTATTGTATAGTTTGTTTATGGCTGAGGTCCACCAGACAGGACATCTGCCTTTGGAGGATTGGGTCTTGGATTTATTTGGGATTACATGATCCATGCATTCCTGAAGGTGTTCATAGAATGCGTTTATAAAGGATTCTGCGGTCTGGGCCGTATTTTCCACAGGCCCGGGGGCTTTCAAGGATTCCACCTCGGTTTTGAGGAGTGTGAAATTTGCTTTAGAGAAGATTTTCACTGTGGATTTCTGGGCAGGGGGTGGGGTCGGGATGTGAATATCCAGTGAGATTAGTTTATGGTCTGATCTTACCAGTGAGGGATACACTTCTGGTCTGGAGCATAGAGTCCCCATATTGGTGATGATCAGGTCCAGTATGTTTTCCTCTCTTGTGGGAGTAGTAACAAGTTGTTCCATAGCATTTGAGTTTATAAATTCTAGGAACCTTTGGGCTAGGGTATTGGAGCTAGAGTAATGCTCCCAGTCTATGTTTGGGTAGTTGAAGCTGCCCAATATAATGGTGTTTGGAGAGACCTTCATATTTTCCAGTGTTCTCAGGAAGGCCGAGTGGGGTTTCTGGGTTTGGGAGGGTGGTCTATAGCAGGCTATAAACTGGAAGGCAGTTTTACCCACTGTTAGTTGCACATGGATAGTCTCTGATGCTTCGTGCTGTGCCACCAACCTGGAGGTGTGGGTATCTTTGACGAATATTGATACTCCCCCTCCTTTTGTGGTTCGGTCCAAGTTTTGGGGCCGAAAAGCATGGTATGAGGTATAACCTGGTAGTGCTGGGGTGCTCTCGGGAGACTTGAACCAGGTTTCTGTTACTGCACAGATAGCGATGTTCTCCATGCTAAGGAGAGTTTCGAGTGCGTGCATCTTGAGGTTTAGACTTCTGGCGTTGAGTAGCATTACTCTTTGTTTCTTATCCCTTGTGATACCTATGGAGGTGGGTTTGTCTTTTGAGCCTTGCCTAAAAAAGGCACTATGGGGGTAGCAAGAGCCTTTGCCAATATCCGAAAGGCCAGGGGTGACAGATGCAAGCCATCCCTAGTGAAGCATCGTGGCTTGTCGAGCATGTCATCCCAGGCGGACAGGCATTGGATCCCCTTTGAATGACACCAATATTTAAGCCAGTTGTTGAAATTGATCATCTTGTCTTCATATTGTGGCATCATTCTTGGTGAGGGTAAGATGCTACTCAAGGTCAGGGTCATACCAGCCTGGGCTACATGCTCAGAGAGCTCCTCTATGTCTCTCTTCATGTACTCCAGGGAGGTACGTCTCAGGTCATTCACACCAGCATGGACAATGACTGAGTCATATTTGTACTTGCCTTGGAGTGACCTGAGTGCTTGTGTTATGTGGTGGATCCTAGCGCCCGACAGGCAGCTCACCATGACCTTCTCCTTGTTCAGCCTGGTGAGCGGGACGTCAGTGTGCCTGACGATAGAGTCACCTACTACAAGTGTATCAGGTGTATTGTTTAGCTTTAAGGGCTGTGACTGTTCGGCACACTGGCTTTGTGAGCTGTGTGTTGCACGTGTTTTGTTTTGGGGTAGCGGTTGCTTGGGTGTCTGCTTTGGAGGTCTCTGCTGCTTAGGCGGATTTTTATTTAGAGCCTCCGAGTATGTTTTTGCGTGTTTATGTGTTTGGTTTGCTGTCGTGGTAGGTCTATGTGAGACTGGAATTGTAGTGAGTGTGGTTTCCTTCTCCTCCTGACTAGTTACGCCAGTACTGAGTTGAGAGAGCTTAGCCTCCAGTTTGGCTATATGGGTTGCATCTCTCACATGTGTTGGAATTTGTTGGGAGGAGGAGAGGGTTGTCTGTGTACATGAGGCAGTTGTAACATTGCCTCAAGATTCCCAGATTCACCACCTGGACCGGAGAGGAGATTGACAACTGACCTTTGGACATGCTAGAATAGTATTGGGAATTCCTTTATAATTGAAAAAAAGGGCCAGTGGGGAACAAGGTACTCAAGGGGAGTTTGTGAGGATGTAGTGCTTTTAATTTTTTAGTGCTCACTTATATATTTGCTTTAATGAGGAAGTGCCAGGTAACGTAAATGCAATGTGTTACAGGTAACTTAAAAGCAAAAACGACAAACAGTAACTTTCTTTCAAGTGAAAAAAGGAAATAAGTACAGTAAGCAATGCAGATATCACTAGGGATCCACAGAAGTGCCGAAAAGCTGCGTTTTAGGTGGAATTAGCATTTCAGGGAAATAACAAGCAAACAAACAACAAGCATACAAACAAAGCTAGATTAAGCAGGCCTGGATCTAGTCTATGCTACAGCAAACAAGTTGTACCAATTTCAGTAAGAAACAGCTCAAATATTCAGGCACTATAAGCCTTTAACCAGAAATTCCCAGCTCAGTAGGGCAGAGTCCAGCCTCTCCTCCCACAAGAGTGCAGACCACGAACCCTCTTAATGTAAAATAACTGGCCTGAAGCCCAAGTGCTTAAACCAAAATTAATACACTTTTAGAATAACAGACACTGAGCCCTCAATCAGCAGTTCCCAACTTAGAAGGATGTAAGCTACCTGTTCTGCCACTACAGTGCAGACCAAAAACCTTCTTAATGTAAAACAACTGGTCTGAAGCCCAAGTGCTTAAACTAAAAGGCTTAGAATGAGTTACACCAAGCAGTGTGTTTGTATGTGTATATATATATTATACACATACATACACAGTGTGTATGTGTGTGTTTGTATGTCTATATATATAATATATATATATATATATATGTGTGTGTGTGTGCGTGTGCTTATATAATATATATATACATACGCACACACACAGACATTTGTGTTTGTATATAAATTGTGTATGTGTATCTTTCTCTCTCTCTCTCTCTGTGTATATATATATATATATATATATATATATATATATATATATATAAATAAATATATATATGGGTCTACCTGACATGGTCGACAGGCCATATGATCGACAGTCATTTGGTTGACAGGCATGTTATGTGGGGGGCTTCGCCCCCCCCCCCCAACTATATACATCAACTCCAGGGTCGCACAACATTGGGGAGGGGGGCAAATCTGCCTGTTGACCAAATGAGTGTCGATCATATGGCCTGTCGACCATGTCAAGTAGACCTATATATATATATATATATATATATATATATATATATACATATATGTATAGAGAAAGAGAGATCTAGCTGTCTAATATATATAAATATATATGTATATTCACACAGACATATACATACAACCTGACAACATTGGCTGTTTTATATTAATGTTGCCTAAGTGGAAGGAAATAGATCTAGTTAAGATATCAATGAAAGTTATAAGGATGCTACATGACTGATACCTGTACTGGATGACATCATTTCTGAGTTAAGTAATAAGTCAGAATTCAGATCTGGATATCAAAAACTTGAACTTTTCCCTAACAGTAGAAAAGTTATAATTATGTCTGTCCATGTAGCCTTGATGACATAAAAAGATTGGTATTTAGCAGTAGTTCAGATGCTGAAACCCTGAAGGATAGCTATAGATAGATAGATAGATAGCTATAGATAGATAAAATAAATAAAATACAAGGGCGCAAAAATGAAGCAGACTTTAACAATTCCAATATACGCCATGACAGAGAATACAGAGAACTAGATGGGAAAACAAAGAAAGTTGTAAATGCTTAAAGGATGTTGTCTTATGTTAAATAAGGAAAAATGTGAATTTTACAAGGAGACATAAGATATATGATTTAAATTCTGTAGGAGTATATCACGAGACTCCGTGTATGAAAACAATACATGACGTAACACCTCAAAGTAATACAAAGAGTTCAGATATTTTTTTTCTTTGGATATAAGCAGTCATAGTTCCAGTTTTATAAAAGCCTTAGCAAAATTACAAGACCATTTGTAGAATTTGTTTCCATTTATTTGGGCAGAAATGCAAGGAGATGAATAAGGAATAACAATGTCACATTTTGATATAGACATTTGTTAAAGCATGGTGCAGCTTTTAGTTTGATACATAACTAACATCAACATTTCACTGCATAGGCTAGTTTCTCCTGGATGGATGTTAGCACTGTGGCTATGCTCTCATAAGAAAACCCACTTTGTGAGCATACTGACCCAAACCACTACAACGTCAATGATTCTGGAGGTTACAATCACAAAAGCCTAACCTGTTCATCTGAAAGCCATAAAGACAACACGTTTGCAGCAGCATAGACAGAACACATTACAAAGACTGGAGCAGCATACATGCAACACATTACAAAGACCTTCAACAGACCACAGAAAATCATACATACACAATCACCACAACATGACAGTGGGTATGTTCCATAATAACAAAATACCATTGGTTAACTGCTTAATAAATCCAGACTTTAATGTTCATCAGGCAGAGATACAAGCAGGAATCAGGATCATAAGATGTTACTAGGCTATTGGCCCTGAGGCCCTTACAAACCTAGCCAAAAATTTAGCCCATGTTCCAACAAGTCAGTATCCTATGCCACTGTCCAGCAGGGACATAGGTGGAATCCCAGGGGTGTATTTTCTGTTCCCTATCCAGTTATCCAAGTTGCACTTAAAAAGGTTTAATGATGTACTCTGTTTTATGTGGAGAGGGAGTCAATTCCACAAAAGGGGGAGTCTCTGGGACACAAATCTGTCCCGACATCAAGTCCTATTGATGCCACAGACCAGGTTGAGGTCTTGCGTGTGGGTTACTTTAGTGGAGCTTGATTTGTTGATATGCAGCAAGTCCCATCAGTGTGGGGTCTGAGATTGCTTTGTATGCCAGAAAGAGGTCACATCTGAGAAGTCTGTAGGAGACTGAGTAGAGGGACAGGACTTTTAGCTTTTCTCTGTAGGGTAGATGTTTGAGGCCCTGGTTTCTCCAGGTGAGGAATCTCTGTGGTCTCTCCAGCTACTGCATGTGCTTTTTGAGTTATATGCAGAAAGAGGCATTGTATTCAATAATCAGTCTTATAAGGGAAGAATACAGGGATGTTATGACCACCTTGTCCCTGAATGAGATACCCTTACTAATGAGGTGGGCCATGTAGAAAGCTTTCCATACAATGGAGGCAATATGGTGGTCAAAAGTCAGTTTGCTATCAACCTGGGTTCCCATGTCCCTCACAACTGATGGAGTGCTAAGTGCCTTATTATCAATGTGATAATTTGTGGGGAAGTCATTCGCCCTAAAAGGGATGATGATGCATTTTTTGGCCTTCAATTTGAGGCTATGTTTCTGACACCGGTCATTTGTTTGGTAAGACCCTCTTGGTGGATGTCCACATCACTAGGGGAATTGATGACAGCACCCAGCTTGCAGTCATCTGCAAACTTGATCAGCTATAGTCCACTAGATTTGCCCTGCACCTCTGAGAATTATATCGTAAACAGCAGAGGCCCCAAGACCGCTCCCTGGGGTACACCATTTGTTATGGGTCTACTACTTGAGGTGGCTTCCCCTATTTTGACTAGGTGGGTTCTGTTAGTGAGCCAGTTTGCTTACCCATCTGGTAACACATTGATTGATGCCTAGTTGAGAGAGTTTATCTACTATACCTGAGTGGGGAATAGTATCAAAGGCCTTGGCCAGGTCAGGTAGGTGGTGTGCACCATCTTCCCCATCGTCTATGATCTTGGTGATTGTCTCAAAGAATTTAACCAAATTTGACAGGCATGACCTCCCCTTAACAAAACCAAACTGTGTGGGATCATGTGTCTGGAGGTTTCCAATTTCCTTGTTAATGAGGTCCATGATCTACTCCATGGCCTTGCAGATCAGGCTAGTTACGCTGATGGGCCTATAATTTCACAGATCAATGGACACTCCACCTTTGTGGAAAGGGATTACAGTAGTTACCCTCCACTCGGCTGGGATGAAGCTGGTACTCATGCTTTTGTTGAATAGGGTGCCTAATGGTGATGCAAGTTCCTGCCTGAGTTAATGTAGGATGTAGCCTGGGATGTAATCAGGTTGCATGGAGGCTGTATTTTTTGCCTTTTTGAGGGCTGTGATGACTTGCTCCCTAGAGATAAGGGGAGGGAGGCAGGTATTGGGGATGTTCTGTTTTACTGATGGGAGGACAGAGGAGTGAAGTTTTCACTGAACCTGTCTGCCAGCAGGTTGGTATATCTACAGGGTTTCTGTATGTGATGTCCTTGACCACCAGTTTTGAGCAGATCTGGGTGCTTACATTGAGATTGTGGACAATGTGTGAAGAAAGCCTTATGATTGTCTTTAGTAGATGTGGCGAGTTTGCTTTGGAGGATTTCACTAGTGCTCTTATTTGCTTATTCAGGCTAAAGAGAGATTGCTTCCAGTTAGACACCTGCACCTTCTTGGTCCTGTACAGCAATTTTTTTCCTTTTATTATAGAGTTTATTTATTGTAGATGTCCACCAGACATGTTTATTCTTCCTTGAGGAGGAGGTTTTCATCCTGTCTAGTATTCCTGGTATCTGTTATCCACAACATCTTAGTAAAGGTAGACTACAATGGGGTTTAAACAGAAACTTACATCTCTGGCATTAGAAAGAAGTTACTGTCAGTGTCATGCCTATGTGCAGCTTGAATTAGTGGTGTGTTATTTAGATTAAAAATGATTGAGTTATTAATGACATGGTTATCATTCATGTCAGAGTGCACAGTCTAAGAGGGTCCTCTGTCATGGATATATAACAAAATGAGGTTGGTTTAGTAAGTATCCTGGCAATCATTGGGAAAAAACATTTCTAAGTGAAACCATCCCATATTAAAGCAGTAGATTGACATTTATTCATATATTTATTTACTTCTATCCTTGTCTGCCATTTGTTGACTTGGATACAACACTGATCCAGGCTGACCATTTTCAGGCTCAGCAGTAATTCACTGTCTAAGAACATATTATCATACACACAGTATTTAGGCCCTGTTAGCTTTGTGTGAGACATGCAACTAAGTGAGTGTGAAATAAGTGCTACAGATCAGTTGCATAGCTTTGTGCTTACCAGGGATCTTATCAGCGACGCAGCCTTTGTCACCAGGGATTGTTGTTCTCCTGTCCGTCATTTTATAAAAACCTATAAGGACACCAGATATACCTATGGATAGTGTTAAAAGTGCACACTGACCATAGAAGTGATTGATTCATTACTAAACCAAGTATTTATTATAGTGATCAGTGTTTGGCTTTGTGATGGTTGTGAATGACAGAAAAAAGGCAAAATACATTATTGTGATCCTTATTTTGATGATAATGCGAGAGGAAAAAACAATAAAATCATTAACTGAGCTTGCTGTGGGTGGGGGTGGTTCATATATGTATAAGCTGTAATGCATTGTTTTGCTTAATCTTTCACTTTCACCAAGAATTGGCATCAGTGGTAAACAAGGTGGTTATGTTTTGGTGGGGGCAGATGAGCATTCTTATAAACACTGTTAAAAGATCATTGATAAGGCATGTGTCATGGGGAGGAGTACAAATGAGTGTCTGTGAGCAACAAGTTCTCTGAGTGGAAGTAACTGACCATCAAGGTAGATTCTCAACAGCAAAGACTGCGTGTGTGTTTATAATTATGTGGGGATTTGTATGTGGCAGCACAAACTGTCATACAGTTACAAATACTCTACATGGAACATGATATATTTTTTGTCTAACTTTTTTCCTTCAATGCCTTTATCTTTGCTACGTTTTTAAAAAAGTGGATAATTATACATGCATACATATGTGTGTGTATATACATATAATAATTCAGTGTGCTCCTTTGTTGCTGTTCATTTTAACTCGTCTCTGTTTGGGCTCTATGAGCCAAGCCAAACCCCTAGCTTGACTCCTTTTTTAAAAATTCCAAGGAATGCCATCTGTTTTAGCTAAGCAGTTATATAGCCAGACAGGCATAGAGACCAACAGAATGATTTAGCTTTAGATATTTATATGTAGACATACATATATAAAGATATTTTGGGGTTGCAAGTCAGCAATCATATTTGAAGAGGAAGCTTGAGTGCACAGAGAAACTGTATGAATGCACAGAGACTACTTACAAACTCCACAGAGACTGTAACTGAGCAGATTTGAATTCTTGGCCATGCAGCTGTATTGCATAAATATTAATCACTGCATGTCCACTCTGTCCGTGATAACATCTGCAAAACATAGATACGAAGTAAAACTAAATTTCAGACTCGCTCAGAGAACTTAAAATACATTATTATGTCTGATATGCAGAGTGCAGACATCTTGATATACATATTTGAAAAACTGGATACCTTCAACACTGGGCACAAGGCACTACAATAAAAATATTAGAGCACAAAGCATTTCATATAAATTACCTTCTTGTGTTTTCATAGAAAGATTACTTTTTTCAAGCTATGTCTATAAATTGAACAGAAGTTAAGTTACACTGTTAAAAAACAAAGGGACTTTCAGAAAATTTATTAACAAAATAAGTCCTATGTACGATCCTTAATGGGGGCGGGTCAGACATGGTGACACTCACTGTTGAAGAATGGAAGCCTAATTAGGACATGAAGGAAGGAGAACTGTGTTTAAAATGAAGTGCAATATTTTGGTTCAAGCTAATGGGTGTCAGTTCCTAAAGAAAAAAGCAGGACAGGTCCTTACTCTTTCCATTATGAATGCTTCTGGGTGATCAAATGTGACTAGAGACAGCTAACCTTCCTGCAGCCTAAGCTGTGTTACAATTAAATGCAGAATGAGACACTTCATCTAAAAATAATATACACCTGATTTGATATTAATGAAATGTAAAAAAAAAGTAATACATTTATATTGCTAGTTTTAGATTTTCCAGAGGTGCTAATTTCTAGTTATATGAGATATCTTTACTACAGCTATTTGTCTGTCCGTCTATCTGTCTTTCTATCAGCATTTGGTTTGCTGATGGTTGTTTAATCACTGACATGTATTTTTATATATTTTATTTTTAATTTTTAGAAGGACATATATGTAGCAAGTTCATGGGTTCATAGGTGTCTACTAGCCTTTTTTTAAGCCAGGCCATGCATCCCAAATCTCTGACAAGTTCTGATACCCTTGATAAGTGTAAGCATGGCCTGGGAGATGAACAATGAAATGATAAATAAATGAGATTTGGTAACAAACCAATTTGTCTAGGGACATCTTCAGAGTAGGGTTAGATACATATATTAGTAAGAGTTGAGGGTAGAAAGTGGTTAAATGGAAAAGGAGAGGTGATTGGGAGGAAATGAAGTAAGGGTAGGGAAGGGCTTTAGGAGGTTTTGCAAGTGTAACTGGGTAAGGAATCACATTTTGGTGTGAACTTGCTGGATAGCAGGTTTACGTCTGAGATGACCTGTAGGTACACTGGTGTCAGGTAGGCCTTGGTTAATAGTAGTGGGTAGGTGGTGAAGTGAGTAATGGTTACTATCCCCCCCCCTGTGGTACTGGTTGGTGGAGGGTTAGGAGGGGTTTAGGCATCTTAATCTGGTAGGTCTCAGTCATAATTCCAGTCCATTTTTTTTTGTGGTTGCAGTTGTTGAGGCTTGGGCTGGAGCATACCTCTTAGATGTACAGATTTCCAGACTGGAGTACTTCAGGTCCACATTTTGCCTCATACTTTGTCTGTTTTCATAATATTGTGGTTTTCAGCATGTTGCTTGCTAATCATTTTATTTTACAATAGTACCATGCAAGAAATTCATGATAATGCATAGTTCATTATTCCAGTAACTTACTAAGTTTATAGTACAATATTTAAAATCCTTCCTATTTTGGATGGGGTGGCACAGAGCATATATGGCTTTGTCCAGATGCCTAGCTCTCAAGAAATTGAGAGGTTTGGGTCACAGGCATGTGGGGTACTTGATCTGTATGTTGCAAGGCCAGAGTACACAGCTCATTTGTAGGAGTGTGAGTTGTTGGAGGGGTTCTTGAGGATGCAATGTTTTAGCTTTGCAGCTCAGTTGTGTGGTTGTCTGAATGGGGAAGCATGGCATATGGTGCTAGAATGTTAGTGACAGTATTGCAATAAAATAAACTTATCTAGGAGATATATTTTATTGTAAACATGATGTTAGTACAAAATAAAAAAAGGTTGTGATGTTGGGCTTCTTCCTATTAGTCTTGGAAGCTTAATGTTTCAGGCAGGACTAACTTGTGTGATGCAACTGGTTACTCAAGAAGAGAGCCGTTTATTGATTTAGTCATTTAAGAACTAATGTTCTTGGTAATGAACATGTGAATTCTGCAGGACCCCTTTTTTCTATACAATATGCCATTGGTAGATTATTCTTGTATTGCTGTGCTTAGAATTTAAAACCTTGTTAAACGGTTTAGCTATGTAATTTGCTATATTAGTATTTTCTTATCTAGATGGCAGCTACATACTTCTTGGTTGGCATTGTTTAATTAAACAAACCTCTTTTGACCCAGTTAAGTGCGTTATTTTACAGTAAGAAAATGGCTGCCCTCTGAAGTGGTACTGCCTTCTTCTGTTTTGTGACATCCGGGGGGCATTGCGGGAGTGAGGTGTACTCAGTTTGACAAGCTGATCGCTGCCCAAGTACGGTGTAGAGTAGGGCTTCCTTGGTTGGATTAAAAAAATAAATAACTAAAACAATAATAAATAAAAACTGAAATGCTGTACAGATTTTCAACTATAATGCATAGGGTTCAGAACTTGGGGTGGTGATTATTTCTAAAATATTCTTGGTGATGAGGTGCATTAGAGAGCGGTGACTGTTTACATTGTACGGTCATGCAGTTGTGAAAGCAAGTTTAAAGTGTTAACTTTGAATTCCCCCATTGTTTATGGCTTGGTACAGATTTCTTGCTCTCAGAGGTTGAGAGGCATGTCATACAGTCAGTTTTTTGGCATGGTACAGACGGCAGCATGGTGACATAATCTAAAATGGTTATACGTAGTGGCACATTTTGAATAGGCTTGTTGCATTCAATCATGGGTTTGTCACTGCTGGAGTGGGGGGGGTTGTTAGCATTTTTGTTACTGCTAGGGGCACAAGTGAAGTAGTCAAATTTGGGTTGGGGAGCCCCATGGCTTGGCCTGTTCTTTGTGGGGTTATGGTTGGTGCACGTTCAGCCATCTGGTGTTTTGGGATTTATGCTACTGCAGTTGGTACTTTTGTGAATTTGTGGGGGCAGTTTTTTGGTTGCCCCTGTGGGGGGGCCGTTGCCTCTCTTTCCATTTGGTTGAGTTTGCATTTGTTTTCTCGCTCTGTGGTTGTGCTTGGCGGGAGTGGAGTTGCCATACCTGTGGTTTGTTGGAAGGGTTGAGAGAATGCATGCATTTTGCAGGTGGAAAGTCACCTGAGAGTATTTCCTGACAGTCATGCGTTTGTGGTGCAGACATAACGACCGTGGGGGAGGATGATGGTGCTGTAGCTCTCAACTGGCCAGGCCTCTCATCCAGATACTTCAAATGAAGGTGATTGGGATAATTTATGTACAAGCTTTGTTTTGGAATTTTCAGGTAGGTTAGTTTTATCTGAAAGTTCAGAGGAGCAACTTTTGTTGAAGGACAATGGACTCTGCCAACTATATCATGGTAATTTTCTATCAGAAAAATGCCATACTTCACAAAGTATAAACATCATTGGCACTGCACTAGTCAAACTTTCAGCTACTTCATGCATCATATAAACGCCATGACATATAAACTCAGTCAGAAGGAGAAATTCTTTACTCACACCACCACATCTTTTGATATGATATGTATATTTTAATATCCATGAAGTGCAATCTACTTATAGACAAACTAAAGTATATAAATTACGGAGTAGTTTGACACCCAACTTAAGAAAAATGAGATGAAGAATATCTGCATTATCAAGTTTATCACCTTGCCCTATGTCATAATTGTATGTATATATATATATATATATATATATATATATATATATATATATATATATATATATATATATATATATATATATATACACACATATATAATGTCTGAGATTAGGGTTCGACCCCAGAAATCAAATACAAGAAAATGCGTAGCATTCATATTCTTCATAGTCTGCATACCTATACTACATCTCGAAAGGATAACACATACTCAAAAAAATAAATAAATAAATAGAGAAAAACACAAAACTAGTAATATGTGACACACAGTATTAAATAGTTTTGAGAGTCCTTTATTGACCTGGTGAATCTGCGTCTTTTATTTGCAGTAATGCATATCTTGCCCACTGTGTGATTTGTCCTCATTTAGTTGTGGCCTTGGCCAGATTTCTTGCTTCAGGAAGTTGAAAAGTATGACTAGGGCGAGGGTGGGAAGCCTGGGATTATGAGATGGAACACAGAATTCTAATGGTTTATTACATCAGCTGGCAGGGTCACTGGAGGGTTAAGGGATATTGTTCACTTATAGAATTTAAAATAAATAAATAAAATAAACTTAATGGAACATTATGGTTAATTTTGATTTAACATGGATACCAGTGAGATATTCCTGATATGGCTTTTTGGCCCATTGGCAGGCATGGGTTTGTGCCACCACAGCCACTATTGTACATGCCACAAAGAAAAAATAAAGCCAGGTTGGTAGTATTTTGTCCTACAAGAGTGAGATGTTTTGGGCAAGTAGTAATAGGGCCTTGGATGTGGCAAAGAAAGGTGGATTTATTGAGGGCTTTCATAGGATGGACAGGTTGTCTTTAAATGTGTTTTATGTATATTGCATAATTTACGTGTCTCTTTTCCTTGTAGATGGTGGTGTTACACTGAGTGTTTCAGTTGTTGGAGTGATATGCAGTGGGTCACATATGGTGCCAACACAGACATATCAGCCGATAGGCTGAAGGAAGTGGTCTCATCGGGTAATGGATGTTGTTACAAATGGGGTTTCTGATTGCTGGAGTGGCACAGAGTGAGGTCACAGGTACCATTACAATTTTACCTACTCAGTTTGATGTCTGAGTTTTTGCGGTATTGGTGTATTATGTGGACTAGTAAGGCTGAGATATGTCAGGGGTTCGGTGAAGCAGGTGTTTAGCGATGACTGATTAGTTAGGCTCATCCCGAGGGCAGTGGGGGGGGGGTCATTTGACCTTTTACTGGGAAGAGAGGTTTGGAATGGGGTAAGTACAGGAATATATGAATTCATTGATGTGGATGGGGTTCCGCTGATATGGGGAGGTGGAGTTTGGAATGGGGAATACCAGGATATGCAAACTTATTGTCATGGATTGGGTTAGTTTGATGGCATTAGGAACTGTAAACAGTAAGCAAGGTTTAAGGCTTTATTGGCTTACTGCCTACTTGTGAGGGGACCTGTGGGTGCTAAATTTTCTTAGGCAGTTTACTTGCAGTAAGAGATGGCCTTGTCCTTATCAATATTGTGTAGGTATCGCATTGATTTTAAATGTGTGAGTACGTATTCAGTGGTATGAGTGATGGACGGGGAAGACATGCCGGTTAATTTGAGTTTACAGCATCCTGAACTGTGTAGGTTAATTTGTTACATGGATAATATGAAGAGATTTTCTTAAGGATTTTCTGTTGCATCAAGGAGTGTGGGGACATTATGTAGGATTATTAGGTAGACATTGCCTGTTATTAAAGTAAGTTGGCTGCAAGGCTTGGTGTTGGTTTATGGATGGCCATCGACCTACAGCTTTGTCTGCTTATTGTTTATGGGTGTATTGATGTGATTAACAGGGCAGTTTTGGTTGCCAAATGCTTTCTTGCCTTATAAAAGTGGATATGATGGCAGGATTGTTAGGCGATTGATCCATTAGAAATAAAATCTCATTCTGGTCATTAGTATATCTCTTGGGAGGAGAAAGTAGATGCAATTAGACATATTTTGTTTTGGGGGTCATTGGGCTTCTTAGAGTTCTGGTGCTACACTCTTCTGGTGTGGTTTCACCTGCCATGGGTTTAGTGTTTTGGTGGTACATTCAACAGGTAATGACCTGGGAAACATAGTGAAGCTGCAATTGGTGGCTAGGTAAGTGATTTTAGCCACTATACAGAGGTTATGCTAGGTTATGAGTTTATGGTTGGTCACATTAGCATTGTAGAGGGATTGGGGTTTAATTGAGAGACCTCTTCCTACATATAACCAAGCTCCACTGACTATTTCCCCCCTCTCTTTTCTCTCTCTCCCCCTTTCAATGTCTTAAATTAGTCAGTTAGACAGCTGGCTACTTTGGCTATTTATGAGTTAGGACTTTGGGAGGTGGTGACACACATCTAGTTTGATTAGAGAGGATGTCCTACATGGAATGATGTTCTTAATGCCTTTTAATGAGTGGCTAGTTTGGAAGCTTGGTAGGAGAAGAGGGGGGAACAGCCTAGTCAGTCTGGTAGGCAGAGAATAGGGACAGGCATGCCCTCTTCTTTTCTCCCTCTGGTTTTGAATGTTCATTTCAATGAGTTGGGAAAAGAAAGTGAGTATTTGGAGGTGGTTTGATAAATAAGCAAGTGGAGGTAGGGACATTGCTTATTGGGTTGGATATTAATTCAATAAGTGGTAAATAAAGTGAATGGTGAAACGCTGCTTCATAAGTAAAATAAGTGAGTAGAGGTATGGATGCTGCTTACTGGGTCAGGATGAGCAAGGTCATGCTGTCCTGATTAACGTTACATGGATTTTGAGGCTGTAATTCAATTAGCTATACTATGTTTCAGTTGTAATTAATAAATATTGGCTAACGAACTTATGTTTATGGAAGTTTAATAAAGGTCGTTAAATGTCATTCGTGTGATGTGGTTTTTGAAGGGGACTGGGGACTGTCATCATTTTTTCTTTTTTTCTGTCTTTTACACATTTGGTTCTCTGCGCTGTACAACCCCTAACACACACACTCAGACTGTGCTCATTGTTTTTTTTTTTTTTTGATAGAGTTCTGTTATGCTGTTAATACACAATTTTTAAGTTTTATCCCCTTATACAAATATATATGTTTTTTCTGACCTTGCATAATGCTGTCTTAGTTCATTTCCTTTAAACGGGCCATGTTTGTTGTTTACCATGCTAATCAACTGCATTTCAAATTGAACATTATTGGAGTGCTTTAAGGTAAGCATTCACACCCAATTGTTTTGTTTGTTTCATTTTTTTTATTATATACAGTTGATTGTTGGCTGACCTAGTGTGACACATTCTTTACTGTATGGGCTTTTTACTGTTTTTGTGTGTAACTGAATGACCTATTTCTAGGCTCTGATATTGCACAGACTGCTTTGTTTTGTTGCAGAAGCTTTATAAGTAGCTAGTGACTTTATTGAATTCCATCCTAATATTTTTGTTCTAAACCTGCACCTAGAGAAAGTGTATAATCATCAGAGCGACTAGTTGCTGCATGTGTTTTTAATGTTTAAATTGCTCATACACATTGAATAAGTGCATTTGCAACCTGAATAACTTGTGCTAGCTGTACTGGAATTGCTTTTACTTTGCAGATGTACAATGATGAGTCATTGATTAGTTTTTCTGGTATATCTTTATAATCTTACAAGTGTTTATGTTCTCTACTACTAAGTTTTCTTAGCCATAAACCCTAGTCCACTCTGGTGTGCTACTTTTACCCCCTCCCCCAAACCACTCTGATTGTACTATTGTAAAATAACTGCCTGTTGTTACATTAATGCTTACTCTACTTACTCTGCTTTTCTCTTTTTCTAGTCATACTCATTATTTACCTACACTAGCGTACTGCAGCTCCTGCAAAACAGTGTCTATGGGATTGCAATTGGCTACCACAGTCTCTAACAACAAAAAACGTTTTCTCTCCCACCAATTAAGTAGTGTAGGTTACAAACATAAAAAAAATTTGTTAAGCTTTCTTTTACAGTCCTGTGTAACTAAGCGAGTCACCATTTTGTTCAGCCATAGGGCTCTTTCTGCTTTATTTTTTGCCTCCTTCCCCTGTAACTAAAGTAAACTGATTCATACATTTGTCTCTCTGATCCTAACTTTTACAGCTATACCTTGTACCTTTGTGGCTTTCTAACACTCAGATATAGATTCCTGTTTGAAAGTTTTACTTATTTGTCTGATATTTGAACAAGAAACCCTGAAAAAAAACCCTCAAAATTGTATACTGTTGGTCTGTCTTTCCTGCTAAAAGTAAGTAAAATGAAAGTGCCTTTACATTCAACTTACTTGTGGTGTGGTGTGGTTCTGCCTGCTCTGTTTCCCCTAACTCTGCTTGGGCTTGCTTCACTCCCCTCCGCTTCCGGCCCAAGTATCCTCTAATTTATACTTTTACCTCATTGTCTGGTCTCTCTAAGAGCCCTCTTCCACCACCATAATTTGTCATCTCACCCTTTTACTCCTCCCACCTTGTCACCAATCTTCCTCTTTCCCCGCCCACTGTTGACTGCCTGCTCTGTGGCTTTCCTCTCTCATACTTAACTCTTTCACTCCCTAGCACACCTACTGTCTCCTAACATGCTCGCTATTTCCACCCCTTGATACTGCTCCTCTCTAGCCACCGCCCTTCCCTAATATATTTCTTTATATTTTTCCCTATAACTCTTCTCCTCCTTTTTCCATCACACAATGCTATCCTTACTACTATTTCTCCTACTTTTAATCTCATTAGCTCTAAACATTTCCTACCACACTGAGCTCCATATCATCCCCTCTTCCCCCACCTTTCTCTTTCCCAGACCTCTTCCAACATATAACCAAGCTCTGACTATTGCCCCCTCTTTTCTCTCTCCCCCTTTCAATGTCTTAAATTTAAACTCATGGCCTACCCCACTCTTACTTCTAAGCCCAAACTCAAGTACCCCATTCCCCTTACTGACCACCCCCACCTTTTCCATCTTGTCTTTGCTCTTCTGGTTTCTGGTGACATCCATCCTAATCCTGGTCCCTCCCCTCTCTCCACACCCCCTCCACCTACATCTGCTGTCCCCCCAAAAAACATCTTCAAATATTCCAGCATCAAACATCTGTCTATCTCTGCAATGAACATCCAAACCCGAAACAACAAAACGTCCAAACCGCACGCATGGTGGCCCAACAGAAACCTCGCATCCTTGGCCTGATCGGAAACCTGGCTAAAACCTCATATCAATTCCTCTAAATTTCTCCTACCTCAATATAATATCTATAGGTCTGATAGGACACCCAAAAAGGCGGTGGAGTGGCTATCTTGTACTCTGTCTCACTGATGCTAACACCTATAGACATAACCCTGCCTAGTTTCTCACCTGCTGAACTACTGCTGCTAGACTTCCACATCAGTAACTATAGGAAGTTTGTTATTGCCTCTGTCTGTATCCCCCCAGGTAAGAATATCCATATCCTTGAACATATACTCTCCTGGATAAACACCTCCATCCCCTATGAAACCATCATTCTTGAAGATGTTAATACAGACTGGAACTCCCTTATTGGTAACTTACCCCAAAATCTCATGAACCTTTATTGATTCTCACAGCTGATCACTACCCCTACCTACTACAGTAAAACTGCTACTGGCTCCACAATTGAATGGATGTTGACCAACTCTCCAAACAACTATTGTAACTCTTCTACCTTCCCGGACTCTATTAACGACCATTCTCCCATCTCTATCTTAATGCACTCTCCTCATCTCTCTAAGCCCCATCTCCACAGAGATTGTAAGAAACTGATTAACTTTTCCCCTGAAACCTTTAACTATAGACTCTTTGCGGTCAACTGGTCCTTCCTTAAACTCTCTGCTCAGTGATGCTGTTAATAAATTCAACCACATTTTCCTTGATGTCCTAAACTCTCTTGCTCCAACTTGCAAAATCTAATCTAATTTTGCACCCTGGCTCTCCAAAGCTACTCATGAAAGAGATGCTGTATGGAAAAAATGGCAAACCACTAAAACTCCCACTTTTCTCCAAGGTTATAAGCAACTCAGAAATTGTGTAAAAAAAAATACTTATTATTTTAGATAAATGTCAATATTTCACCAAATTTCAAAGCTTTCACCAAGATGACCCCAAAATAATCTGGAGTACTATCAACTCCCTGCTTCACACTGGTTCTCCTACCATCCCTAACTCTTTCCCCTATCACTCTCCCTCTGAAACTGCATACTTACCAAACCAACACTTCATAAAGAGCATCTCTAAACTCCTACCCTCTGGTAACTCTGTTCATCCCAACTATTCTGTGTCACCCTCACATCCCCCTAAATCTGTATGACCCTCTGTCTCTCAGCCTTTTACCTTGCAACCTGTTTGTACTAAATATATCAAATCCCTTATTCTTAAACTAAAACCATGCTCTCCCTCCACTGATTATCTCCCCCCTCAATTTCTGAAAATTGTTGCTGACTCTATTACATATCCTGTATCTGTGTTAGTCAACCACTCCATTCAGAAATCTACTGTACCAGAAATATGGAAATCCTTCTATACCACTCCTCTGCACAAAGGTGGCAACTCTGTTGAACCCTCTAACTATAGACTAATCGCTTTTCTCTCACTGCTTTCTAGGATATTTGAAAAATGTATACATACTTAACTATTGTCCTATCACATTCACAAAAGTCTCCTCACCCCCTCAAAACATGGTTTCTGCCCTAAACACAGTACCTTGACTGCCTTACTATCCTTTACTCAAAAGGTTGTAGAAGCTAGGGACAACAACCTCCTCATCTCCTGTCTATTCCTTGATCTCTCTGCCTTCAACACTGTGTCTCATCCCATCCTTCTTAACAAACTCTCAGACTAAACCTCTCTCCTTCTACTCTTGGCTGGTTCCAGTCCTACCTTACTTGCAGAAAACAAGCTGTTAGATGGCAGCAGGCTTTCTCGCCCTTCCTTGCTGTTCAGACAGGAGTACCCCAACTCCATACTTGGACCGCTCCTTTTCAACATTTTTACCAACAACCTACATTCATCCTGCAGTCTCTCACCTGTAATACAATACACAGACAAGTCTGCTCTCATATCTATCTCCAATACTATCTCTGAACTACACACACTAACACAGAAGTCCTTTATCTTTGTTAAAAAATGGCTCAGACACAATCAACTAATCATTAACCCTAAGAAAACTCAACTCCTTCTCTTCGTACCTCAGACACTCTTTCACCTTGTATCCAACTTTTCTGTTTCCTCCCTAGATGGCAACACGATCTTCCCTGCCTCACACACCACACTCCTTGGGGTAACAATTGATGACCAACTAAAATTTGACTTGCATATACAACAGGCCATCAAAAAAAAAAAAACACCAAAAACATGAACTACTTTATAGGAACAAAAAATTCCTCACTACTGCCACTAAACACACATTTGTCCAGGCATTTCTCTTACCTAGTCTTCTATATGCTTCCCCCATCCTTACCAATATCCAAACTACCTCAATGCAGAAACTGGGACAAACATAACAAAATTGCCAGGTTTGTTCTGAACCAATCACTCTCTTCACATCACTGCCTCTCACTAAACAAACTTCAGCGGCTGGAATTTCCACACCTCCTACAATCACAACTCCACACTACCTTTTCCATACTCAACAAACCCTCTGCCTGTCCTGCTCTCCCCTCCCATGTTACTCCCCCTGGCTTCTCTAGAGTGCTAATCAGCGTCTTCTCTCGGTTTATAAACCCAAAAGGAATATTGGCAAACTACAAACATTGTCTCACTAAATTGGAACAAACTCCCTCTCTATTAGATCCAACCTTTTGTTTCCCTGTTTTAAAAAGAAGCTTAAACCCCATCTACTAAATTGAAATTATGCCATTGCCTTGGCCACACACAGTCTTAGTCTGTCCTACTGTATAACCTATTGCATCACCTCACTTTCTTTCTCTGGTAGAAACTTCTGTTTAAACTAACCTCCTAAACCCTCAGCTCTACTACTATAGCTCCCTCCTTTCTCTCCCCCTCCTATTCTCCACACTTTTTATCTTTTTTCCCCAACTTCCTATCAATGTCTAAACATTGTCCTTCTTTTGAACAAAGATTACTTTTTGTTTTTACTCTTATATGTGGTACATTTTATACCACTGCTATCAGTGCAACCCTTAATGTTCATATTTTTTTTCTTCTTTTTTTTCTTTATAATTTTGTATTTGCATTGTTTTTAATAGTCTTTGTCCTGTATGTTTATCTTTGCTTATGTTTACTGGGGCTCTTTCCCCTTGGGTCTCTACTGAAAATGGGTTTGGGTTGCTTACTATCAATACAATGCAAGTGATTAATTACCTTTTCTTTTTTATAATTATTTTGTATTGTGATTATTTACTATTTGTATATTGTCACTTTGTCTTTACTTATGTTTGCTGAGGCTTTTCTCCTTGGGTCTCCACTGACAATGGGTTTATTTGCAAACTCAGTTCTCATTTAACAAACGTGAAATAAATAAAATTACTTATTTAAAATCCTAAAATGATATTTATTTTCTTTAATTTTATGTGCAGTTAGTGGAAAGAAGTTCACATAGCAGATAAAAGCTTTTTTGCATTTTTTTCTTAATAGTTAGTTTCTGTTTTTGCTATTTAAACAAGTTGACACTATTTACAAAATTAAATATTGCATGTGATTTCTTTCTTATTTAGTTTGCTTTACCATAAACTTCACTTTTTATTAATCTTTTTCTTCTCTATCTCACACAAACCGCAATATATACATGCATATGATGGAACCTGGGCTCTAGCTGATAGTCACTGTTGAAGTGAGACCCTGACCCCCATGTGCAAAAGTGGAAAAAGGGGCTATGGATGGATGAATACATGTGATCATAGAATCTATAATGACAGTATCTGAAGGATACTATTTGTTATCCCTTTACCTCCTGAGTTTGCTCCAGCTATTTTCACTATGACACTTCCAGCCCAAATAAAGGCAACATATGATAGGTTCAGGAAGACATAGAGGTTATCTGTCCATTTATCAAGGTTTGCCTTAAAGGCACCAAGGGTTTCAGTTTGTTTAATATGAACAAATAGTTTATACTGGAAATGGATTGTGCATTGGGAGATCATTATACTATGCCAACGTGTCTTGTTTATTCTGTTAATATTTTTGCAGAACATTTAAATATACGGGCGTTTGTGATACTGCTACTTTTATAAAGATGTGTGGGATAAGAAGAGAAGTGTCCTTCACAGCACTGCATTCTAAACATAAATCACAAGGAGGAAGGCTGTAACGCACAGATTGTGCTCATATGGATTCAAGTCTGTTTTATAGCTGAGGGTCTTCAGTCCTTTGATATTTTCATTAAGGACTCTGGGATATTTCAGGAATTATATGCCAAAGGAAACGGTGTACTCTATATCTGGTCTAGTAAAAGATGACTAGAGAGAGCTGATAACTTTGATCTAGATATGATGCAGTTAAACAACTGGGATAGATAAAAGGACTTTCTCACTACTATTGCAATGTGATAGTTAAAGGACAGGGAATTCTCAGTGATGGTACCAATCTCTGTATATGACTGAATCATTCAGTACTGTAGGTTGTGGAACAGCTTTCATTTCCAAATTTAACAGTACTGCATTTTTTAGCATTTAGTTTAAACTTAATTTCTTTGCAGTAGTTATTTTCAAGTTCTTGAGCAGGCTGCAGTAAAATGATACCACGAGTTGAGCAAACAGAAACACCTAGCTTGCATTCATTTGCAAATTAAATCCATATGTCTTGACTGTTGCACTGAAGGTCATATAAGCAGATATTGACTAGTAGGAGACCCAACCGAGAGATCTGAAAGATACTACTGGTCACCAGTTTATCTTCTGAGCTAGCTCCAGCGACTTTAACTACGTGCATTCTCTCTCCAACAGCTAGTTTGGTATGCATATCAAAATACAAGGGCGTGTGCATTATTAAGTCTGTTTACAATGTCAGCATTGGGAATTATGTCCAAGGCTTTAGCCAGATCAAGGAATAATGTGTGAAGTATAGGCTGCTTTTCAAAGCTACTGTGACCCATCTGCAATAGCTTACTAAGTTCAGATGCCATGGCCTACCTGTGGCTAATGTTAATTAGTATCTAAGTTTATAAGTACTAATATACTGTGGTGAGAAGTTGTTTATCATTAGAATGAAGGGGTCTGTTTGGGAGATAGGAAGGAAGAATAGAGCTCAGAGCAGGACAGGCATGCCATTTATAAATTACCTCATGGCCAGTAGCTGGTTATATGAAGTCCAGGTAGGTGGATAGCTCAAGCCAGGTCAAACTTTTAAGGTACTTGCAGTGATGTGTATAGTATTGTTTTCTGGCAGCAAATTTAGCAACTTTGTTTTAGCATATTTCAAGTTTAGTTTTAACAGACTCCTGGTAAGGATGTAAGAGTAAAGGAAGGATATAAGTGGTTACTAGAAAAGTTTTAGAAAAGGCTGTTAAGAACATCTGGCAAATTTTTTTATATTATTTTGAATGTGAAGTTCAAATCTGAGGTTGTCAACTGTTAGACCAAACAGTTTTGTATGGGATACAGGTTTTATCTCTGTATTGTTAAGTGAGAAGACTTTGACAATGGATTTAGCCTTAGGATGTACTTTGGGGAGGAATAGGAGTATTTTTTTGGTGGGGTGAGTAATAATTGGGCATTGTGAAGCCAATTTTCATCATAGGTGAAGGCTTCTTGTATGATTTCAAGAACATGCACTAGATTGTCTGATGAGCATATTAGTGTCAAATTATCAGAATATTATATAAGTGATGCATGCCTAAAAGAGGCGTACAAGTTATTAATGAGAATGTTATAGAGAAGTAGACCAGGAATTGAGCCTTGGGCTATACCAGTGGTAATGGGCAGGTATGAAGAAAAAGTATGTTGCTGTCTGTCAGATAGCTTTTAAACAGTTGAAGTGTAGGAAGGGTTAGGTCAAGATAGAACGTGATTGAAGGAGTTTGCCATGTGAGATGGTATCAAAGGCTTTAGACAGATCCAGAAATGTGTAAGAGATAAGTTTGCCTGAGTTCCTTTTCTTCTTTTTATATGTAAAAAAGATAATATTGCAGTTGCTGTACTATAGCCAGGACAGAATCCATGTTGACTACTGGTTAAGAGCTATTCTGAGAGGAGATGGTGAAGAAGTTGAGTGTGTTTACATTTTTCTAGGATTTTTGAGAGGGGGAGAGAATTGCAATGCGACAAAAGTTAGAGACATCTGTAGAGTTTCCTCCCTTGGTCAGTGGGATGACACACAATCATTTCCAAATGCCTGGGACTTAAGATTCCTGTAGGGATCTATTGATTAATTCATTACCCCCACCGACTACCATCTCATGGTGCCTCTGTGCTTACATCCGAGTGTTCTATGAGACGATAGGAATTTCAATCTGTTACCCCCTGAGTGCTATCCTGTGGCGTGAGAAACTTTAATGTTGATTTTTTTTAACTGTGTAAAGGATAAAACACACTGAAATTGTAACCATTGTTTATATTCTCCTGCTATAGTTGTGATTCAGTAGGTAATGCATGCTGGTTACATTAAACTTTTGCAAGAAATCGGCTTTGTAAGCCTTTGATAAAGCAAGTGGCGGCAGCCAACGGGATTCTTGCAATCCAAGCCGCCACTTGCATAACACATCCACCCCCGACCTAATTTTCTTTTGTTTGACCCAAATAAATAGAGGGTCCAGCAGCAGGTATTTCCTTTCTTTTTGCTGATATTTGCAGATTTTTACCTGCTGCTGGATCCCTCTATTTATTCTGGGCACCGACTTCACGGATCGCTACTGGAGATATCACCCCGGTTTTGCCGTAGTCCTCAGCAGTTCCAATGGTTCTATGGGTTTTAATTCAGGTAAGATATTAGTGTTGCAAGATGGTTTGGCAATTGTCAGATGCTGTTAAAGCATTATTGATTTTATTTTACTCTTAACTGGGCTCTGAAAATGCACCGTTTGTCTAGAGTCAGTGTGATTGCACTTTCGGTATGGACATTGAAAGTCAAACAACTGTTACTAGCTTTGATGTGACTATAGGTCTACAGCTCAGTACTTAGGTTTCACTTTAGTGGATCGTTGAAGTTTCCCTATCGTGCATCTTAACTGTGTGTTTAGTTTTTATGAAAAGTAAGAGGGTGCTCCGTTTTGGACCCCCTGCCATACTTGGCGGTTGAGAAGTATGTTTACATTTGTAAATTATGTTCTCATTTCTTGGTAAGGAGGCTGGTGTTCCCAGAGCCTCCTTCACAAGCTTATCTAGTGTTAATGTTCTTTAACTCAGATGGAAATACTTGTTTTTACTGCGGCTAATTTTGTCTGAACCATTGCTTCACCATTCTATGCTGTTAGTTTCTTCCTGCAGTAGTTTATATAATTGTCATTTGCTTGTTTCTTGCTGGAGTAGTATATCTAAATCTACCATTTGCTGTAGACTTTATTGAAGTGCCTGAATCCCTGGACAATTTAAATTGTAGGTTTCTGAAACCCAGTAGCTGTATTGTTGGGCAGCCGTTTCTTCCCTCATGCAGACGGATATAACATAAAATACAGTTTGCAATCCTTGACTGGAAATATGTCCCAATACACTAGCAAGCAAGCACTTAATTTTAACTTCTACTACATGTGTGACTTTATTTCAGAACAGCTTGCATGGTAGCTACTGTGACAATATACAACAATGCTGTGAATGCTGACTAGGGAGAATCGTTTGGGATAGGGTGGAAAGAAAACTCCAGTAATAGTTTAGGGAGGAAAAATTAGGCTATTCCTGGTAGGAAACAGCAAGTTAAGTGCATAGGTGAATGCTTTGAATGAACTGTAATGTGGAGCAACCCAAAGGTTTATTGGCCTTTTTTTGCATCCACCACAGAGCAGTGGAGTGGACCCAGCCATAGAGGGGAGGGTGAGGGAGGAGTGAATTGTGGTGACAGTATGTAATATTAGAAGCATTTTTGTAGTGTGGGATGTTGAACAGAACATCTGATTGAAAGTTGTGAGTTCTTTGATTAGTAATTAATGGAAGAAAGCATGATACCGTCTAAGTGGGTTTAGTTTTTAATGTTAAGCCGCTTAAGTATGCATGCCCACGGAAAGTGTTGTAGTTTAAAAATATTTTATAGTTATTTAAGTGGTCAGAAATAAAGTTTCCAGAACAGCCTATTTCAGTTACTTTCACCACAATTTGCAGTCTCTTATGCTTTGCAGGTTTGCTGTACACGCCCACTTATTTGAACCTTATTTTGGTTTGGTGCATTGCCTTCCAAAGTAATGATTGTTTTTCACGTGATGGTACGCAATGTGTTGTTGGTAACTTATCAAACAGTGTTAGTCTTTTCAAAAAACATTTTCACATGTAGGGAGTAGGACATTTATTTGTAATGTTTAGCACGTATTTGACAGTTCTGTGGTTTACTAAAGGCAGATTTTTTTGTGTGGGGTTTTTTGGGAAATTCTTTGATTTCTTAAGGTACATAATATCTGCAGGTGAGTTTGTCATCAGTGCTCCCACAAAGTTTTGCTATTGTATGATATGGTTAAATAAGCAATACTTACTGTAAAGTGGTTAACTGGGAAGGAGAGTTGATCTTTGGGCCTTTTCTTATTTTTGCAATTGTTAATGGAGTGTGCCCACTAGTCCATAGTACATCTTTAGGTACATCCCATGTTATAATACATCATGCGTACCTCTCAGTTTTCCAGATTTTTAATCTGTCCCTCATAAAATTTATGTTTTTCTGGCAAATCTCCAAGGACAGAAATCACTAAATAATGACAAACATTTTGAGTTTTGGACTTCATATCTTTGAGAAAATGCACTGTAACACATCTTGTTCTAGCAACGTTCTAAGTTTATAAGAACAATATTTAAAATATACTCCTCTTTTTGGGTCTTTGTCCCCCCCCCCCATTATTTTAGGGGTTGTCCAGAGTTCTTGCTGTGAGAGGTTGAGAGTTATGATGATATATCAGACTTGAAGTGAAATGGCTCACTTGACAGGTCTAGGAGTGTTGACTATTTAGGGGTAGTATAAAGTGTATAGCTCTTGAGAGAAGTAGGCTGTAACTATGATGACAGATTAGTTTAAGTGCAGTTGAGATAATTTGTAAGAAACTGTGTTTAAGAGGTAGGTAGGTTTGAGAGTCTCATACATGCAGTAGCTGCGATCAGAATTTGTGACTTGCTGTTCCATGCTGAGTATTTAGTTTTAGGAAGGCCAGTAGCTTGCTGTTCATACTGAATATTTCAGAATACAAGCTTTAGTACATTGTTCTACATATCTCTAGTGCTGTTTCTGACATTGGATCGTTTAAGAAACAAACTAGCTACTCAGTGTTTTCTTCATACAGGTGCTGTGGTTATTTATAGATGTAGTGGCAGTGGCTACTTCCAGCACAAGCACCACAGTACTTATGTGGTTTAAGTGGCAGTGTTATGGATCATCTATTTTGTCTTATAAAATAATGCAGTCCATAGGATGTTTTATTATTAGCCAGGGGAATGTGTGGGTGCAGTTCCTCCCCTATACACCCATTGCAGACATAACAATATATTTTGGGAAGCATGGGAGCCAGTAACTGAGGGGAAGTATGCAAACGAGTTGGCCTGGTAGCTACAAGTAACCAAAACCTGCTTAATTGCCAAGTAATTTATGAACTGACTGAGTACACTAAAAGGTATGATTGTACCTAGGTTTTACATCATTAGTGCCTACATATCTAGTTATGTATGCTGTAGACAGCTTACATCTGTAAAGCATTAGTAAGGACATGTCCAGACAAGTAACATCAAACTGAAGTACAAAATCCGCTAAGATTGGGTTTAATCAGAGGGGGAAATGTGAGGTTTTATTTATGTACTACTTTGTTGATAAGGGCATGGTTTAGGTAAATTGGCTGTCTTGAGCCGTGGCCTAAGCCCCTATGATCAAAAATCACAAAGCACAGTATAATTCAACATTCTTTTTGAAACCGGTCCATCTGTAAACATTTTACTGGTAGCCAGTTTGGTATCTCCATCTTTTTTTTATTTTTAAGTGGCAAAGTAATATTTGTTTTGGGGGGGGGTAGCTGTATGAGCTGTCATATTATTTATATTTGATGGTAGAATTCTTTGTGTTGGTATTGGAGATAAATGTATTGGTAGGGAGAGCATATATTACTTGGGGGGGGGGGTAAATACATTTATTAGACATTTTGAGTTTTATTAATGTGGAGATTTAAGCAGGTCCTTAGTTGAGTGCTGATTTGTTTTTTTCTTAAGCGGTTTCAGTGCATGTTACAAATGAGTGATGAACCTAAGATTAGTAGTAGGTATTTGTACAGTAGTACCTATTTTAAACACGTCAGTCCCGGTAGTTGGTTTGTTGATTTGTGAAAAATAATATGCTAGCTGTTTTGTCAGAATATAGAATGAGTTTGTATGTTGCAAATGGTTCTGAAGTCAGACTGCATCAGTTTTTCCTATGGATACAAAGGTGGGGCTATATTTATGAACGGCTGTGTCTCCAGCATACTAGGTAATAGAGGTTGTGGGAAGTGGAATAAAGATGGAAAGGAGTATTGGTCTAAGTACTGACTCAGTGGTGTACCCGATTTGAAGGTTTGTGGTTCTTTTGGACAGCGACTGTTTTAAGGGCATTGTTTTGCTACCAATTTTTTTTACATTTGTTCTAATGCTTAGTCTGCTCATTTTCTTGTAACAGATGGGGATATTTATTACATTCAAAGATTCTTTTTAAGGTCTGTGAAATAGCGCATAGCCTTAATCCATACAAGGACAGCTTGTAACATAAACCCGTTAACTGTATTGAGGCATAGTCTGTCCATAAAGTTTTTGAGGTAAGAACTGTAGATGATGAATGCTGCACAAGACCCAGGTTAGTATATTGTGTATAAATTTTGCGGTGCCACACAATGGTATAAGTTGTCTAGTTTTTTATGTTGTGTAGACAGTATCCCCTTATTTGTAGAATTTCAGTGGCTGCTTGAACACACTTTATTTGTAAGGAACATTGAAAGCAGATTGTGTAACTAGTTTGGGTTATGGTAATCACATGTTGTGTAAGTGGTAAATGACTCATACTTGAGAATATAGGTGTAGTATTGGGGATAAACTAAGCACGGATACATGTGGTGTGAAGGTACTCCATTCTGGGCAGATGCATAGCTGTAGACTTTTAAAGTATGCCTGCACTTGACAGCTCTTCAGTTTTCATTTTAAATACTAAAAGAACTTCCCCAGACAGAATAGTTTTATACCTCGTCTTGTTATAGGTATTTTGCGAGAGAAGCAATTGTCTTTAATCACTCTTGGCACACTTTTTTTGTGAATCTGCCATAATTGTGATAGAATGTCTTACTTCTGTTGTCAGCAGATGTTGGATGTTATAAGCAACCTTTAGTTGATTAGACACACTAAGAGTTTTCCTGAAACTGCTGTTCAGCCCTGCTACCCAGTTACAATACTTGATTAGGAGATGAGTCAGGCTGTATGTATAATACTCCTCAACTGTTTTGATAATAAAAATTGACTAATGGATGTAGCTATAAGTAGTTTTTGGTGCTCACTTTGATTAGTATTTTCCTGTTGTACATATTTACTGGTGAAATGGTCACTCACAGTAAAGCTATACGCGTTATTCTTGGTGCAACAGAATGACAGGTTTCCATGTTCCCTGCAAAGTATCTTACGAGAAATACAAGAGTTGTTTGCCATGATAATGCATTGCAGGTGCCGTGAGGTTGCTTGGGTGAAGGGTTCATTTTGGTGCAAGTACATGCCAGTTAATGTTACTGAAGGGTCATTTGATGAAATATTTCATTATGGCACTTGTGTTGGCATCATTTTCAGGTCACTTGGAGGAATGCTTCATTCTGGTGGTTAGCAAATGTGATTGCAGTATGCATGTAACATAATTATGAAGAGCAGAGTAACCTGTTGCTTGTAGTATATGCTTATGTGAAGTGTATAACAGTGGTAATGTAATACGCCCAGCAATCAAGGTTAGAGAGCAAGGTTGGTAATGAAGCATTACATTTTTCAGATAGTGTTCTGCTGTGTGGGGGGAGTGAATGTGTGGCCATAAAGTAGTTCCCAGGTGAACGATCACAAGGGCTTGCTGACTTCCTGGGGGATACTGTTATGCATTTCTTGGCAAGTTAGTGTTAGTCCATGGCTCAGATCCCAGTTATTTGTCTGTGTTACCCCTTTATGGAGAGCATTTGTGGCAGTGGTTCATTTGAGGTTGTGCATATAGCTGAAGAATGTCTTGTGGTTGTCATTAGCCTAGTAGAACAAATGTACCTCAGATTTAGCTTTGGTAGATGTCGTTTGTCTGCTGATCTGTTTATTTTGAGACGGATTTTATCTTGCTTGCTGCGGCACCTCCTACTTTTTGTCATGATTGTCTTCCTTCTGTGAAACAGCCTATTGATGTTGTGATTTCACCAAGGGTGCCTGTTTGTTTATTTTTTTTTACTTTTATACTTGATGCTGTTGGGTTGCATGGTGAGTGTTTCCAATAATATATGGGTATCCTGGGTCATACAGGGGGACCTATATCTTGCAAGTAAGTGCAATGGGATTTGACTTATGGTACTTTGAAGGTGGAGAAGCTCACGTTCTTTGTCCTGTTTGACCCGACATGAATCATACACAGCCAGCTTTATTACATCTCTGCATAGTAGTTGGTCAAAACATATTTTGGGCATTTTTCTTGGCTTTGTCAGTCATTTGTGGAATTTAGCTGGGAGGAAGGGCTCAATATCTAAATGCTATACTATTTTACTGAATTAGTCAGGTATTCTCCTTACTAATGATAATAAGTCTGTGTTACCTAACAGCTCCGTAAGGTAATGACATGAATGCCTATGCAATGGGCAGCAGTGATCACCTGTGACTGAGCATGTGCAATTTTGCGCACCATTATCACACTGCTGTTACAATATAGCACTGAGTCATTATCACGTTCAGCCATACTGGCAGCAGCTGGCACTGTTATTCACATAATTAGAAGTCGTTATCCCATTGCTGAATGCACAAGTCAGATTTGGCTTTTTCTCCACTTGGCGTCATTGCAATCCCCCCAAAACACACACTTTCATTCTGTCATTTGTACAGTTTCAAGAAATGCAACAAATGTACGAGGCAAAATTCGGACATCCTGCAAAAATCAGGACATTTGAGAGTTAGGACAGGGATGCATTTTCAATTTGTTATTTTTTGAGAAAGTTGCCAGAATAACAGGATTTTGTGGTACACTGTATGAGGGATATGAATATATATATTTTATTTAGTGCCTTGGGTCCTCTGATTTGCCAGAAAATCACACATCTGTTCTGATAAGCCTACCCTCTTCAGTCTTTTGTTCCAACTGTTCTTGTATTGGTGGATGCATTACGGGGGGCATACCCAGCCATCACGGATCTTATGATCCACGTGGATTGCAATTAGGAACTTGTAGACTCTTCAGCTCAGTCCCATAGGGCTGCTGTCCTAGGTAACAATGGGCTCGGGGGTGCCACTGTGATGCAATGTTTCCCTCTGGGAAAGGACACCTGCAAAAACACAATACCTGTGTCAGTCTTGGTCTTTTCACGTGTTGTCTTGGTGTACCTCTCCACTCAGTCTTCCTCCCTTCAGGTATATTAAATGTATGTAGGTCAGGGGAAGAGGGTTTACATTACCCCCCCCTTTCACTCCTTATGGCCATTGCTGAATGGACACATGTAAATGGAAAAGGCAGAGGTAAGGCAGAGTGCTGGCATTGCATGCAATTGGGAGTCATTGCTGCTACCAGCAGTCTGAGTGGGTATCCAGCACAGGTATGGGACACTTCAGACACCCATGACCTGAAGCCCCATGCCTGTCCTTAGCATATTAGTGGAGTGGTGGTCCTTACCCTGCTTTTACTGTTTATATGTGTCCTTTCTGTGCCCCCTCGTCAGTCATTGTGTGTAATTTGTTTTCACGGGTAGTAGGTATGTACTTCTGCAGCGTCATCACCACTTATGTGCCTAATGCAAAGAATACTGCCCCTGTGGATAGGATGGAAGATTTGGATGGGCTAACCTGGTAATGCATATGATCTACATATATATGTAGTCTTCATAGGTTCATAGGTAGGTACTAGGCTATTGGCCCTAGGGCCTATATAAGTCTAGCCAAAAGGTATCCTGGCTTTCACCACCCAAGAAAATTATTTTCCTGTGCCACTATTGAGCAGAGTCGCAGAAGTGATCCTGGGGGTGAATTCTCCCAACCAATCATCAAGATTTTTCTTGGAGTGCTAATGAGGAGCATAGATAGGTAGTTGGTTCCCGAGTATGGGAAGTCTCTGGGACAGGAATCTATCCCTCCAGCATGTTCTGTTTATTGTGCTGACAAGGTTTAGGTCCCTAGAGCGTGCAGCTCGGAGGGATTGGGATTTCTTTAAGTGGAGCATGTCCAAAAGCTCTGGGTTTGACATAGCTTTGTGTGTTAGGCAGAGATTGCCTCTGAGTAGGTGATAAGTGATGGAGTAAAGCTGCAGTTTTTTTAGACGGTCTGTGTAGGGCATCTGTTTGAGGCTGGTAATCCTCTTTGTGAAGTATTTCTGTGGTCTTTCCAGTTGTAGATGTCTTGAGGTACATACCAAAAGGGGCGTTGTACTCTATAATGGGTATAATGAGTGATGATTAGAGGGGAACAATGACCTATTTTTTTCCTGGATGAGAAACCTTTTGTGATGAGATGTGCCACATAACACAGAAGGATTTCCTGACTAGTGTGGCAATGTGATTATAAAAGGAGAGACTACAGTCCATCTATGTCCCAAGGTCTCTTATCACACTTTTGGTGTTAAGTAGACTACCGCCTATGTGGTAGTTCATGGGTACAGAGTTTTTACCAAAAGTGATGACAATGCACTTTTTGGCATTAAACTTGAGGCCATAGCTTTGACACCAGGCATCTGTCTCAGCGAGGCCCTTTTGTAGAATGTCCACATCTTTTGGTGTTTTGATTATGGCTCCTAGTTTACAGTCATCTGCGAACTTCGTTAGCCAAAGACCTTCTGTGTTATCCTGTACTTCAGAGAAGTAGATAGCAAACAGGAGATGACCCAGGACTGAACCCTATGGTACTCCACTTGTCTGAAGTTGGAATTGGAGTCTGCTACTTTCACAGTGTGGGTTCTGTCAGTGAGCCAGTTGGGAACCCATTTTGTGACATAGGGATTTATACCTAGTTTAGTGAGTTTATCTATAATTCCAGAGTGGGGGATGGTGACGAAAGCCTTGGCGAGATCTAGGTAGGCTGTGTGAACCACCTTCCCCTCATCTACGGTTTTGTGACTGCTTCAAAGAAGTCTATCAGGTTTAGGAGACAATCTGCCTTTTACAAACCTGAACTGGGTGGGGTCCTGAGTTTGGAGATTACCAATGTCATTGTTTATTAGTTCCATGATGATACGTTCCATAGCCTTGCAGACCAGGCTCATCAGGCTAATGGGGCGGTAGTTTCCAGGGTCCATGGTGGCTCCCCTTTTGTGGAGTGGGATAACTGTCGCTGTGTGCCATTCAGTGGGCACATAGCCTGAGGGGAGGCTATAATTGAACATGTTACTTAGGGTAGGATGCCAGTTTGTTCTGTAGTTCATGTAGAACACAGCCTGGGATGTTGTCAGGTCCCATGAATGCTGTGTTCTTGGCTTTGGAGAGTGTTTTTTTTTCTTTACCTGTGCAGCCATGATTACAGGAACTTTGCATTCTTCCGGTATAGAAATGGGCCCTTTAGGGGTTGAGAGGGGGGGATAAAGTTAGCACTGAACTTATCTGCCAGGATGTTGGCAATATTAGTTGGTTCTGTATATTTAGTGCCATTGTGCTGTAACTCAGAGCAGATCTGAGGGTTGACATTGAGATTCTTGACATAGCTATAGAATGCTTTGTGGTTGTCTTTAGAGTCAGTGGCGATTTTGTTTTCGTAACTAGCTTTGGAAGATTTTATGAGGGATCTCAGCTTCTTACTGAGGCCGACCAGGGAGTTTCTCCAATCATGGGATTTTACTGTTTTTTTCAACAGTTTCTTAATTCTGTTGTAGAGTTTGATTATGGCAGGGAACCAACAGATTGGCTTCCTTTTTTTGGAGGATAGCATCTTGGTTCTTTTAGGGATTGCACGATCCATGCACTCATGTAAGTGTTTATAAAGTGTATTTGTGTAGGATTCAGCAGTCATACCTCCATTATCCGTCAGCATGGGTGTCATGAAGTTTGCCAAGTCTGTCTTAAGAAGTGTGAAGTTGGCTTTGGAGAAATTTTTTACGGTGGTTTCCCTAATGGGGGTTGGGGGAGGGATGTGGATGTCTAGGGTGATTAACTTGTGGTCAGATCTGACCAATGAGGAATTGACCTCTGGTTGCCCATGTTGGTAATAACCAGGTCTAGGATATTGCTGTCCCTGGTGGGGGTGTGGATAAGTTGATCCAAGGCATTGTAATTTATGAATTCCAGAAAACGTTGAGCACAAGAGTTGGTACATGAGTAGTTTTCCCAGTTAATGGTGGGGTAGTTGAAATCACCCATTATTAGGGTGTTGGGTTGTACCTTAATATTTTCCAGTGTATCAAGAAATGAGGAGTGGGAACCCTGGGGCATGGTGGGGGATCTATAGCAAGCTACAATTTGGATTGCGGTCTTGCCCAGAGCTAGTTGCATATGGAAAATCGCGGATGCATTATGCTGAGCAACTAGCCTGGAGGTGTGGAATATCCTTAATGAATATGGACACACCTCTGCCTTTAGTGTTTTGGTCCCGGTTAGGTGGCTGAAAGGTGTGGTATGAATTATAGCCTGGTAATGCAGGGGTACTCTCTGGAGCCTTGAACCAGGTCTCTGTCACTGCACAGATGTTGATGTCCATTTTAAGGAGTGCCTCGAGTGAGTGCATTTTGAGGTTTAGACTTCTAGCATTGAGTAGCAGTACCCTCAGATTCTGCTTGCTTGTACATGTTAAGGTGGTGAATTTGTCATTTGTACCTTGCCTAAAAAAGGCACTATAGGGGTGGCTAGAGCCTTAGGCAGTATCCAAAATCCCAGGGGGTGACAGGTGCAGGCCATCTCTGTCAAAGCATTGTGGTTTGTCGATCATGTCATCCCAGGCAGACAGATACTCAATCCCCTTAGAATAACACCAGAAGCTTAGCCAATTGTAGAAGTCAATCATTTTGTCCTTGTACTGTGGAGTCATTCTGGGTGATGCAGGATGCTACTCAGGGCTATGGTCATACCTGCATGGGCTGCAAGATCGGACAGCTCCTCCATGTCCCTTTTCATGTAGTCCAGGGAGGTACATCTCAGGTCATTCACACCATCATGGACAATGACAGACTCATATTTGTACTTGTGGAGTGACCTGAGTGCATGCGTTATCTGGCGGATCCTGGCACCCGACAGGCAGCTGACAGTAACTTTCTCCTTGTTTAGCCTGCTGAGTGGAATATCAGTGTGCCTGACTATAGAGTCACCTATGACTAGAGTGTTGGGTATGTTGTTATGCCTTATGGGCTGTGGTTGAGTGGCACACTGAGTTTGTGGGCTATGTGTCATTTGGGTTGTGTTGGGTGGTAGAGGTTGCTTGTGTTTCTGATTTGGAAGTCCCTATTGCTTGGGCAGGTTTTTACTGAGAGCCTCCGTGAATGTTGGTGTGTGTTTTGTGCTTCTATGTGTGTGTTTTGGTGGTGTAGGTTTTGAGGGACTATGTGATGAGTGTGGAGTGGTGCAAGTGTTTACCCTCTCCTCTTGACTGTCTAGTTCAGTCTTGGTTGAAGAGAGCTTTACTTCCAGTTTGGCTATATTAGTGCATCTCTCACAGGTTGTAGTGTTGGGTGGTAGGAGGAGATGGTTGTCTGTGTACATGTGGTAATTGCTGCATTGCCCTTAGATGCCCAGATTCATAAGGTAGACAGGAGAAAACACCAGGAGCTGACCCTTAGACATGCCAAGATAGGTGCTTATTTATTAAGTACTACAATCTATTTTCCTCTAGACAAGTGAGGAAAGTTGAGTGCTGTAGTAATTTGTAGCTTATTTAGTGCTTATAACAAGTTATGAACAAGTGCTGAGCTCAAAGAAACAGATTTGAGTGCTAAAACTAAAAAAAACTGGCTAGTTCTAAGGGAAAATTTGAGGTCTCTAGTATAAACCCTCCAGAACAGCCAGCAGCCATACCCCCTCTGCTTTGCTTTCCTCTACTCTGAACCCCCCTTACCTACATTATCATAGCCTTTTCTAGTATCTCCAGCTCCTTCAAGCTTTCACTTCTGAGTTCTTTTTTACTTCCAGCCTTCTACTGTGGTTGCCACTCTATGTAATTACAGGTTTTTACCACTAGATGGTAGTCTTTACCCTTCTCTAATTTCTTCTCTTACTTTTTTCTGCTTACTATAATTAATACACCATAGTATCTCACTCTTCTCTTTTTCATCTCACATATACTAGTCCTTATTCTCCCTAAAGCCTCCCTATTTTTTTTCCTTACAACATCCGCATAACCCTACCTCTATAACCCTTACTTACCTTCCCCTGCACTTACCTTCTACTATACTGATGTTTTTTTCTCACCATCCTGCTGCGTCCTTCCTTCAGGTCTGCCTCGCTCCGTTTGCCCTGCAGGCTCACTCCGCTCTCCTACCCTGCCCCCAATTCCCACCCACCCCAAGTACACTTGCATTTATTCTAGCCCTGTTTCTCCTCCCCATCCCTTCAGACCAATCCCATCTCTACTCCTCCCCTTCTCAGCACCCATCAATTAACTAATCACTTCCCCCTCTCAACCCTTTACCTTCCTGTTCTCATAGCCTTACTCCTCCCCTTCTCTTAAAAACTCACAACCACACCCCCCTTCTCTTAAACACTCCCACTAAAATATTACTACTACCTTTAAACTTAACTTACTCCAATCAATTATGACATTTCCACTTCCACAGATTCTTCTCATCTCCTCTATAAGCATTCTGTTCCTAATAACTGTCTTAATGCTACCTCCTGTTCCTATTACAAACTACCCCCTCCTTTTCCTCGCCTCTACTGCCCTCTCCCATCCCCACCCCTTCACATCCCATTTCACAACATATCCCCCTGCCTAATTCAACCAAACCCACTTCACTATTTTAAACTAAAACGTCTAGCATACTCAATTATCATACACCCAAAGCAAAATTGTTCTTCCCACAAGCTACTAGTAGTAATAATTCAAAGGTCCTGCCCCCTTCTTCCTCTAACTGGCTTTTCCTAGCAGGAGGCATTCCACCCCAACCCAGGCCTAAAACTAGTGCTAATCTTGCTCCCCCTACCTCACCTAATGCTACCAACCATAAATACCTCAAGCTACTTACCATTAATGCCCAGAGTGTAAAAAACAAAATAGCACTCTTCCATGCTTGGCTAAGCCATAGTCTACCAGATATAGTAGCAGTCTCAGAGACATGGCTAAAACCCCACATTACTGACTCTGAGATCTTACCCCCTGGCTTTCAAGAACTCAGATGTGACCGCAAAAACAAAAGAGGAGGAGGAGTAGCCTTAATTTATACTAGCTTACTGAACCTCGGTCCTTACCAGGACCCGATTCCTCAGTTTAACAATGCGGAACTAGTCATAGGAATACTCAAAATGAGTAACTATAAAAGTATTTGCATTATGGCCATCTATATCCCCCTGGAAACAATACTGCCACTCTAGAAAACATTCTACTATGGGCCTCAACGAATATTAAGCTTGAGACATATATATTAGGTGATATGAACATTGACTGGAATAGAATTAATAACAATAATCTCTCCTTATCTATCAGTCTATTTAATTTCACTCAATTAACAAATGGCATTACCAGACCTAATAGGAACAACCCCCCAGGATCCACTCCAGACTGGATCTTAGTCTCTCACCCTAACAAGATCTCACACTTTGGTATCTTACCTGACACCATGAGTGACCATCTCCCTGCCTTCATTCACCGAGTAACCCACTCCTCCCCTCACCAACACCAATATACCCATACTCGTAATCTTACAAACTTTAACTCTTCTATATTATCTGAAGCCAACAAACTGGGACAATCTAAATACTCTTCCCCTAAGTAAAGCCATAGACTTCTTTAATACAACCTTTCTAGACATCCTAAACACCCAAGCCCCACCTAGGACAAAACAAATAAAACCCAACTCTGCCCCATGGCTAACTAAAGACACTAAAACACTTATGCAACAAAGAGACAAGACCAGGAAACTTTACAACCAAAATAAACACCCTGAACCCCTTCTTAAATGTAAGCAACTATGCAACCTAACCAAAAAGCATATTACAAAAGACAAAAAACTTATTACACTAAACTACAGTCTACCCACTCAAAAAATCCCGGAACTCCATCAACTCTCTTCTGCAACCAGGTACCAAAACCAATCCTTGTCCTGATAATAAAACAGACACAGAACTTGCCATCCTATTCAACACCTTCTTTACCAACGCCATAGTTGAACTCAACAAGACCTTCCCCAATCACATCTCGTCCCCTCCACTCAATCCCACTTCCCCTTCCTCTACTCAACCTTTCCCAACCCTCCCCCCACATTTTATCTAAAACCTGTCTCCACCTCTTACATCAAAAAGCTTCTCTCCAGACTTAAGCCATGCTTCAGTGCTCCTGACAATATCCCCTCACTCTTTCTAAAGCTTGCTGCAGATGGTATTGCCATCCCCATCAGCATTCTCATTAATAGATCCATACAGGAATCTTATGTCCCCAAATTGTGGCATGCTGCTTTTATCCTACCCCTCCACAAAGGAGGCAAAAACAGTAACATCTCAAACTTCCGACCAATAAGCCATTCTCTCCCCAATCTCAAAAATTCTTGAAAAATGCATCCACCTCCAGCTCATGCCCTTCCTCAAAAATAATCAACTCCTCATACCTACCCAACATGGCTTCCATCCTGGCCATAGTACAATAACTGCTCTCCTCTCTTTTTTAGACATAGTAAACCATGCTCGTGACTCTGGAGAAATTGTATCCACAGTCCTGCTAGATCTATCCAAGGAATTTGACACAGTCTCCCATACCCACTTTCTGACTCGCCTTTCTAAACTCCATCTCTCTTGAAACTCCCTTACCTGGTTTAATAGTTATCTCTCTGACAGATCCCAGGCTGTAAAATGGCAAACTGGTACCTCAGTCTTCCTACCTACCCCAACTGGGGTTCCCCAGGGGTCCATACTTGGTCCTATGCTCTTTAATGTATTTATCAATGATTTCCATGCTGCCATTCCTACCACTAAAATAGTGCAATATGCAGATGACTCTACTTTAGTCTGCTCTGCTCTTAATCTTCCTGAGCTCCAGGCAAAAACCCACTTTGCATTTACAATTACTGAGAAGTGGATGCTTCAAAACCACCTTTCCCTTAATGTCAATAAATCCAAAATACTACTTTTCTTTCCCTCAAAAACCCTCCCCCTTGACAAACAATCCTTCCATATCAATAGCCATGCCAACTCCACAATAGAATTTGTCCCTTTTGCTAAAATTCTTGGGGTTACTATTGATGAACACCTGAAATTCAATACTCGTATCCAATTAAATATTAAAAAAAAATCAAAAACTTGGTATGCTATACAGAAACTCTCACTTTCTCTCTCCTTCTACAAGGCAAGCTCATACCACTACCTACTTACTACCATCACTATTGTATGGTGCTCCACTAACCAACCAATCTTTCTTCCTTCATCTCTTCAAAACTAGAAATCTGTTGCAACAAAATCTCTAAATTCGCTACTAAATCCAAACACTCCTCCCACCATCGTACCTCTCTACATATGCTAAATTGGCTAGAGCTTCCCAACTACCTTGACTACCTCCAACTCACTACAGCCCACAAATTAATCTTTAAATCTAGTGCATGCCCTGCTCTAACAAATATCTTACCATTTTACACTCCCTGCAGACCCCTAAGATCTGCCCAATAAAATCTACTTTCTGTATACAAACCAAAACATCCCACTAGCCAGTTTCTGCTATCCTACTCCTTAGCAAAAAAAAAGGAACTCTCTCCCACCCTTGACAAGAATCACTAAAAACTTTGAACACTTCAAATCCCAGCTCCATTCCTACCTCTGACATAATTGGAAATGTAATTGCACTCTTCCTACCTAATCCTACTAATATCACTTATACATGTACTTCCACATGAACCTCTACACCATGCTGTTTTCCTCAACAGCTGCCCCACTCTGAATCTAACATAATATAAGTTCAAAACCTTGAATGTATATAATGTAAATACTGTACATAGCTTTATATCTCTACTCTCTCTATTTTGGAATATTTCTCTCTTCTACCTATACATAAGGTTGATACTAACAGTTGATTCTGACTAGCTAAGAAGTGTGTACACCACTTTTACTACTAAACAACAGTCTCTTTTTCCACTATCTGCCTCTCTCTGATTACTCCAGAATCTTTCTCTAATAAACAACTGAATCTTTCTCTACTGCTCAACTGCTTCTCTCTGCTTTCACCAGAATCTTGTATGTATACATACTTTCCACCTTTATTCCCTCCCCTATTCTACAAAAAACCTATATTCACTACTAACCTGCAAATTTTCAGCCTTTGCAACTACTTACAGAAGTTTTAAAACTGATTGTTATTACTTTGTTCTGATTATCCTGCTACATCTGTTCAAACATACGCTGTGCAGATGGGTCTCTAACCAACTATGCATGTATGTATGTTATGAACTGCGTGCAAATGCCTCTCTGTGTATGTATGTCATGAATTGCATCCATGTTTTTTTCTTGTTTGCATTTGTAATTTGCTATATCTCATCATATTATTTTACGTTTGTTTTACACAATTATATAATTCCATGCTTGTTTAATTGTGTCTGATATGGAGCTTTTCTCCCCGGGCCTCTACTGAAAACGGGCTCCATGAGCCCAGTGGACCTCCCCAGATATACTGGAAATAAATAAATAAAACAAATCTAATGCTATAGTTCTATAAACATGTCCTTTCCACTGCACATCCACAAGTTAACCTTCCCATCCTTACCAACATAACATTTAGTATTTGCACATTTGTTTTGCACACTACAGCCACTCCAGAACATTGTTTACTTCTTAAGTTCCATATTATATTTCCACCTCACAATTTTTCTCATTGCAGTCTTTCCTCACTTGTCAGGAATCTTACATCCTCTAACAGAATAACATCCACGTCACATTTAATACACCATCCTAGTATATCTGTCCTTCTTACAGTGTTGTTAATACTGTTCACATTAGTGAAAGTACTCTAAAATGGTTGCTGTTCCTTTTTTTAAGTTTAGGGTAAATATTTTTAATTTTCAGTTTCTTATGTTAACTTTTTCCCAACTGAATATTTTTCCTGGCCTTAAAATTATCATCAGTCCCCTCTCCTAACCTCTCTTCCTGCATGCACTCTTTCCCCTCCATATTTTTTTCTTCTTATACAGTTTCTGTTTTCCACTGTGGCTTTCAGCCACTGGTGCATAAGTTTTAACTGCTGCATTCTATGCTGCCACATCACCTGGTTCCTTTTCCATATTATCATCCTCGGCATGTCTGAAAAAGTTATCTGCCATCTCGCCCCATGAAGCAGCAGAACTGTCCCTTGGATCATTCTTTCTGATTATTTTTAACATAACATCAACTGCAAACAGTTCTAATGCTAGTTTTTTTATCTGCACCACTTCAGCAGACTCGCTTACTTCCTTCTTTGTGAAGACCACTAAATGCTGCTTATTTGTAACATTCACCACTCAGGAATCTTTGTTTATTATGTTCTGAAGCTCTATTTCAAACAATTCATTCTCCATATTCTCACTTTCCTCCTGCAGACTCTCCATAGATTTTTTTTCTTCCTTCATGCTGCTGCTTTGCTCAAGCTTGTTCCTTACTGCTGTAGGAGCCATCCAGCACCATCTACCAGCTCCAAAGAGTAGAAAAGAGAGGTAGTTCAGACGTATTGAGTCAGGCCTGGGTAACAGGGTAACAGCACTGAAAAGAAACAGAGTGCAAAGGATTAGTCCAGATAAAATCACTTTGGCTAGCAGATATGGGAATCTCTCTCTCTCTCTCTTTCTGATGCCCTCCTATGAGAGGAATAAAATGTATTTAAGTTTCAAGTAGCTTATTCAGTTAAGTGGGTAAATGGATGAGCATTCTAAGAATATTAAATTCCCTTAGCTTGGCCAAATTTCCTCTGGTAGTATAAATATCCCCTCGGGTCTCCCCTGAAAAAAGGATACTAGCTTAGTGGGACTAGCCCAGTAACCAAAGAATAAATAAAATGTCTTACAACTCCTTTTTATCTACTCATTTGGAGCCTCGTTGTTATAAGGGACCAAGTTTCCACAAGTGATTCAACTTGTTACGCTGTCAACATTTTACACCAGTTCATGACTGCGCGTTGGCAATGCTGGTTTAACACTGTGAGTTTTCCACAGTTGGAGTGCTTTGATCATTAGAGTAAATTCTTATCTGGACCTCACAAAGTTTATTGCCACTTTGACTATTATCAAACTTTTGTATTGCATCTTTGACAACTATAGCTCTCATTAGAACACACATATTCCTTCAATGAAATACAATGACTTTAGCTATCCTTCAATAAACTAGTAATAAATACAGATGTCGTTTTCTGTATTTTGTCAGAGAATTCCCTAGAACAAGTTGTTTCCTCAACCTCCAGTGGTAAAAACCTTCTTAATCTTGTCGTGTTTCTTTGGTGATGTACTTCTTGTTCAAATTTAATCATATAGCTGTAGTGCTCTCCCTAAAAACTAGCATTGTGATCCCTATGAGTATTATTGTTTTTGTCTGTCTCCATAGTGAACATTTTACTACTCTATGACATTCTTGATAAACATAAATTGCAAATTTCCCCTGCTACTACACATCCAGAGGTTCAGTTCTCGTAGTTCTATTCCCTCAAAAATGCACTGATGAGGTTGTCCTATATGACTAGAAGGTGGTGCCAAATGTAAAAGTTAACTTATGTGATAGAATTCCCACATTAACAAGCTGTACAACAAACAGAAAAAAATTCCAGCCCACTAGTAATAAAGCCTCATTCCCCGAACAGAGGAGGGATCTTAAGTGTTTGAGCACAACCCTAAAGCGCAGAGCTGATTATGCATTCAGAATTATCACACACTACAGATAACCATTTGGATTTCCTTAGTTATATCAGGAAACTGAGAAATAATACTCACACTTGCACAGAGCTGTTATCAAAAGTTGTTTTTCATTCAGACTTCATCTCCATCTCGGGTACCATTATGAAAAAGTTCATCTGTAACTTTATTCTACCTACCCACCTAAATGTTTTTCTCACAGTAAAAAAAAATACACAAAATTGCCCATAATTAGGTGATAACCACTCTTCCTACCACAAACGTTAGCTCCATGTGCCTTTAAAATGTTATGGATGCTTGTCAGTCTTAAGTTTCTCTTAACCCCCCATCCATTAAATCTCTTCTGCCACAGCTTTATCCACAGGATCTTTACCTAAAACATAGCAATCTGCCACTGTTATGCCTTTCCACAAGGGTAGTGAAAAAACTGATGCAAGAAACTATAGACCCATTAGTCTAACATGTCCTGAATGCAAGGTCATGTAGTGCGCAGTTGCTGAAGTGACTAAGTCTGGATTTGCATAGGCAGATCATGTCTACATAACATGATCATTACCTTTCACAAAGTTACTGATGCCCTTCATTAGGGATTAACTCTCCTTAAATCCTATTTGAAGTATGTAATGTGTTTGATACCATTCCCTATGATTGGATTATTGTGAAATTCTTCAACCTCAGTAGTAACCATTTTGTTATGCACTAGATAGCAAAGCTGCTTACCAGTTGAGTTCAATCAATGAGCTACCCCTACAAGCAGAGAAATATCCCTGTTGGGGTCCAAAAGTGGCATTGCTTCCTTTCCTTTCTCTGTGCCATGTACTTCTCAAAGGTAAACCAAATGTTAATGGTCTGTAGGTAAGTAAGCATGTTGATGATTGTAATCTCTCAGCAGTCATCAAATTACCTTTAGAAACCAGAATTTTGAATAGGGACTGGATCATATCTATACATGGTATGTTGGTCAAAGGTGTATGCTTACTGCAAAAAAAAAAAAATTCCACTTTATTTGCCTTTATAAATCCTCCTCCCCATATTGATATGCATTTTCTTGTTATCCCCTTAAAACTGCATTGTCATCAGAGATCAGATTACCTGTATTCATACTGAACATTTCTTCGACCATCACATATCTCTCATGGTAAAGAGGGGTCCAGTGGAGAGAGAAATCAGCAAGTAAAGGAGAGTAGGATTGCTGGAACTGAATTCACCCTCAAGTTTTGATGAGTACCTTTGTGAGGTGGACCCTGTTTTGCACAAAATCTCACCAAGACAGCACTGATATATATACTGTGTTTTATACAACATATATAAAATGAACAGAAGTAGGTTAAAAAAAAAAAAAGATAGCTGGGTGCACAAGACAAGGGATTAAAAAAAATGCCCAATCCTGGTAGGTGCACTGGTGCCAGGACTGTAAAACATGACAGTGTAGAGTCTTCAAGACATGGAAACATTCTTACAATGGGGCAAGACCAGGCCCAGGGGGAGTATGCCTCCCCCATTGTAGGAGGAGGTGGTAGTCCACAAAAAATCACAAAAACTGAGATATAAAGCAGATACAGAAAGAAATTATGTATTGTTACCATCATGCAAGAACTCTAGAATTTCCAGACAGAAAATATAACAGAATATTGAGAGAAATTAGAGGAAAGAAAAATAATTGTACAAGAAAAACTGTCAGAAGCTTCAAATTAAAAGTTGTGTTCATTAATACAACAGATTTATGAAAAACATTATATAGAACAAGAAACGTTAAGCCTTTTGGAAAAAGAAGCGACTGAGGAAGTGCGAAAATATTAAGAACAAAATCTAGAGATTTTTGAAAGGTATAAAAAGGAAATATGGACATGAGAAAGAAAGATATATCTGAAGGTATCTGCATAAGAAATATGGACATGGTAAAGAAAAAGAGATTTAATATTGTGCAATATCTATGCAAAGGAAACATCAAAACTTCTCAATGCAAATAGAGCAGCACTAAAGATATTTGGAGAGAAATACAGGCAAAGGCAATGGGAAATGGAAACATTTACAGTACAAAAAATAAGAAATGAAAGATGAAAGTAAAAAAGAGGATTGGTGATGGAGAAGTTAGACATAGAAACTGAGGTTAAGGATTACCTGCAAAGTGAAGGATTTAGTGTAGAAAATAACATCAAAGCAGGGTACAGCAATTTATCCCCAAATTAAGGAGAAACCAGTGGAGCAGGAAGCATCTGATCAATTTCCATATGAAGATACTTTGAAGCCTTCCATAGGAAACCCATGCAAAATTTCAGTTGGAGGTGCCCAGCAAGGGAAGGAACAGGAAACTGTGGCAACTCTGATGGAGTCAATGTTGTGGACTGATAGGCCAGTGAGTTCCCATATGAAAGAGCAATGGATGACACAGGATGAAACTGAAGAGAATGTAGCAAAGGAAGATGCTCTGGAATTTTCTGTAGAATGACAACAGGAAATGGAGAACAAGGAATGTGCTCTCTGTTTAGAAGAAAACAATGTAAGAGAAGAGTTGTTTGATTTAACAGAGTTGGACAGACCTATTAAGATCAAAGAACAAAATAGACTACAGAGAGAAAATAAAACCCAAAAAGATGTTTGATAAAACAAATGAACACAGTAATTAGGACTGTTCATAGAGATTCATGATGTATATAATAGAAGTAAATAGGATATATTACTGTGCAGGTAAATTAATAACAGAAAGTCTTACCACGATAACTTAGAGCAGTAATGGAAAGGAAGGGAGAAATCTAATGCCATCACAGAAGTATTGAATAGAGACAACTATAAAACAAGGCAAGAAATGTCACCATTAAAAGAGTACAAAAGTGGAAACAGAACAAAAAATACACAGATGGACATGATAAAAGCAATGCATGGTGTCAGAACAAATCAGGATCTATCATGTACTATCAAAAGTGGTAAACTAAAAGTATCAACACAAGCAGGAAAAACTTGTAAGATATGCAGATAAACATAAAGGAAAAGTACAAAATAGGCAGTTTATTGATGACCCAAATAAGTTTTATAGAGAATTGAGAAACAAGGCAAAAGGAATTTAAAGACCACCCAAAAACGAAGCAATAGATACATTTTGGAGAAATATCTAGGAAGATCGTGTGGAACATAAAAAAGATACTAAATGGATAGAAGCAGTAAAACAAAGAATAAGAAGTTCAAATGTGTAGGCTATGAAATGGGATGAAGTAATGGCCAGAGAGAGTTTGAAACTAAGTTAAGGAAAAGTTGTGACTGGGAAAACCCAGGCCCAGATGAAGTACCTAACGTCTGGCTAAAAGTATTAACATCTTTGCATGAAGACTTAGACGTAAGTAAGAACTATTTATATGTATACCCCAAACAGACACCAACCTGGGTAACAACAGGAAAAACAATACTCCTACTTAACTGTGAACCTGCAAGCTATCCTAAAAACTATAGGCCAGTAACTTGCCTTCTGACGATGTATAAACTATACACTGGAATTTGGGCTGAGAGAGTTTATAGTCATTTAGAAGAAAACTCACTCATGACAAAAGGGTAACAAAACCAAGTCATATAGAATAAATTATCATTTCTTGTTAAAGTCATAATGGAGAACTGTAACAAGGGGAAGAAACCAAGTATGGCATGGATAGACTACAAAAAAGCATTTGAGAGTACCCCACATTCATGGATAAAAGAGTGCTTAAAAATGTGTAAGACATCCTACACTGATTACATTACAGCAACCATGAAACAGTGTCAAACCACAGTGCAGTTAAGACATTTTATTTATTTATTTAAGGTCATGGCTTGATAAATGTGCAAAAGCAACATTTGAAGCAGGAAAGCTGCAGCACCAAGAAAACATCAGTTTGCCCAGGAATGTGGTATAAAATAAAATAAGTTAAAGACATGATAAAGGAAAAATATTTTTCCAGGGACAAAAATTCAGAGTGGGATATTGCAGGGTTACTCTTTCACCATTGCTATTTTGTCTTGCCTTTAACCCATTAAACTGTCCACTTAACATGCTAGGTCATGGCTACAATTTGCCTCCCAGAAAACATCATAGTGTAAAGACTTTTCATCATCTTTTTGTGGTTGTTTAAAACTGTTTAGTTCATCAGATGAGGTACTGAAAGTACAACTGCAAGTGATCAAAACTTTTTTAGATGATGTAAGAATGTCATTTGGTCTTGATAAATGTGCAAAAGCAACCTTTGAAGCAGGAAAGCTGCAGCACCAAGAAAACATCAGTTTGCCCAGGAATGTGGTATAAAAGAACTTGAACAAAAGCAAGTGTATACATATTGGGGAACTGATGCAGGATCAACAACAAAACATGAATGAATGCAAAAAAAAAAAAAACTTAAGGAATATTTTAGAAGACTAAAATCAGTACTGAAAACAGCATAGCCATCTAAGAACAAAGTCCAAGCCATAAAAGTGTACTCTTCCTTACTTATAGTTTGAAATGAATGCTTGGCCCAATAGATGTTGGATCAGTTGGACAAGAAAACAAGAAGGATGCTTCATGCTTATCAAATGAGTAATAAAAATCAGTGTATACCTAGACGATATATTCCCCATTCTGTAAGAAGTATGAGCCTCCTCAAAACTGATTACATGTATAGATCTGCATTCTTAGGACTGCATACATATCTGCTGATTTCACAAGACCCAAATGTAGTGTAAGTTTTAAAAGTTGAGGAGAATAAGTCTATGAATGGCTTCCCCACATTAGTTTATCAGAAGGATATTGGTGTCAAGTGGGAATGGAAATCAAATCAGAAGAAGATAAAAATCAGGCAGCAACTAAATTTGCCAAAAAAAAAAAAGCAAAAGAAAGAATATAAGGTGAAGGATCAGATGAGAAGGCAAGAAATGTGGAAAATGCATAAATATAGTTGCAAGTATAGAAAACTCTTGGAACAATTTCATGATGATGTGGATGGAACACAGGAATGGTTAAGGAAAGGTCAATTTGAAACAGAAGATTAGAGGTTAATATTGGTGGCCAAAATACTGGACTTACATACACATTACTTTACAAAGTCCATTGAGCATGTGGGAAAAACAGACAAATGTAGGTTTTGTAAAACAAAACTGGAAACCGTTACACACGTTGCTGGCTGTGATATACTAATGGGAGGAGGATTGTGTACTGAAAAGCATAATAACGTGACAAGACTGTTGCACTGGGGGATTGTGCAAACATTATAATATTGAAGTAGCTGAAAAACACTGGAAACATGAACCACAAAGCATTATTGGAAACAACAAAGTTTAAATCATACGGGACCACCCATTACCAACAGTTAAAAAAATAAAATAAATATGAGAAAACCAGATATAGTAGTCCATGAAAAGAAGACAAAATTGGCATTGATCATAGAAATTGCTACACCAAGTGATTTGCAGGCAGAAATAAGAAGTGTGGAAGAAGGGTACCCAGACAATTTAAATAGTAGTAGGAGCAACTGTTCTTATAAAAAAGCATCCACAGTCGTATTTAGATATGTTACCAGTAACTGAAACTCCATATAAATTGCAGGAGGAGTCATTACTGGGCACATTTCAGGTGCTGCAAACAGCACTTCAGGCTATCATCAAAGATGGAAACCATACTAATTTCATAAACTTTAACCATACATTGACTTAGGAATAGGGCCCATTCCTGTCATGGTATATGAAACCCAAAAGACTTGGAAAATTAAAAAAAAAAAATACATAAAGAATTCCTTCTACCTGTACTTTTTAGACAAGGTGTATCCTGTAGGTCAAATGACGTCCTGCTGTACTTATCTCTTAACAGGTCATTCCTAGAACATAACATCCCATTTGGTGCGTACATCTAAATTAACTTGAAAGACTTCAACTTTTTCTAACCAAGAAAATCTCAGTCCTAGGCAATATATGTTTGTTTGATAGATTAATAGCCTTTTGCCTACAAGTCTGTCTCCTACAGACATTTCAGAAGTGCCGTTTTTTTGGCCGCTGTACTATAAATGAATGTGAACTCCTTGAATTTCTTCCCTTCTGTAAGATTAGTAGCCTATCCCACACCTTGTTCTAAAGGCATGAAATCTACTAAAGTCTCGACAACTCCTGTTGGTGTGATAGTTTCATAACCCAAGTCCCCTATCAATGACAGATTACTGCTACAAATCAAACACAATAAATTCCTATTCATCTTTAAAACTAGTTTAGATGACTAGATCAAAACTGTAAATTTATTATGCTTGGGGTATTTGACACTGAACTCTTAACTCAATGATTTTAGTACATATTATGTATACTTGGGTAAGACTGAGCTTTTTTGATTCCCATTGATAGCAAGCTTAGTAATAACCTATGAGCCTTTGAACTTATGGCTAGAGTAGAACTGAGCTTGAAATAATGACTATACTCCACACAAGCAATACACTGTTAACACATGGCCAGATTCAACAAGACGTGCTCTTGGGTAAATGATTTAATCGGGGTTAATGCTGCCCCAATTCTAAGACTTGCTCTCTGTGTAAGTCAGTTACCAAGTGTAAGGTCTGTCTGTAAACCAGACTTAAACTGGAGTATATCACTTATGCTTAGAGCAAGTCTTTTGGAATCATACACCAGAGTAAGTGACTTACACAAAGACCACATCTTTAAGGCCACAGTTTGCAGTACTGTTTCTTGTTATGTGATCATCTTTGTCTCTGCAACCATTTTAAGTCGAGTCACAGTTTCTTCCAGTTAGCATACCCATTGAATTATATACCAGCATTTAGAAATGGAGACAACATTTGTAATACAGAATAAAGATATAGAATAAAGTAAGACATGCTTCACAAAGGATGCAAAAGCCAGATGTGTGTTTCTGGAAGCTTCTAAATGAAAATACCACAGAAGCTGTACTGCACCAGTCACAGCCTACATTGAAAGAAGAGGAGAAGCTCACCATTGAAGTAGTAGTAGGAACAGCACTAAGGCAGTGAAGGCAGCAAAAGCAGCAGATATGATAAAGATGTTGAGTGAGATGGGAGAGAAATGGTTCCTGAGGCTACTCGAAGTGGTATGGAGAGAAAGGCATATCCCAGATGTCTGCAGAATAAGCATAGCAGTGCCAGTGTTCAAGAACAGGGGACATCCACAACTGTGGGCAGTACAGAGGTATGAAACTCCTGTGATGCAGGAAAGTTCTGGAGAGGGTGACTGATAATTAAACACGCAGAGTATTATAAAGATGTGAGATGAGCATTTTAGATTCAGATCAGGATGCACCATAACTGCCCCAATGTTTGCAGTCAGGCAGATAATCGAGAAGATGCTAGAGATGAGGAAAGTGTACAAGTGGACATTTAGACTTGAAGAAAGCATATAACAAAATTCCAAGAAAGTTGATTTGGATAGTCTTGCAGTCTTTTGAAGTCCCAGAAACATTGTTTCAATACTGCATTAGTGCGGGCTATGTACATGGACTCAAAAGTACAGACATTATTTGGTTCCACAGAGGGGTTTCCAGAGGGAGTGGGTGTGCATCAGGGTTCAGCCCCGAGTTCACTGCTGTTAATACTCATTATGGGCTACATTTACAAACAGGTTGGAGGGGACAGATCAACAGATCTGCTGTATGCAGATGATATGGCACTACATGCAAACTCTGTGCAACAACTCCAACAAAGGATAGAGGAATAGAATGCAAAACTGAAGCTACATGGGATGAAACTGAGTACAGATAAGACAAATAGCAGCAAATGAAGGAAATAAGCTGAGAATTGAGATTGAAGGTAAACAGTGGAATAGGTTAACATCTTCAAATATCTGGGTGGAGTAGTTGAGGTGAAGGGAAGCATGAATGAGGAAGTCAAAGCTAGAATCGGAGGGGTTGCAATCAACTGACATAAATAATCAGGGGTATTGTATGATAGAAGAATGACAAAGAAGATGAAAAGTAAGGTGTGCAAAACAGGGGTACGACCAGTTCTACTGTATGGTACAGAAACCTGAATAGTAAAGCCACAGCAAATTAGGAAGCTAGAGGTGATAGAATTGAAGTGCCAGAGATGGGTAATAGGATGCACACTGTGGGGGAGAGAAAGAAATGAGAACACAAGAACAGAAGCCAAATTAGATCCAATTGGAGAAAAGGACAACGAGATGAGATTATGGTATTTGGGGCACATGCAGAAAAGCAAAAGGAATCTGGTGATGATGATTTGGGACAGACAGGAAGAAGGCAAGAAGAAATGTGGGCTTCCAGCAAAGAGGAGGATGAATTGTGAGAGAGAAGATGAGTGGCAGCCATGCGTGAATCTCAAAGAATGTAGGAGAGGGGCATTGAAACCAGAGCGATGGTGAAAGTTGACACAACACCCTGCCCCATGTCAAATGGGAAAATAAGGAGGTTGTTGTTTATGATGACAATCTGTGTAATACATAGTCTAAAGGTATCTTTAATGATCATTAAATCAGTGGTGCATTAATTCATATTTGTTTAGTAACAGCATGTGAAAAGCTGGCATAATGGCATTGCATTAAAATGTTGGTTTTAAAAATTAGTTTTTTTTCTTCATAAGTTGCAAGGTGTTACCTACATCTTTATGAGTAAAGAAATACTTTTATGTAAATATTGTTATAGGTTTGAATCTACATGATGTCTATCATTTACACAAGAAGACAGACAGAAGGCAGATATTTAAGCTTGCATTACATGGCAACAAATAAAATAGTCAGCAAAAACAATGATCATCAGAAAAGCAACCAACAATGATTTTTTTAAAGGTGATAATCCATATGCTGTGTTACTTAAAGCAATCGGTAATTGTTCAGTTACTACAAGTGCTATACTAAAGCACTCCAATAAAAATATTCCCAAATGCTGCAACATATTTGCAGAGGGAAATAATCATGAGCAGATATTACAACTTTGTATTTTTGCAATAAAAGGATAACTCATGTTGTTGACAGAAAGCATATCATTCGGCCTCCTCATGAGGCAGCAGACATAATTTCCTTTCTGGTTAATTAAATCTATTTCCACTGTGTTTGTCATCAGAGAAGGTTCAAATTGAACAGCTCTGTAATTTCAGTGGGAGTTATTGACTTTTTTCTACCTTCATTAGTCTAAAGTAAAAGAAATAGCAACTGACTGAGGGCTACTTTGACAAATTGATTTCAAGAACAAATAAATAACTACTAAAAATAATCTCCATGCTTTTATTTTCACCACCATGCAATTATTCTTCAGTAATTTATTCATAACTTGCCTTAGACCCCTTTCAAGAAATTGTAGCGTACAAAACAATCATAACTGAAACTGGCAATAAAAGCTAGCACAGGCATTAATATTTTTTTCTGACTAAAGGAAAATAAATCCTGTGCCAAGAAAGACATTTTTCTAGCTGATTGTTTTCTAGCAAATTACACAGTGAACACAGTACTTGTAAAATGAGAAAGATCACACTGAAATGTTAGTGTCTTCACTAAGATGTTATCCAGTTATAATACATATAGTCTCTCTGTCTGTCTGTACAGCTAGCTAGCTATAGCCATATGTATAAGTGCATAATATACTTGTATCCAGCTTTATTCTGTTTCAAACCAAGTACTTTGGTCCTTAGAGAAATGTTCTTTTATTTACTTTTGTCCATTTGGTCGATGTGAAATGACATTCTAATTTAATGAGAGAAGAATAAGTCAGATGCAGGGTTAAAATCAATTAAAATGATCATGTTATCAGTATGAACTAAGTGCAAAAGAACATATACATTTTGACATGAATCTGGTTTTATGGTTTGTGCCCAATGTGTTGGTGTCGCATATGATACCAGAAAAGGTCAGTGATGTAAGTCATGACATGCTAAAACTTAAAAGCAGTTTTTCGATAAGGTAAGTCGACCTGCAACCACACAAATTATTGCTTTTATATGTGAACTCTGGTATTGCATTGTATACTTTTGAGGGTAAAGTGAATACCACATCCCCAGCATTTAACATCACTGATTAAAAATCCAAGCTATGCTAAACTTTTCATAACATTTTTTGCAGAGGGTAATTATACCTGCACTCGCATAACCCATTAATTATATATACTAACACAGTGATTGTGCACTTTTGAAGCAATATTGAATTAGACCATCCCCAAGGCTGTGTTGTTCTGCAATTTCACTATTTAGAAACATACTGCATTTCTAATTGCTAGTCTTTTTTTCCTGCAAGAACAAGGAATGGATTTGGATTATCCTTCAGGTCTAGTGCTGCTCTGTTTCTGACAAATTTCCTAGGCAGTGTCAGCAAAGTCCACTTAGTAGATCCTCACATATTGTAGTATTCCAACTTGAAATCAGTGCGCCCCACAACATGCACACTATCATGCAAGTCTGCTTAACATTTTCACTGTACTAAGGAATGTTACCAGATTTGTTCTAATTCCAAATGATATAAAGTAGTTAAAGACACCTGAAAATTACTACTTTTTATAATGAAACAGATGATCATGGCTTCATTTGCATCACATGATAGTAATAGGACTTTTGTGCTGAATGTGAATAAAGCAAACTTAATTAATGTTTAGAAAGGGTTACCGGGCCAAGACAAAAAGGAAAAATAAAAATAATTATCAGTTGTTTAGATAGTCACATTTTTTATTATATTGTCTTGTACCAATTTAGAAATGTAAGCCATCATGATGTCCTCAAATTATTACTCAATTATGAATATCATGAAACTTAAGAACAGTTTGATTATATCATTTGCTGCAAAGATTAAAAAAAAATGGGATTGCGAAAGACAATGAAAGCCAACATCATACCTAGAGGCAGTTTTCATTTAGCGCCAGGATTACTTCAGTTTGATTTTTGGATATCCTTAACAGCCTTTGGCCAGAGAATGTCACTTAGGTTCATAGGTTCCTAGATTAGTACTAGGCTAACAGCCCTTCTGAGCCATTTTAAGCCTAGCAAATTACCCCATGTGAGAATCAAACCCTGTACCTTGTAACTGTAAGGTAAACACCTTAACCCTTATGCCAACCTCCCACTTTTGGGAAAAGTCACTTTTTCTTTTCTTCAGGTTGTGAGATTAGTGTAATCTTATGAAGTACCCAACAGACTTGACTTAAACCAATCAAAGCTCTACTTATGTTTAACTTTGCTTTATGAATGTTATAAATGGTATTGTCAAGTTTCTTGACGTTAAAATGATTGGATTGTGTACTATGACATAAATATTGTGGTCCAAGTATATTCTTAAAAAGTAATACACAGACTTTTAGAAGCAGAAATTGCAAAAATTCTTTACATTAGCTTGTTTGAAAATAGACAGTTAACTATTAATGCTTATTTGGTTGCATTTCAAGCTACATGTGAGTTGTATTTTGTTATTTTTAGTACTGTAATGTGTTGTGCATTAGTCACAGTGTTATTTGGTTGACCAGCATAAGTGCTATAAAAATACATTCAAATAAATTCATTGTTAGAACACTGTGGTTAGCACAAATTATACTTTAGTAGAAGTCATTTTAGTTAGGAATAAGGAAACAAAATACATTACAGAATACAGCCCTCCAAGCTAATATGTTCACTGGATACTTGAAAGAAGCACATGAGGAGGGTGTGCAGGACTATACATGGAGCAATACTAATCTAGCAACAAAAGTATAGCATTTACATTTTTAACACCCACAAATACCTCTCATTTGTCCAGATTTTTGCCATATATTTTTGGTCTGCTCTCCATAAAATTTGTGTTTTTTTGGGAGATCACTCTAGATTGAAGCCACTAAGTAATGACATACATTTGAGTATCAGACTTTATATTATTCTTTAAATGCATGTTAACATAAATCCTGTTGTTCTAGCAACATTCTATATTTATAAGATCACTATTTAAAATCTGTTCCTATTTCTGGGCCTTTGTCCCCCCATTATTTTATACTTTGGCCAGATTTCTTGCGTAAAGATGTTGAGTGGTATGCACCCAAGGAAAGGTACAGTGACACATCACATTAGGTGCTAACTATAGTGCACCACATGACCCACACTGATGTTTGCAAATATGGATAAAAAAATGTTTGTTAAACCTAAAGGAGTACACAGACACGGACATTTTGTTGAGCATCAGTGTGGTTTACTTCCAAATAATTAATTGCAAATGTCTGAAAGCACACTTAGTAGAATGGCCACAATGCTAAAACTAGTTGTAGTTGTGGTAGAATTATTATTAATTGTTGCTAGAACATAGACATATTTGAAGAAGGATTACCTAATTATTAGGCTTAGCAATACATAATCACTGCTGCTGAGGTTTCTACTTGTGAGATGGGAGTGACACCCTGTGAGAGGTCCTTATTTTTCACTTCACAGTTTTGTAACCATGGAGTTAATATATTTAAATAAGGGAATACAGAAGGATATGCATTGAGGTAATGTTGCAGGCTGATCAGGCTAAATATTCAAGCCAAGTAGATGCTCTTGGGTCACTGGGAGCCTTAGATGTGGTAATGTGTGCGCCATAAGTGTCACTAGACATGCATGTTACTAGCTGTACAGAGGAACAACATGAAGGGATTTTCTGAAGCACATACCCAACACAGGCTTGAAAACTGTCAGAGGTAAAATTACAAGTAATGTGCATGATAAAAATAATAAAGAAGCTTAAATTGAAATGAACATGTTTTCTATCACAGGACAGCCAGTTCATGCTAAAAATAGAGGACAAACAAACATGCGTGAGGATGAACAGTCATAGAACTTTGCTAGTTTCTGAGCATATGAGGCTTGCTGTTAGGACTATGGTATCCAGTATTTATTCAAAAATAACTTGCCTCCAAGCATGGTTTGTATCTTGTCATGTTATGAGAATTTGTCTTTATTCCTATAACTTTCTGGGTTTGAAACATGGATAATGTCTCTCTCTCTTAAATTCAAGATAAGATGCGGCGGTCTGAACTTTACTTGCGAAGATAGTAACTACAATAATTTCAGTTTCTCTCCATGGTTTCAGAACATATATGTAGTATAACTGTCTGGATTTATTTTCTTGTGTTGTCTTATTTTTTTTTTTAGTTCACTTCATTTATTTTTTTTTCCACAGTTTCAAAAGGTCCTTGCCACTATGCAAGAAATTACTTTTAGTAGTGGATACAAACATAACATTGGAATTCTCTAAGAATGCATTTCTGTTATATGCTGTCCGCTGTGCTTCCTGACCTCTTTCCACAAGTTATTGGCTTTACTGTTCTTAACCAGTGCTGCAGGTCTGAAAAAGTTTCTGTTACACTTTTAATGGGTGTGTTTACTTCCTCCCTTGCCTTACTGAGTATATATCTAGTAAGCCTCATGGATGTCTGACATATAACAATGCAAATTATGATAGGAGTTGGGCCACTTCTCTTACGGTAAAGAGAGGACAAGGAAGCAGATGGTTCTAGTTTCTCCCATGTACTTTTGTTGTCTTTCATAACATGGATTTTAAAGTTTCATTAAAGTGATTAACTAGGCCATCTATTTGAACTTTTTAACTATTTCTGTTTAAACAATTGACTGAGTCCATGCATAACACCAAGTATGAATGAGTTGGCCTGACCAATAAGAATGACTTGAAAAATTCTTAACCCAGGACAAAAAAAAAAAAACTTGCTTGTTTGCTATGACTTTGACTTTGTCAAGGTACTACCTCAAGATAATTGTTTAGTAATCAACAATTACTACAAGATACTAATGGATCTTACTCAGTCTTACCAGTGGACCTACAATATGTAATGCTATACTTTCAAAAGGGACATCAACAATGCATCTTAGACTTATTATTCTCCTATGACATTCTGGCCAGGCTGAACAAAAGTTATCCATGTTTCCCATAACACCTGGCCAGTAAAATGTGGATAAAGCTCTAGCTTTTGTGTAATCCATCCCTAAATGACCACCCAAATATGCTTATGAGCTAGCTTAATTAAATGGATGTTGAAAGGTCTTGGAAGTAATATTTGACTCATCATCTGTTTTCTGTCTTTTGTTGTCCTGTAGATTAAATCATTTCATAGTTCAGATTATGGCTGTATAGTTTTGATGTCCTCTTCCTTTTACCCCCTACTGTCTCTGCATTCTGTTCAGCCCCACACAGTGGACTGCCTTCTAATGGAGACTCCGTAACTCATTACATCCCGGGTGATGCCTCCAAGTGCATCTGGAGTTAACTCCTTCTGACGCCTCTAGGTGTCAAGGGTAAAGAGATATTGACACTTGTTTTTATGATATTAATTTATATACATATGATTTTCACATGTTTCTAAATACCTCAACCACCAAGTAACACAGACAGAACTGCTTAACTTCTCATGAAAGTTCTTAGCTAGATGAATAAAAGGTCCTGACAGTATGTGTGTAACTTGAGGGGTTGCAGAGATACTGTAAGTTGTTTACAAAATATTACAAATTTCATAGTTACTGTGACTTATAAAATTCAGTTTAAAACCTAGAACCTAAAGAATGCTACATTATAAAAATAGTCTGTGATGAAGAGTTTGCCATTTATACTTCTTTAATAATCCTTATGGTTCCAGAGATATGAACATTTGTTTGAAATGCAAGGACATAATTTGAGTCTGTGAAAACACTTAGGCTCTGCCCATGGGAAGTTACAGTGCAAACTTTGAGCTCCATTGGAGTGAATGAGTTAAGGTTTACATGTCTTATCTGCATGTCAGCCAAGACATCATTGTTTTCATTATTCTGATTTGAAATGGAAGTCACGGTCCCTGCTACAAACGAAAGTACAGGCTTCATCTAATTTATCCCATATATTGTATATAGGGTAGATCATTAACATAATTTTCTTCCAACATGGGTTTTTTTTTAAACTCTCTTTTTCAGTGTAGTGGGATGAGACTTGGATCTCTTTTCAAGTTCTTTACATTTTTCAGTGCTAAATTCGTTGGTTATTTCCTGTGTTGCTCTACACACTTCTCTTAGTGTACTCTTAGGTCATTCCCTTGTCATTTCCACACTGACTTCCCTTAATACTTTAACAGTTGGTGCCTTCTGGACTTGCCCTACTTGTCAGTCTCAACACTGATTTCCTTCATTGTTTTAACAGCAGATATTTTTTTTCACAAGACACAGTATTAGATTTGTCCATCACTATCAAGACAACATTTTAACTCTTTTTGTGTTTAACAGCTCTTTGCTGGTAGTGTAATATTGTGGCAGTATGTCTGTCTTAATCTTCTGCCATGAGGTCCATAACACTTCACGGTGTGGACGATATTGGCCATTTATTGCATCATATGTTAAGCTAAGGAGTACAGGTACAGAATATAGCACTACGCCTGGTAGAGTCTAAATTTTAGCCAGGTTATACGGTATTCATCATGCCTCCATATATCCACGTCTTCAACTTTCCACTTGCTAATTGTTTCTTAGTTGCAGACATACTGTGCTTCCTGAAATGATCAATCAGTGCATTACTTTTTCTTCAACCACAATACAACATTCTGAGAAAATAGACTCTTATCAAATCCCACCGGTTTTCTTTCCAAAGAAATTATTTCGGGTAAGCTTTTTCAGTTTTACATGCATAATTTTGCAGTTACTGAGTGTTCTGTACTTCACTAGTAGCCTTGTTACAGAAAAGTTAAGAGAGTATTTATATTGTTGTTACTAGTTGTATAGTACTTAGCTATCTGCCATCTGCTAGTGCGTTTAAAACAATCACTCCCGATTGTTTATTGATTGTCTGCATGCCCATAACAACCTGTATGTAGGCAGTGCAGCAAGTGGACCTACCAGTCAGCTCCTCACTTCTGTCAGGAGCTGATATTGGCAAGCTGCCCAACCCACGTCTCAGGTGTTCAGGGAGCACTCTGTAATTGGCTTTCTCTCTCTCTGTGTTGTGTGCCTGTGCTCACAACCCCCAATCCCTCCACCTCACATCAGTATGCCTGTCCTCCCTTGACAGCGCTTCAGATGGCCAGGCCACTAATTGGTGTCAGGGCGTTACCCCTTTATTTTGTGGTGTTTGCTCATTTATTTCGTCATTTATTGTCTGGCTCTCTGATTGAGTGACTAAATGTGTAACAGATTTTGTTGCATTCTATGTCACTGAATGTGTTGAAATTTGCTGCTGACCTCAGAGAACATCTACCCAGTGAAAACAGTTTATCTTCAGAGCTGCATCATTAGAAGGAGGGACAAGATGACACATAATCAGGACGGGATTGGACAATTGATCAGCATCCTGCAAATACAAACCCAAGTTTGTTAAATGTAATGTGTAATTCAACTAAAGTAATTAAAATAAAAAAATAACTTGTATGAGAACCAGAAACCCCACATTAAATGATTAAAAGCTTGTCTTCTACAGAAAGGCAAATGAGAGGATGGGAGATAAGGAATACACCCCGGGGATCACTTCTGTGTCTCTGCTCGACAGTGGCACAGGAAAATAACTTTCTTGGGTGGCGTAAGTCAGGGAACCTTGTTGGCTAGGCTTACGTAGGCCCTTGGGCCGATAGCCTAGTACCTACCTATGAACCTAAGAGAATAATTACTGAAAAAAAACAGAAGAGATGGGTGTGGGGAAACACTAGACACCAGGGAGAACTTTTGAATATCATGCCTTAGTGACTTACACTTAACATGGGCTGGGAGGGAACAGCAGACACCGGGAGAACTCTTGAATATCATGCTTTGATAGTACTTTCATGTAATGTGGGTCAATGTTAAAATTGGAGACCAGGGATACTGCAACATCATTTAAAGGCACTTTGAGGAGAAGAGTGGAAACCATTAGACACAAGAGTCACTATAAATAGTGTGACTTAAAGGCAGTGAGAGGATTTTAACTTTAACCTCCCACCTTCCATATAGGATATTAATGCTGTGAACCACTGCTAGGCACCAGGGGTCTAGAGTAAAACATAAATATTGAGAATTAAAAAAAAAAAAAAAAGTGCAATGTGGGGGAAATGCCTTAAACCCTACACCCTTTTCCTAAGGAACCCTAGCACTCAGTCTGGCATAAATGACTGACCGCAGTCATCAGTGATATAGGAGGACAAGTCAAAGAAGTTATTGGGGGTGTTTTTGCAACACAAGGGCAGGTATGTATTGTGTGTGTGTGTGTGTGTGTGTGTGTGTGTGTGTGTGTGTGTGTGTGTGTGTGTGTGTGTGTGTGTGCGTGTGCACGCTCATGTGTATTTATTCTGTTTGGAAGAATGAATGAAGGGAGTGCCTGTGCTAATCCAATGCATTCAACGCCAGTTTTGACTAACGCAGGACGTTTAGATCTGTACTCACAGTAGTTACTGGTGATTCAGAGACATGTTGCTGGCACTGTTTAGGTTACCGGGGCCAAAATCCACAAAGGAGAAATCTGAAGATGTAGGTCTTTTATCTGAAGCATTTTTAAAGCTTTTTATCATCATTAGGCTAACATGCAGCACATTTCAGTATGAGAAAAGGAAAAGGCCTAGCCAGTTGTCAACGGTTTTTACAGGACAGTGTAAAGGATGTAAAGAAATGCATATTTTAAAGATTGTAGAGATTTACAGAATCATGCTATGACTGGATGCTGTAAACGTGGGTGATGTTTAACATACATAAGTGATTATGTCCTCATTATATATATATATATATATATATATATATATATATATATATATATATATATATATATATTTTTTTTTTTTTTCTGTTTGACTCGCATCCTGCTTAGATACTTCACAAAAATTCATGTCTGAGGAAAGAGTGCTTGTAAAAGTCTCTTCTATTATATATACGGCATAACTTTTCAAATAATAACTTGGCCAAGTTGCTCTTGATTATGACTAGGAGTGGTTCATGAGCTAGCATAATCTAGATGTCCCTGGTTAGAAATATTTTACTGTATAGGTATCCAAGCTTACATTTTTTATGTATGATAATTATAACATGTTATGTAAAAGTCTGCAAAATAATAATGGGACAAAATGAAAGTAACAGAGAAATACTTATGCTAACACACATGCCACACAGTTTTGTGGCAGAAATAAAAACGTTTCTTTTTCTTTGTAGTTGTACATCTCTCAGATTTTTGCAGAATGTCCTGATTTTGGACTCATATTTTTGGTATGTTTTTTCATAAAATTGTGGTTTTCTGGCAAATTAGTGGCAAATCATTAAAGACTGAAGTTTGAAAATAATGACAGACATTTAAGTTTCATACTGTGTATCTTTCAGAAAATTCATGCTAATGCAAAACATGTTGTTCTGTCAATTTTCTAAGTTTGTAAGAGGAATAGTTAAAATTCTTCCTATTTTTTTGGGCCTTTTCCTCCACTTTTATTTATAGCTTTATCCAGATTTCTTGCTGTAAGAGGTTTGCTTACAGATGATGAAGCCTATGGTTCTTACTTAATGTAATGATACCCAAAAGTCCACTTAATATCACTTGATAGTTTTACTGAACTGGCCATAGGGAATTTAGTCAGTATTTCAGAAACATGAGTCGACAGCATTCTGCTATGAGGATTGGGAGATCAGCAAGTGGCAACCAATTAAATATTGTTCATCAATAAAATATGTTGGTTACTCACTTATGAAACTTTGCCTGTTTTATGCTGTCCAAATTCTTCCCAATCTTCTTGCCCTATGACATCTTGAAAAGCCATTATATAGCCTGTTCAGCAAAATACTTAAAATTTCCTTGGGATATTGCCTAAAGCTATGATTGCTTCGTAATCATAATGGAGTACCCACAGTGCAGCTTCATAAATAAGGTTAGTATGTCAAACTTGAGTTCCAAACATACATGCATACATAGTAGCATTTGAAGAAGAAAGATGGAGTTCCTAAGATATAAGGCTGTTGCATTCATTAGTGTAGTTAGTTACACTGAGTGAAATGGGTATAGTCTTCATTATAGGGGAGAGCTAGACTTACTGCAAAGTGTACAACTTCCTCTTCTAAGATTCTTTACCTTTAACAATATATTTATATGTTATGCAGTACACACAATGTATTTTATATGATATGCAGCACAGAGTGACTTCCAGATCTTACCAACTGTGAGTTAAAAAAATGGATGAAAAATAGATGGAAGTTGTTGTAAAGAAGGTATGATAATGTTGATAATCTGTTGTACATTATCAATATCAAAGTCTACTCTCCTTCTATTGGGTACACACTTATCCTTTAACTTAACTCACTCTCTCACCCTCACACTAAAGGTCTTTCTCATTTTATGTTTTTATTTCCTTTTGCAGTTATGTGTTGTGTTTTCCATCTTGCTTATTATTTGTTGAGCTTTATACATTTAACTTAGTTTCTTTCTGACAACCTCCTCAGATTCCTGAGTCTCCAGAAGTTTTCTCCGTGTCTTTGTGCATCCATCTTGATTATAGTCACAGTCCATATAACTGAAATGTGAGATATTGTGTGAAGAATCAGCATCTGAGGTAAGTTAGCACTTCAACAAAGAAATAATTAAAGAACATGTAATAATAAAAGAAAAAAAAAATCATTGCAACACTGACAAAAATTCTTTAACAAGTGTCAGTTACATTGTCCTGTTTTTAATTTCTTCAAGACTTTTGGGTTTCTAATACCATGATGGGAATTGACCCCATTCCTAAGTCAAAGTATGATTAAAGTTCATGAAATTAGTATTGTTTCAATGTTTGATGTTAGCCAGAAGTGTTCTTTGCTGCATCAACAATGTGCCCAGTAATGACTCCTGCTGCAATTTATATGGAGTTACATGGTTCAGAAACATATCTAGGTACAATTGTAAATTCATTTTTATAAGACCGCTTTGCACCTACTACTACTACTGGAACTGGGTATCCTCCTCTGACATCCCCACTCTTGGCTAGTAATCAAGGAGCCCGAATCCTCATCACTGGCACTGGATAGGGATGTTCACTTGAAGCAAAAATAGATACACCCAGTATTTCCAGATGCAGCTGTCTGCATCAAGCACAATTTCCCTTAAGAGCACACAGGGAACACACTCAATCCAGAGTCTGGGTTTCCCTTCAGGTCCCTGATAAGACTCCCCACTGGTACAGCTATAATGTTGAGATCTCAGTGGAGTGTCCAAGCCAAGTTCTTCACTGTCTCTTTGAAACTGGTGCGTCATGACCCTGTTCCAAGTTGCTTACACACACACACACGCACACACACACACACACGCACACACACACACCTGGGAAAGACTGGCAAAGATTTACTAGCTATGCCCCTTTTATACCCAGACTATAAGGTAGCTACACTGCTACCAGAAGATTCCAAAGCCAGCTACTCTAAGACTTTTGCAAGGGTAACCAATTATACTGAGTGAAATTCATATTAGTGCAAATGGTAGTTTGACCAGTGCAGTGAGGCTTCCAGGAGTGGTCATAGTGTCTCCAATAGGTATCTGTTTACAATAAACACCAGAGTTTCAATCACAGGAAAAACAGTACTTAACTAATCTCAATATATTTTCTTGACTGACCTAAATAATTACTATTCTCTAGTTCACTTACTAGAGTAAGGCAAGATGAAATAGGTGAGGGAACCTTCTATGTCAGGTTTCAAAAACAGAGTGCTCTGAGACTTCAGTCTCACCTGGTATTAAACATTATTTTTAGTGATGGATTGCAGAATGCCATCACATACAGTTGGTCATCTGATTTCTGGTTGTCACGCAACCCCGCTTGGCTAGAAGCCGTCAGTATTTTACACCTATATGTCAATAATACACACACAGAGCCTTGCTAAGATCTGCTGCAGCTCTTGGAAGTCATAAAACAATTTCTAATCTCCACCCTTCAGAGAAGCAATTAGTTCACCCAATGACAATGCAGAAAGCTTCCTAGTACAGACTTTTTGTCTCTGGCTGCATTGAGAACTATAAGATAACATCTTTATGGCCTAGGCCCAGTAATTTAATTTCTTACTATTTTCCAAAGTCTCATGGATTGAGATTAATATCTTCTCTTCCAGTATCCTCTGTTAAAACATATAAATTTAAACAGTTTCAATAATACATGTATATTTCTTTTTCTGTCTAGCAGGACACACTGTGAGTACATTTTTAACACAAGCAGCTTTGCAAATACATTTTTCGACATAAGCATTTGTACAAATTAGTTTGATATACAAATGACATATAATTCTTTATACAATTCCAGCTAGTCATGCTATGTTGGCATATATTACACAGCCACTGTCGTACTTCTTCTGGCATAGCTAGCAATGCTTTACATTGTCACATCTTCTTCCACATTGCCCTCATTTCTACATGCAAATCCTGCTATTTTATGACTTGTATCTCTCTGTACATAAGACGCTGTAGTCACTGGGAGTAGCAATTTCGATAACCAATACTTCTTTTCTATTCTTTTCATGGACTACTATATCTAGTTTTCTTGCATTTATTTTTTTGAACTGTTGGTATTGGATGATCCCATCTGATATAACATTTTTCAATTTCTATGATGATTTGTGGCTCGTGTTTTCAGTGAATTTCTGCTACCTCAATATTATAATGTTTGCACCATCTCCAATGCAACATTCTTGCCACATTATTCTGAGTTTCTGTATACGGTCATTCTGCTATTAGTATATCACAACCAGCAACAGTATGTGTGATCGTTTTCAATTCTGTTTTCCAAAACCTACATATGTCTGTTTCTCCCACATGTTCAATAGACTTTGTAAACCAGTGTGTACATAGTCTGCTATCTTGGGCTACCAATATTAATCTTTCAAATGCATGTTCAGTCCTGATCAACATGCGATTGTTCCAAGATTTTTCTATGCTTGCAATTATATTTATGCATTTTTCACATTTCTTGCCTTCTACAGTAGTTTTGAACTACAAAATGAACTGGCACCTCACCCAAGTGTCATGTTTAATCATACCCTCACTTCAGGCTTCATGCCCACTGAGTGGCGCACAGCTACAGTTATCCCACTCCACAAGGGGGGGGGGGTCCACCTTGGATCCCGGGAACTACCGCCCCATCAGTCTGACGAGCCTGGTCTGCAAGGCCATAGAATGTATTATCATGAAACTTGTAAACAAAGACAATGGCAACCTTAAAACACTGGACCCCACCCAGTTTGGGTTCGTGAAGGGCCGATCTTGTCTCCTGAACCTTATTGACTTCTTTGAATCAGTCTCCAGAGCCGTGGACGAGGGTAAGGCAGTCCACACAGCCTATTTGGACCTCGCCAAGGCCTTTGACACCATCCCCCTCTCTGGAATCATAGATAAACTTATTAAGCTGGGCATTAATCCCTACATCACTCGATGGGTTGCCATCTGGCTTATTGACAGAACCCACACTGTAAAAGTAGCTGACTCCAAATCCAGCTCCAGACAAGTGGAATACCTCAGGGTTCAGTCCTGGGACCTCTCTTGTTTGGCATCAACACTAAGGGACTCTGGCTAACAAAATTCACAGATGACTGCAAACTGGGAGCCATTATTGAATCCCCAAATGATGTGGATACTCTACAAAAGGGCCTTACAGAAACAGATGCTTGGTGCCAGAGGCATGGGCTCAAGCTCAATGCCAAGAAATGCATAGTTATCCCCTTTGGGAAAAAAACCATGTACCCGTGAATTATCACATAGATGGCAGTACACTAAACACTGAAAGTGTGATGAGACTTAGGGACACAGGTGGACAGTGGTCTCACCTTCAATAACCACATTGCCACAACAGTCAGGAAATCCTTCTATGTGGCACACCTCATCACCAAGGGCTTTTCATCCAGAAAAAAGGAGGTCATTGTCCCACTGTACTCATCCCTCATTAGACCCATTATAGAATACAACACCCCATTTGGTATGTACCTCTCACGACATCTGCAACAACTGGAAAGGCCGCAGAAATACCTCACTAAAAGAATCACAGGCCTAAAACAGATGCCCTATGCTGACCGCCTTAAAAAAACTCCAGCTATACTCTGTTGTATATCATCTACTGAGGCGATATCTGCTTAACATACAAGACCATGTCAAACCCAGAGCTGTTGGACATGCTACACTTAAAGAAATCCCAGTCTCTCAGAGCCACATGCTCCAGGGATCTAAATCTTGTCATCATAATAAACAAAACATGCTAGAGGGATAGGTTCCTGACCCAGAGACTCCCCAGACTCTAGAATAGACTTCCCGTACATGTATAGCAGAGCGCCTCTTTGGTCCTCTTAAAAGGAACCTTGATGATTGGATGGGAGAAAGGAAGTTCACCCCAGGGATCATGTCAGTCGCCCTGCTAGACAGGGGTCCAGGGAAGTAAATAGTATGGGAAGAAATAGCCAGGGAATTGTTATGGCTAGGCTTATATAGGCCCTAGGGCCAATAGCCTAGTACCAACCTATAAACCTTCTCAACTGATCTTTCACCTTATATTCATTAATTTATTTTTTTGGCACATTCAGTTGCTGCCTGATTTTTATCTACGTCTGGTTTGATTTGCATTCCAGCTTGATGCCAGTATGCTTCTGTTAAACTAAACAGGGAAGTCATCTTAGATTTATTCTCTTCATGTTTCAAAACTTTCATTACGTTTGAGTCTTGTGAGGTCAGCAGTCCCACGACTGTTGATCTTGAATGTAATCAGGTTTGAGGAGGCCCATACCTTCAGAACAGGGAATATATGATGTTTGTATGCACTGATTTTTATAAATCATTTGATGTGTATGGAGCATCCTCCTCCTTTTCCTGTTTAACCTAAACAACAACTTTTGGGGCCAGTCATTCACTCCAAAACTGTAAGTTAGAACGGGAAAAGCAAATTGGTTTATAGCATGAACTTTGTTCCTATATATCAATGTTGTTTTCAGTACTTATTTAAGTCTTCTAAAATATTCCTTACTAAATTTTATTTTCATTTATTCATGTTTTATTGTTGACCATTCATCAATTCACAAATATTCCTGCACTCCCTCTTGCTCAAGTTCTTTTATATAACATTCTTGTCCCAAACTGATGTGCTGCAGCTTTCCTGCTTTAAAGAATGCTTTTGCACATTTATTAAGACCAGCTAACATTCTTATATCATCTGAAAAAGTTTTGCCCACTTGCAGTTGCAGTTCCTCATCTAATGAACTATATACAGTTTTAAATCATCTACAAAAAGAGGATGAGAAGTCTTTATACTTTGTTGTTTTCTAGGAGCCAAATTGTAGCCAGGACCTAATGTTTTAAGTAGACAACTTAATGGGTTAAGGGCAAGACAAAAGATCAGTGGTGACAGAGAGTCACCATGGAATATCCCAATTTTAATTTTTATCTGTGTAATAATAATTTGTCCTTTATCATGGCTTAACTGCAAAGTGATTTACCACTGTTTCATTGTCACTGTTATGTAATCAATCGGTGCAGGGTGTATCTATTACATTTTGGGTCTGTATTATATGTCCAAAAGTTTTAAACATTGGCTCTCATATGATCGACACCATATGAGCGATGTTTAAAACATCGAACATAGAATAAAAAGTTTAAAAAAAAAAGAAAAACAACTTACCTAAACACTCCAGGCAGGGGGAGCAAGCCCCCCTGCATCTCCCATGTGGAGGGCTGTGCCCCCCCCCTACTTAAATATTGCAACTCAGAGATCGCACTACATTGAGGTAAAGGGAAAATATTCCCTATGGTGATTTCCATTTACGCTGGCAACATTTCACATTTCCGACCATTTGGTGTCACCTAAATGGTATTTGTGGTTTTCGGCTTTCGATCGGGTAATATAGACCCTACATTTTTAAGCACTCTTATATATGAATGTGGGATACTGTCAAATACTTTTTTGTAGTCTATCCATGCCATACTTAAATTATTTCCTCTTTTACAGTTCTCCATTATGACTTTATTTAACAACAAATGATCTTTCGATCCATATGACTTTCTTTTATTACCCTTTTTTTCTTCTGCCATGATTGAGTTTTCTTCTAAATGAGTATAAACTCTGTCTACACCAATTCCACTGTATGGTTTGTATGTCGTTTGAAGGCAAGTTATTAGTCTATAGTTTTTTAGGATAGTTTGCAAGGTTTGCCCTAAAGTAGGAGTATTGTTTTTCCTATTGTTAACCAGGCTGGTATCTTTTCAGGGTACACATATAACTGGTTCTTACACATCTTAAATCTTCATGTAAAGATGTTAATAGTTTTAGCGGGAAGTTAGGCACTGGATCTGGGCCTGGTGTTTTCTAATTAGGAGCTTTTCTTAACTTTGTTTCAATCTCTCTGGCCATTACTTCATCCCATTTCATATCCTGTACATTTGAACAACTTATTCTCTCTTTTACTTCTTCTATCCATGTAGCATCTTTATGTTCCACAAGATCTTCATAGATATTTCTCCAAACTGGATCCATTTTTTGAGGTATTTCATTTCCTTTTGCCATGTTTCTCAATTCTCTATAAAACTTTTTTGAGTCATCAATAAATTGCTTATTTTGTACTTTTCCTTTATATTTATTTGCATATCTTCTAAGTTTTTCTGCCTATGCTGATATTTTTAGTTTACTATTTGGGACAGTGCACGATAGATCCTGATCAGTTCTAATACTGCACATTGCTTTTATCATGTCTATCTTTCTGAGTACTTTTCTTGATTTGTTCCCTTGTCTTTACTCTTCTAATAGTGACACTTCTGGTGTTAATTGCTTGATAGTTTTCTGTACTCGATACTTCCATGATGCCATTTGATTTTTCCCCTTCCTCTCCCTTACTATCCTGTGTTTTCATGGTAAGACTTTGTGTTATTAATTTAGCTACAGAGTAATATATCCTGTTTAATTCTGTTATATCCCATGGATCTCTATGGACGGTCCTAGTTACTGTGCTCATTTGTTTTATCAAACTGCTAACTTTTGGGGTTTTACTTTCTTTTTGTAGTCTATTTCTTTTATTGAGCTTAATGCATCTGTCCATTTCTATTAAATCAAGCAACTCTCCTCTTAGCTGAGGGCACATTCTTTGTTCTCCATTTCCTGTTGGCATTCTGTAGAAATTCCAGAGCATCTTTCTGTGCCAATTTCTCTTCCGTTCATCCTGTGTCATCCATTGCTTTTTCCTATGGGAACTCACTGGCCCATCACTCCACAACATTGACTGCATCAGAGTTTCCTGTTCCTCCCCTTCCTGTGCAATTCCAACTGAATGTTTATACTCATTTCCTTTTGGAAGGCTCCAAAATATCATCATATGGCAACTGATCAGATGTTTATTGTTCCACTGATTTCTCCTCAATTTGAGGATCCACGGCTCTATCCTCCTGTGGTGTTTTCTGAGTTACATTTTCTACTCTAAATCCTTCCCTTTACAGGTACTCTATAACATTAGTTTCTATTTCTTTAATGTCTCCATTACTAATCGTCTTTTGTACGTTTCCTCTTTGCTTTCTTACTTTTTGTATTATAAAATTGTCCATGTCTGGATGCCTTTGCCTATATTTCTTTTCAAATATCTTTTGCGCTGCTTTTTCTGTATTGATTCATTTTGCTTTCTTCTTGGCATAAATTTTATATCATATTAAATCTCTCTTTCTTTCCCGTGTCCATTTTTTTTTCAGATGTCTCCTTATCCTCCTGTTTCTCCATACTTTGGAGAATCATTCCATCATGCTATGATGCAACCTGTGTTAGACTTTCCACACTAAATCCTTTACTTTGCAAGTATTCCATACCTTAATCTTCTATTATTTTAACTTCTACTTTACTAATCTTCTTTTCTACATTCCCTCTTTGCAAACATATTTTTTTATTGTGAAATTTTCCATATCTACATGCCTTTGCCTATATTTCTCTTTGAATATCTTCGAGGCTGCCTTTTTTGTGTTTATTAATTTGACTTTCTCCTTTCCATAAATATTGCACCCTATCAGATCTCTCTTTCCCGTAACAATATTTCTTTTTTTATACATTTCAAAAGTTTATAGATTTTCTTCTTTATATTCTCCCACTTCCTCAGATGCTTCTTTTTCCTAATGGATCAGGGTTTCTTGGTCAATATAATGTTTTTCGTATATCTGATGTACTAATGAACACACATTTTTATTAGAAGCTTGTGACAGTTTTTCTTGTGAAAGTATTTTTTTCCTTTAATTTCTATTTCATTCTTTTTATATATCTTCTGTCGGGAAATTCTGGGCTTCTTGCATAATAGTAACAATACATAATTTCTTTCTTCTCCTCAATAGTCCACTTTATCGTCTTTATGGCTCTACGATGGCCAATCAGTTTTTGTGATTTTTGTGGACTGCTACATCTTTCTATAATGGGGGCATCCTCCCCTTGGGCCTGGCTTAGCCCCATTGTAGGAATGTTTTCATGTGTTGAGGATTCTGCACGGTCATTTTTGCCATGTCCCAACACCAGTACGCCTAACGCTACTGGGCACTTTTTTTTATTCTGAGTCTTGTGCACCAGGCTATGTTTTGTAATCATCTTCCTCCATAATATACGCTATATTAAATACAGTCTATATGTCAATGTCATCTTGGTGACATTTTGTAACAAAATAGGGTCCACCTCATGAACGTACTGACCAAGACGAATTCAGTTCCAGCAGTACCATTCTCCTTTCCATGCTGAGTTATCATCTGTCCACTCAGACCCCACATGTCCTGAGTGACTTTTCCATTGATGTTTAAAACCAACATTATTACAAGGTTGCTAAATGTTTGCAATTTAGAGAGTGGGAACTTGACTTGCAAATTTAATTTTCTTCTAACATATACAGTAAATTGCAAACACATACAAATGAAACGGTTTGCTGCTTTTGTTCATATAATAAAGAAAGTAGTTGGGTACCCACATTTCAGGGTACCCACATTTCACATACAGAATTCAAAATAAAGTGCTACACTGAGTTACTTCTTGGTGCAGTACCTTGTCTAGAGTACAAATAGAGGGGGGACAAATGATCAAAAGTTCCTTCAGCAATCTTATAAAAAAGAGTATACAAGTTATTTTGCTAGAGTATCACTTTTTTTTTTTTTTTTTTTGTGCATCACTGGTGGTACGAAATTATAAAGTCCTGACTTTGGCTGACATGACCCATGTTTGATTATCAGTTCAGGCAGGGAAGATAGGTATGCTTATACAGCAGGGAAGGTAGCATTCAGGATATCCCTGTAGTGACAACAGAGGCTGCAGCTTAAATAGGGTGTGCCAGACTGGGTGGTCAGGAGGACAGAAGAGACACGCCTACCCAGTGAGATATACACTGATCCCAGTTGTCCACCCATGCTGAAAAAGATGTCAAAGTATGGGTGGGGGTGGAAAAGTCCTGCAAATTGTAGTATAACAGCTTCTGCTCCCTTCCATTCCCCCCTTTCAGGATCCAGCATAATTCACTCCTAGAACCTGCACATAGAGGCTGGTAAACCCCATATGTATGGGCTCCCTCATTAGGGTGACCATCAAAGAATAGGTCACAGCCGGGGACAGCAGAGTTTTGGGAGCCAAGAGGAAAAACAACAGAGGACAGATAATACAGAATGTCCAAAGTCAGTGGCTGCAGGCAAAAAATGGGGGCAAAAAGTATACAAGCTGTTTACCTACAACTTTAATAAATCAAAGAACACCATCATAACTAATTACACCACCCACCAAATGCCTACAGCTAGCATCCAGGGCCGTAGCTTACCCCATCTCATTGCTAATAAATAGATCCATCACTGAAAACACAGTCCCATCCTTATGGAAAATCTCATTCATCATTCCGCTTCACAAAGGTGGGCCACTCTATCGCAATCCTGTCACCCCTATCAAAGATCCTAGAAAGGTATATTCATTGCCAACTCCTCTCCAACAACCTACTGTCCAAAACTCAGCAAGGCTTTTGTCCATACCATAGCACCACCACTGCCATAATTCACTTCACCAACACCATAAACTCATACAGGAACCAAGGCAAACTAGTCTCTACTACCTTTCTAGACTTATCAAAAGCATTCGATACTGTCTCCCATAATAAACTCTTAACCTGCCTCTCTAAACTCAACATCAACAGCCCCACCCTGCTCTGGTTCAGTAATTACCATAAAAACTACCTTCAGTCTGTCAAATGGCTTAACTCCCTATCCACCCCTCTCTGTCACACTTGGAGTACTCCAAGATTCAATTTTTGGTCCCCTCTTTTTTAACATCTTTACAAACACAATTCACCTAGCAACAACAAAAGCTGAAATAGTCCAATATGCTGATGACAAAACCCTGATCTGTTCTGCATCCAACCTGCAATTCCTCCAACAAATAGCTCAAGAAGCCTTCCCAGAGATAGAAATTGGCTAAATAATGCACAATTAATACTAAACCCAATGAAAACGTAACTTATGCTGTTCCTCCCAACAAAGTCTAGTGACCTTACATTCTGCATAATCTCAACCAACAAGACACTCATTTCTTCAGTCCTGGAGGCCAAATTGCAATCAGCCAGCAATTTAAATAAAATGAACATGTATCTGTAACTATCTCCAAAGTCCACAAAAAACTAGGGACCCTCTATCACAACAAAAGGTACCTAACCTCTAAGTCTAGGACTGCCATAGCCAGAACCCATCTCTTATCTACATTACTCTCTGTGACCTCGGTGCTAACAGACCTAAATAAAACTGACCTGAGCAAACTTTCCACCTATTAAAACAAAATTGCCAGATTTGCAACCAATGCAAAATCCTGGTCCCACCACTGCTAGTTCCTGCATACTTTACACTGGCTAGAATTTCCCAACTTATTACAATATCACCAACTCAATCTAGCTCACCAGATTTTATACTGTCCTGAGAACATCCCTGCCCAGACTGGCCTTCTAAATTTCTACAACTGGAATAGACAATTGAATCCAGTAACAAAGCTCTGATCACAAATATTCCATGAAAAAATAGCTTTGGGGAATCCCTCTTCCCCAATGAGGTTGCATGGAATACCCTGCCTCCCGACCTCAGACTACAAAATTGTACCTCAGCTTTCAAAAACTTCTTTAAATCATACCTCTTTTCCAAGCCTTTATGCAACTGCAATGCACCCCCCTGAAGCCTGACCCCGACACAGGAACCTACCTCCCTAAGCCTCTGCAGCAACTTGTATAGTGCTTTACATTGTGTTGTGTATATATTGTAAATATGTTCTAATATGAAAATGCCTTGCATATCTATTGTACCTATGCTATTTTATGAAACTGTTAAACTCATAACTGTACTCCAGCTTTGAATTTTTAAACTTGTTAGCTATCTTGCAGCATGTTTCTTAGCTGTCTTTTCCATGCTAACTCTGTAACCTACTACTGATACCATGTACAACTCGCTTAGTCTCTTACCGCATGGAGATTTTCTCCCCAGGACTCCACTGAAAATGGACACTAGTGGTCCAGCTGGACTATCCTGGTAAACAAATGTTAAATAAATAAATAAAATAATTCTCTAAAGGCAAATGCATGGGCTAGTGGGTGGCAAAGCTCACCTGAGATGAATAGTTTCTGAAAAAAAAAAATGTAAATATTGATGATTACATCAGATGAGCTGAGTGCTAAATTAAGTTGGGAGACAGTTACATCCATTTAGATGGGCTTGTCACCAGTGTGTCTGGTTGTGAGACCTGGCAGTGATCAAGACTCTGCATACAAGACTGATTATTTAATGGAGAATAGGCATTAAAGCAGCTGGCACTAAACATGCAGGGTATGATAAAATGTACATCATTCACCTGTGCAGTATTTACTGTGATATGTGGAGCATGTTTCATGGCTTGCAGAAAGATTTTGCTGGATGTTCATTATAATTTTTCAAAAGGAGGACTTAATAAATTATAAAACTGAGGGCCTCTCATTGGCCACTGGTAAGTTAAAGCTGGGCAAAATGCAGACGTACACCTCCAACTAAAGTCATAAAACCAAGTTCTATTTCTGAGTTTCCACGTAATGTGCTCATAACAGCAAAATATTTGCCTGGAGGGCAACATATTAAAATTCAGATCATTTACCCCAAAGAAATATTTTCTGTTTAATGATTGTATGTTTTGCAAAGCATTCATAGTGCTGTCCCTGTTTATACATTCTTTCTCCCAGGATACCCAAGTGGTTTAATTTATATTCAGTAAATGGAATCTCTGGTGAAAAAACAAAGTACTGTGATCTGTATGCTGCAACAGTATGGTTACCGAGATCATCTGTCAAAATATTGTGCTTACTACAGACATCACACATTCGGAATTATACAAGGCAGCAGGGATTTGCAAAAATCTTGTGACACTTTCAGCTCTGCTTCTAGGCATGTTTACAAGTTGGAAGACACATGTGCTGCGTACAAAGACAAGTTCATAGCATAGTGATATCCAGTAAGCATAACATACAAAAATGACAGTCGGTGCAAGGCTTAGTTTGAATGTACAATATTCCTCTGTCTTTCATTTAGAGTTTGGAAAGTTTTGGTGGCTTTCCTATTAGACAAATTGCGCTGTTAACTAATTCATTGTTTTAATATACCTTTTCCTATACAAGGTGCTTATTGTGGCTGCCCCAGCATTGTTTCTACCTGTAATAGCAGTACAACAGTTTGAATCAATGGTTGCTCTGCTGGTAAATGCAATGCAATTTCTGCATTAAGGTATCTTCTCATGGAACACAATTTCCTTCTTGGCACAGTTTATAACCAAAATGCAATTAAATATACAGAGGTTAAAGGAACAGCAGCAAAATTTCTTCATATATCCTTACCAAGGCAGGTGCTCATTGTGGGTTCTGCAGTGTTATGGTCAGTATTAGAAGTTAGGCACTTAGGAGAAATGAAAATAGCACAGGAAAAACTGCATTAAGATAATTAAATATAAGCATTCTGAGTATACATCACTGTAGGTTAGTATATAACTGGTGCAGATATGGTTTTCTAGGGCAGGCTTCTAGGCTGCATAACTTGATCTCCAACTATGGCAACTATTTATTTATGTATTCGCTTGCTTATTTATTTATTTATTTTTTGTTTCAAAGGCCAGGCTTTTGTGCATCACACTCACGATTAACTTCTGTTGTCATTAATGGGTGACTGCTGCCTTTTCTGCAGTATAGAGCAAGGTGTCCTTGGGATTATTTTTGCTGTTTGGGGATTATTCCTTTCCCCAAGATGAAGCTGACATAGAGTTGATATAGGCAAGTACAAAGCTGTGGCGTATGCCCCCCCCCCACCATTTAGAGGTGCAAGAGGCCAACACTCATATGAAAACACTTTTTCATTAGGCTTTTCACTTCAAATGTTCAGATTTAAGTGAGTTCACTCCTTTCTGATTACAGTTTTGACAGTCCATTACAGAGGAGTCAAATTACTTTCAGAGTTAATTTATTTATTTAAAATTGATTCATTGGGTAACTGAGCTTGTCCTTCTTTACCCTCTTAGGTTCATAGGTTCATACTAGGCTATCTGCCCGAGGGCATTTATAAGCCTAGCCCATAGTTTTGTGGCTTACGCCACCCCTTTAGTTTGGAGAAACTATGCCCATTATTTTGCTGTGCCTCTGTCGAGCAGTGACACTGAGGTAACCCCTGGGGTGTATCTGCAATCTCCCATCCATTGGTCAAGATTCCTCTTGAACAAGGCCAGCGAGGTGCTCTGCCTCACATAAACCGGGATTTTGTTCCACAGCATAGGGAGTCTTTGGGTGATGAATCTATCCCTCCAGCACGTCCTATTAATAACCGTGTTGAGGTTTAAGTCTCCCGCCCTTGTGACTCTGAGGGATCTAGATTTTTTGAGATGAAGCATGTTCATCAAATCTGGGTTTGACATGGCCTTGTATGTCATGTCTTCTAATATGACTCCAAATCTGTGCCCTAGACAGTATCATAAAATACACTGTAGTGAAGAAATACAGTAAAGAACATGAGCTACAGTTATGACAGCAGATGCTGTAAGTGTGAGCAAAATCATAAGAACACTGTTCGAGCAATAAATGTTTCATTTTGCAGAAGATGGAGTTGTGACAGCATGCAAGAAAAAAAAAACTGTTTACCATAAGAGTTAAAAATGCTTCTTGTACAGTTGTTAGAATAAGTGTCTGAAGGGCATATTGCAGTGCTTTAACGTGGTCTGAGTCTGCGTACGCTGTGCATTCCAAACAGTTCATTTATACTGGTGAAACTTCACCACGTTCTATAGACATATAGTCCATACAAGTCATGCAGTACCATAAGGGTTTGGCCATCTTCCCCTTCATGGCATAAGTGTGATTGTCTGATTTTTACCTTCACTTAATAAAGAGGCCATTAGTGAAATGATCTCCTCACTATACTGCATAATTTGTATTTCCTTTAGATTGACAACTAAGTGCTCTGTTAGCATCGTAAAAAAAAAACAGTTCTGGTGCCTTCTTTATTTCCAAACTTGGAAAATCTTACTTTAATTCATTCCCAAAGGGGTGTGAATATGCTTGACAAGGCAGCCTCTGACAAAAAACAGAAGAGTGCAACAATCATTTCCTTGGTTTCAGCAATTAGCAATGCTGTGCACGAAGCTCTTCCCAAATATCCACATCATTTACACAGGTATTGCACATGGTTAGTACTTCATGGCAGGGATTAATACACTAATAACATTGTGTATCAGTTACTTTTCAGCGCTGAAGCAAGCAAGATCATGATTCACTGGCTAGAAAAATACTGGCTTGTTTCACTGCAGCAACAGCATGGAAAGATGGGGTCCTATTCAGTACCCACCCTTAGTGCTTTCTTGCACTCACATCTGTCAGGCTACTAACTCTGCTAGTGCTTTGACTAAAGAGCTGTTAAGCACCATAGACATTTTAAGCTTCACTAAGTTAATAACAGTTGAAGTTAAATGTTACAAAAGCAGTGACAATGAAACATCTTTAGAATTTGACTTAGCTTATTAATAAAATCTGTTTTTACTGTATTTTCAGAGTTTAATTTGATTCAAAAGTGTGATGGGTGTCATCATATATATATATATATATATATATATATATATATATATATCAGTTTGTAGTAGATTTTGGGGCACTGTACCAACGAGACATGAACTGGTTTTGGTTCCCTATTTTCCATAATTTAATCCTTAAGAAGTAAGATTGCCAGCCCCCTTCTTATGGGAGTGTGGGTTATTTTGTAAGTTGGATGAGAGGCAGAGGGCAAACAGATTTTAAAGCATAAATTTACCCGCTTATGTTGCCCATCTAGTGTATTTGCCCACCTGGGCTTGGGCCATAACTGAAAAAGATTTTCAAGCCAGTCTGCTTACCCAGTGATCAAATAGAAATAAATAAATTATTGCTGTACAGGGACCATTATTCTTCCATTTGCTAACCTTCCCCCTTGAGAAAGGTCCATGATATATGGGGAGCAAATTGGGCATCATGAAGCAGTAGCCCAACGTCAAAGGAGCTGTTCCTTTATTGTCCTACCCTAACCAGCCATCCTTATACTGCAGATACGTTCTTGTTACTAATCCCAGAGACTGCTGAAGCTATGATGGCAGGTGTACCCTGGATGGTTTCCCTATTGTAATCCCAGATGCATCTTCAGAAAAAATCCTTCCTCAGTCATCTCCTCCATTGTGTAAGCCTCTATTTGAATGCCAGTTGAATGGATCATAGTCATGGATTTAACCTTTGGGGAGAAACCAATCACATTTAAGTCTGTCAACTCAGTTAAGTAACACACAGTACCAGATGCACATTGAATAACTACTGCTTTTACATCCATTGCTCCTACTGATGTCCATTCTTTCATATCATCATGCTGTTAGGTAATCTTGCAGAAAGACAGACCACTATCCAACTGGCTCTTTGATAAACTACAGATGTGAATTAATTCTTAAAATAGAAGTGGTTCCTTTTTGTATGCAAAGCATAACAAGGATAAGTCATGACTATCCATGGCACTCTAATTTCTGCAGGACCCAGCCACATACTGACAAGATTTGGATGTCATCTACATATCCATTGAACCAGTGAGTACCTACTCATCTATATAATGCAGATGTTTAAAAGGCGTATGCTTGCTGAAACCACATAGTACATCCCCATGTATAACTCAGGTTGCAGATTTTTGCCCTTTTAGTTTGATACTGTTATGCACCATCCAGGTTACACTGCTAAGTTCATTTTTGTACTGTAAGTCATGTAAACAACAATGAGCTCCCTCCTCTTTTATTATTAAGTTAGAAAATATCCCATCGCCTGATGGTTACTACTAAGTCTCAAAATTGCATTTGTTAATGAAAGCTTTTATTTGTTTTCTTGGAAAAATAGGAAATATGTTAATTACTCTTAAAACATGCCATCTCCATATACTTGGACATGAAACGCACATAAAATGCAAAAGCTTTTGTCTATTTTCTTGTTAAATTGGGAAACATGCTGATTACTTCTAAAACATGCCATATCTATTACACCTGGACAAGGGACACTCCTAGAAGTTAAACAAGCCAAAGCTACTTTATGTACAGTGATCTTCAACTGGAACTGGACCACTGCTCCATACTTAACTCAGGTATTTCTGAATGCACCTATAGTGAGATGAGCCGGTGGCCCAGTTCCAATTGAAGATCATTATATGTAGCTTCAGCTTGATGGCTGTGGTAATGGCTGTGATTAAATAACCTCTGCAGTTAGACACAATTAGCAATCCAGCCAGTGGTTGAGGTATTTACAGAATACTCAGCATCTGCTATCTAACAGATCTGTTTAACATGCTTCTGGGAAGTTGCAGGATTAGTGCTGTAGCAACTGATACATAATAGCTAAGGTTAAGCAAAGAGACGTTTGTTTCTCATATTAATATGATTTTTCATTTATTCAAATTTTCACTGGGCGTTAGTATAAAACAGATGCTAGCTACATAAAATGTGACATAACACCATGCAGGAGCAACACGTATGATTTCATTATCCTTGCAAGTTTATGCCTGCAGGGTATATTACATTATCATCCTGGTTTGCATTACTTTAGAAATGCACTAATTCTGGGATGCGCATGAAGCAGCTTGTTGTGACTTTTTAGGGCTGGCCGTGTCAGGAATAACCATACAAACTGTACCTCTGATAGTGGCATGTGTTTCCTGTTGGCGAAGTCTGCCTTATCTGATCGCAATGCAGACCCTAATGAATTTCTCAGGCTAAACATGAGTTATATTTTCCATCATTCAAAACTTTCATCATTATTCCTATACTGAGAGATATTGAATGGTTGTAAGATGGACATGTGCAGATATAGTGACATTTGTGTCCTTGCCATACCCTGGGCACCGCCATGCTTTTATTTTCTGGCTGTTACAGTGGACAATATTTTGTGATTCCATGGCTATGACCATATAAAGTTACAATGTGAATATTAGGATCATAATGCACTTTTCCATCAAGTCTTGTGCCATCAGTTTTACTGGTCTAAATGGTTCCTTGAATTCTTTGTGCACTACCTGCTACTAGTATCTCTGGTCATCTGCTATATCATCTGAATGACTGTAAAGATACCAAGTTGGACCTCTGTTGCTAGGATCCCATATGAATCTTTGAAGTGGTACCAAGAAGTCAAATGAAATATTTATTATCATAGAAAGTTGAATTAGAATCCATTTAAAGTGTGGCCATTTTTTTTTTCTTTGCTTTCCAGAAACTTTGACTAGCATATAAATTAAATTAAATACTGACTACCAGAGCAAAGAAGTTTTTCACACTTTTTATGCCATCAGTATGTAAGTAATTAGAAGAAACTTTAGTTATCAACAGTAATAGTTGAAATACACTATAAAATATGGTAAGAAAATGTCTTCTTAAATTTAATATGCAGATACATTATAGTAAAGTGAAGAAAATCACAGCAAGTAGCAACTTAAGTTGATGTGAAGCAAGCTTTTCCATTACGAATCTAACATTTTAAAAACTATGGAGTGCACCTGACAAAGGAAGTGTAAAAATAAGGGTAAGACAAAATGTGAAAAAAGTAAATTGGTTAAGTTGAAACAGCCATGATGGGGAGAAATGGGGATGGGATCATCATTTTAATGGGGTGTGTATTGGGGGGCATAAGCCCTTTCACCTAAGTTACTATTTTACCTAAGGCCAGCTCTTATTGGTGGTATCCATAAATATAGAATTGCACCTCTGAAATGGTTTAACATCTTCCAATAATTTATTTTGGATATCCTTCCTAAATATTCCATTAAAAGTTACACTTTTGGTCCAAAGATAATGGCAGTGTTACAGGAAGGTTTCTATGTAGGTAAGGTGCAGGGTTAAGGTTGTGGGAAGAGGAAGCATTATAGTTAGTGTTAGCACCCATTACTAAGATGGTGCAGAGGGGGCTGAGCTGGGAAGACCAGTTTCAGTTATGATCCATGAGAACGGCAAGATGTGTATGTATGTATGTATACTTGCATAGATTTGATATAGTAATTTCTGGTATTCATAGTCACAGTTTGGACAGGTATAAGGTGAAAGTCAAGTTGTGTCCCTTCATCGACATGTAAATACAAAAATTCTGAATGTTTCAGACTCTCGAGCCTGCAGAGAAATGTGCAGCAAATGCCAAACAGAGCTTTGCAGAACTGAATGCATGTAAAGTCAGCTATGAAGAATGCAAATCTTTGTAAAACAGATCAACTTTTGTGTCTGTTTTGCACAAGTTTGTAAGTTCCCAAATGCTTGGGAGGAGTGTCATCATTCACAAGTGAGGAGAAACTTGTGCCACTATTACAGAAGTGTTTCGCAAATAGTTTGGGTTAATTATGACGCAACACCTCTGGCCAGCACCTTATAAAAACTTCTAGAAGGTTTTACTTAAGTGTGAAGGTACGGGTTTTTACAACTTAGGAAACTGGGGAGATAGAAAAGTCAGAAAACTGGGGGAGACAAAGCAATGGAAATACGGCAGTAAGGTTTTAAGAGAGTTGTGATGGAAGAGGAAGCTGGGTATTTTTTTTTTTTTTGGGCTAGAGCCCCTTTTACGTACACAGAAACACACACACACACAAACATTTCTCTATCTCTCTCGCTTCCAATCTCTCCTTATATATCTTCCCTCTCTCTTTATATATATGTATATAAAAAAAGAAGAAAATAAAAGAAAATGTATATATTTTAAACTTTTTGTTTAAAATGTGTAGTTTTTGTTGTACTTTTGTGTTTTTAAACAAAAATAGGTAGGTGGCTTCACCCCCCCACACCCCAATGTGGGGGGCTATGACTCCACACCCCCTCTAACTATATATACCAACTCCAGGGTCGCACAACATTGGGGAGGGGGGCAAATCCCGGTTAAGTGCCTTGAATATTGGTTGTCGACCAAATGAGCTGTCGACCAAATGAATGTCGATCAAATGGTCTTTTGATCTTATGAAGTAGACCCATATATATATATATATATATATATATATATATAAATATACATGTGTATATATATGTATATATATATATATATATATATATATATATATATATATATATATATATACACGTGTATGTATATATATATATATATATATATATATATATATATATATACACGTATATATACATATATATATATATATATATACACATATATATATATGTATATATATATATATATATATATATATATATGTATATACACACACACACATATATATATATATATATATATATATATATATATATATATATATATGTCTACTTTTAAAGCTCAAAGTTTCAAAATCTTGAATTTCTTATGGTCTAGACCATAAAATCAAAGTTTTGAAACTTCAAACTGTTTAAATGGAGTTTGTCGTACAGGGTGGAAGAGAACATTTACCATTTTTGTCCCTGTAGTGTAATCTCAGAGTTGGTATAGTTAATTAGCAGGGGGCTGTGAGTGCAAAGGGGGCCTTGCCCCCCCCCCCGCAAGAACATTAAAAAAATATTTTTATTTTTTTTTCCAAGTTTCAAAACTTCTGTCTTATGGTCTTGACTATAACAAGTTCAACGTTTTGAAACTTTAAGCTTAAAAAGTAGAGACATATAAGATGTGGAAGACTGAAGGACATGCTCTTTAGTTTAGAAGGTTTGGGGAATAGATAAAGGTATTGTGAGTTACATAAATGCAAGCTCTATGTAGCCTTTTTTTTTCTGGGCAGGAGAGACAGACAGAGATGGTGAATAGATATAAAAGGGATATGGTTGACACTACCACCTCCACTATTATTCCAGTCCAGAGAGCCTCACATTGACATTGATTCAGTGGTCAACCAGTACAGAGAATCTTGCACCAACTGAAGTAGACTTTTATGTGGTCCGCATCTCCTTACCAGTTTCCACTGACACCTCCACAGGGTTCTAAATGTCAGGACAGCACTTTTCCATGCTTCTCCACTACTGTCTTCCCACAGTGATGGAGCCAACACTCCCACCCTGTGAAGCAGTTCCTTGACATGAGCAGGGTGGTACTGATCTCTCCCTGACCTGTGTTGTCTACAGTTAAGGTGACCCAGGCTCTACCTGATGCATAGGAGACAAAAAGGAGAGAAAATTTTGATTCATAGGTGTATCAGTACAAGTGCTTTTATTTTACAGAAAAATTGAAAACAGTAATGTTACTAGTCTTACAGTAATCAGGCCTGGATTGTTTCTAAGGATCACGTGCTCCCTTAGTGATATTTACATTTTATGAGAATATTTGCTTGTTATTACATTGATTATTTTAGCAGTAGGCATACTTACAAACATATGACATTGATCAAAGACATCCAGATGTATCCTTTGCAGGAGTTGAAGAAACATCTGCAAATTCCCAATGCTTTATCAATACCATGCAATTGATCTATAAAGAATATGCAGGAATGATCATTGTTAATGCCTCATTTGACTTATAATTCAGTTATACACTCTCTTGATTGAAAATGTCATCATATGAGCTGAAATGAGAAGTATATTCCTGCGGCAGCAGTAAATGGGACCACTAATACATTGAATTAAAGTACAATATTGGTATGTCAATTTGCAGTAAAAATAAAAATATGCTGGCAATAATTTTTACTGTTTGCAATTATACTTTATATAGGCACACACAAAATGGTAAACATATTGATATAATTATGCTCATTCTATAGTACACATTAGAGACTTTCATTGCTCTTAAGTACATTTTCAGTATAAGTACTGTAACCATTTTTATTAATCTCCACAGTCTTTAAATAAACTTGAGATAAATAAAATATTAAATATTGCAATAGGAATGGGAATGTAATTTTTACTGCAGAGCTCCAGCCTACTCTCCAGAAGATCTCTGACCAACCAGGCAAGCTGGTCATGTATCCTCCTCCTCTGTAGGTGCTCATACCTATGTATGTACTCCTCTGAGTCTGTCCCCCAGTTGGGTTCATGTATCAATGAACATGCATCAGTCTGATTCTGTACAATACTTGCCAGAGGTACAGGAACAATTTGGTTTCCCTCTCACACCAGTTTGGGGACCTGCCCTGTCTTCTAACAGCAGACATTCTCTCTGCCAGACTGAAGGCTCCTATGATGCGACCTACAGCCAGTGAAGTGTAAAATCACCCAGTCAGGCAGCTAACACCCTCTGCTGAGTATAGAAAAGCAAGTGTGCACACATACCAGCTGCAAAAAGACCTGCTTTGTATCAGGAAAAGCAGGAACAAGTTTACATGCATTCATATGAGTGGACAGCAACTTATCCATAGCGCTACGGAGTTACCTACAAAGATTGGTGTACTTCCATAAATGCATAGTAATGTGATACATACAGCAATATGTTTTTAAGCTTTTTTGTATAAAAGAACTTCCCATATTGTGCTAAATTTCTTGAAAATTTGAATATAGCCATTTTGAGTGCCACTGTTCATTGTGTTTCTGTGAGGGTTGAAAGAAAGTCAAAAATAAAGCAAATAGTTTAGAATAGTTTTAATTAGGGTCAGAAGAATTCAAATTTTAACACTGGATTTTGTTTTACCATCTTCTAGAACAGTTTCTGAACTGCTGGTTAGGTGGAAAACATTGTCATGATTGTGTAGTTGTATGCTGTACTGTCACTTGTAACTTTTATTGATTAATAAATAAGGGTCCAGATCTGGTAATCTTATAGTATCCTAGGGTTCTGCCCTGCCCTGGCAACTTTAACTGCAACACTTCTGGTGCTATTTGTGTTACCACATGTAGTTCCGGTTCTTCATATTACATTGGGAAGACTGATAAACTAAAGCAGGGAATGCAGGAACATTATTCCTGCAAAAAGTCCAGGGATATGACAAATGCCCTTTTTAAACCACCTGCAATTTTAAGAAATTTTCTTTTTTTTATTTTAGACAAAAAGTTCCACATGATAAAAGGGTGGATTGCAAAGCTGTCTGCTATACAAGCTGTTGCATTGACAAATTTTGCTGAAACGTGAAGTTGCACCTGGTTTGAATGATTGCATTTCTGCTGCCCCATTAGTCAGGAAATATCACAAACTGACCTAATGATTGGCAGTGTTTGTTACACCCAATTTTCTTTATTAGTTTAATTCAGTAGGAGATGTTTTTATTCTGAAGAAGTTCATATTCATGTCTGGGGGAAAAGGGGCTGTTGCTGTATTTGTCATCCTGTGCCTCCCCATCTCCTGCTGTTGCAACTGCTACTTCAGTGTCTGAGAATACAATAAACAGAACATGCTGGAGGGATAGATTCCTGTCCCAGAGACTTCCCATATGCTGGAACAGACTACCTATGTCAAACAGAGCTTCTCATTAGCACTCTTCAAGAAAAATCTTGATGATTGGATGGGTAATAGGAAATTAACCCCGGGGATCACTTCTATGGTTCTGCTTGACAGGGGCACAGGAAAATAATTTTCTTGGGTGGCGAAAGCCAGGGTACATTTTTGGCTAGGCTTGTATAGGCCTTGGGGCCAATAACCTAGTACCTACCTATGAACCTAAAAGTCATAACAGATATTTGTGTTTGGGACTGACAATGCTGTTTTGACATTACAATGTGCAACATAGCATTAAAAAAACAGCATGCTGTCTGTGGCAGGTGAGTATAGCACTGTGTCAACAGCTTTAGTGCACTGCAAATGTGCCTTCTGCACCCTAGAAACATTTCTTTTTTTTTTTTTTTTTTTTAATATGCACAGTTTCAGCAGGAATAATACTGCACTGCATTTCAGCCACAGGTTTGAGAATAAATGCCTGAGTCAGGGGCCTGCAACACATGGATGTGATGATAAAGGTGAGAAAAGAGGCAGCTAGGAAACTCACATGAACTGTCAGGATGTTACACACACACGCACACTTTGGTGTGAAACACTTATGCCAGTGGATTTATTCTTCACGCTCTGTGAGCATTTGTGACTGTTTTTTATTCTGCTGGAATTGTTTTATTCTGTTGGAGCTTTTCTGAGTCGAACAGACTGCACAGAATATAAATTTCTGCTTTGGAAGCTGTGGTGTCTAGTTCTGTTACTGGCTTCATTTCGTTGTTTGGTTTTTGACACACACACACACTGGAGTTAATCCCACCAAAATTGCAGGCTACCTGTAATTCAGAGAATGCAATCCATTCCTGTTAATGAGGATTTATGGATCTAGATTAGGCGGGCATTTATTGTGTACAATTTCAGGCATCCATTTTCTCAAGGAATTGTTTAATGCTGTCGAAGCCATCCGTAGTGCTGTCTCTTTCCTCTTGGAATTAAATGTGCTTGTCGTTATACAGAAGTCTAACATTGGGAATGTTAATATTCATGAGTCAGAAGCCTAAAGTATGCCTAATTTATCGCCAGCTGGCCACTGAAAGGTCAGAATGGCTGTTATAGTAAGTGCTATCCACAGGGATGGGGACACCATGCACTTTACAAGATTTAACATGGGGACAATACTTGTCTGTCAAACTTATTTTAAACATCACGTCATTTATTTTCCCCTGACATGGAGTTGGAGTGTCATTTCAACTCTCTTAATTCAGTATTACCCTACCAACTGTTTTCAACAGTCACACTTGAATGTTGCAGGTCTTCTGTCATGTAATCCATACTTCAAATTTTCTGGACAGCCTTGCTTTGTATTGCCTTCTTCCTCTCTCTCCCAATTCTTCTTCATCTGATTGTCTTCCTTTCCTCCACATGTGCCTGAACCACCTTCATCTGTTCTCTTGGACTTTCTCTGCAATTAGAGCTACTTTGACTTCTATTCTAATATCACCATTTCTTCTTCTCTCTCACAGTGAGCATCCCACCATCCATTCCTGGAACATTACCTCCATCACCACTAGCTTTCTCAACTGCTCTGCCTTCACTGCCAAGGTTTCTGTAACATGCAGTAGTACTGGTTGCACCCTTAGTTTTTATACCTTACTTTTCAGATTATTTCACATTCTTCTGTCACAAACTACTGCTGCCACTCTGGGCCAGTTGATGGCTGCCCCTCTGATTCTAGATTTGACCTCCTCATTCAGATTTCTCTTCTCCTCAAACCCCCCCTCGTACATGTGAAGCTGTTAACCTGTTCCACTGTTTCCCCTTCTTTCTCAGTTGCCAGCTTCTTCTCTTATCCCCATTTGTTGCCATTCCAACTAGCTTCTCTGTACTCAAGTTTCATCCCCTGTACCTTCACTTTTGCATTCCTTTCCCCTAGCATTTGCTGTATTCTTGTTCAGAATCTGCTTGTAATGCCACATTACTTGCATATAGCAGTTTTGTTGATCTGTCCCTCCAACCTGGTTGCTAATGTAATCCATCATCTGCATGAACAGCACTGGCCTCACAGCTGCACTCTGACGCACACCCATCCCTACTGGCAATCCTCCTTAGTCTCCAGCACTCTTCTTATTATGTCCTTGTAGATAGGCACTAATTCTACCAATGTTTCAGGGACTTTGAACCATCACAGGACTGTCCGAATCAGCTTTACTGGGGCTTTGTTATATGCTTTCTCCATGTCTAGGAATGAACAGTTAAACTCTCTTCTCATCTCTAGCTTTTTCTGAACTCTCTGTCTAATTGAAAACATTGATTCAGTTGTGCTGCATACAGACTTGAATCCAAACTACTGATTTCCTGTTTTACTTTCTACTACTCTGCGTATTCTTTTATAAGTTACCCTCTCCAGTACTTTCACCCAGTGTAACAGGAGTTTGATAACTCTATTGCCCGCTGTTCTGAATGTCCCCTTTCTTCTTGTACTAAAATGAGAGGTAATGCAGAAACCTTTAGCCAGGTCTGATATCCCACCTGTGACCCAGAGGGTGACAGAACTAACAAGAAACAGAGTACAAAGGATTAGTCTAGATAAAAATCACTTTAACCAGCAGATCTAGGGCACACTGTCTCTCTCTGATGCCTTCCTTGTAGGAGGAATAAATGTGCCTTGCTGAAGTTTCACATAGTTTATTCAGCTAAGTAGGTAGGTGGATGAGTGTTCTTTTTCAAATACACTCATCCATTTACTTACTTAACTGAAGTGGGCTTGTCTTCCCCTTTCATGGTAGGCTGTATCCAAGGTAGTACAGTTTCTATTGGGTTTTCTTATTCAGATTCAGAAGCTGTTGGAATTGCTCCTTCCATCTGCCTTTTATGTCCTATGGATTGCTGGTATTCCTTTGAGTGTTTATTATTATATTATTATCTGCATGTCAGTCATATTATACTGCATTACCGATCATCTTAGTCTTTGTTGCTGCTATGGTTTTCCAGGTCATTCAACTCAGCAGCCTGGGTGATTGTGAACAAAAAAATAAATAAAAAAGTGCTGCCAACAGCTAAAATTTGCAGATGTACATCTGTGAAATTTTCTGTTTGTTGTGTAACATGTCGAGCCACTCAGTGAAGCTTAAAAACTGATGCACATACATTTTGCGTATGCACATTTGCGCATCTTACTTCCTAATTTGGTTGTGTGACTTAATTTATATGCTGTTTAAACATTCATTTGCATACACTTAATTGACAGTATATAGGTTACTCCATAGCTATGTAGTTTGTGTTTTTGTTTCTGCCATTGACTGGCCACTAGCTATCCAAATTGCTGCTGTAAGTTATGTATTTTGTTTATGAATTCCATGGTCCATCTATTTTGTCTGAGAAAGGCATTATCATCTGAAGAATGAACTTCATGCTCTCTTGTCCTGCTGATTGCATTGTGACTTCATTAAAAAGAGATGGGTTGACTGAAACTATTTTTTTAATGTAAATTATATTGCTGACCACAAGGTCAGCAAGGTGGTACTGTTAAAATTAACATAAAATTAAGAATGCCAAGTAAGATTAGTTACCTTTTTCTGTAACCAGTTCTGCTGTGTGTAGAAAGACTTTTAGACATTTAAAATTATTTATTTTTTTATTTTATGTAATTGTATTTTATTTCTTCACTTATTTACAACAATAATCCTACCACATGCAAGGATATTATATTATCCCTGGAAAGCAGAGAGACGTTTATGCAGAATAGCTTCCTTCAAGATATGCTGAAAGGCAAAACTGAATAATCGCCTATTTTTCCAGCAAAGCACCATCACTTAAAATGTGTCTCAAAACAATAAGTTGTGACAAATAGAAGGCATACTGAATTTGATGAAGGAGAGCAATGTGTTAAGAAACTGTATAACTTTTGTTCATATGTCAGCAAATTACTTTGTATAGCTTAGTTTTCATATTTTATCTATCCATGGTTAATTGTAGAGCAAAAGTTTGAGCAAAGCTCTGTGATAATTTGGTGGCTTTGCACTCTATACTTAAAAGTGCAGCAATTTCTTTGAGAGACCCTATAAACCATGATTGTTAGTCCAAACCCCTTACATTATGTTTCTGCATTTGATCCCATCTTGAACAAATGCTAAAGGTTTCAGTAGTATGCGCAGAATACTACTGCACTGAGTGTTTCATTAGTGGTAACTGCTGCCGAAATAATTGCAAAATGAAGAAGATGATGACAGTGTTGCAGTCCTTTGCAAACCTATCCATAGTGGCTTATTGAATCCTGAAGGTAGGGGAAAAAAAAAAGAATTAAGTATTAAGTGATGAGGCCCAGGTCTGCCAAACAAAAATAACACTTTGTCAGAAAAGTATGGAAAGTGGTTTATATTAATTAAACTCACAAAATTCATACCTGCAACAAAGAGTGGTATTTCAGGGACTGCAAATATATTAATGTATAAATATGAAACTACTGAAATGTCCTGCACTACTAAGTGTTTAAAAGAATGGCTAAGTAAGAAAAGACATGGCTCACAAAAGGACCTTTTAACATGGATCTTGAAACTGTAGGTGTTGTCAGAATTTGACACACTTTTTTTTCCTCTGCACAGAGAGTGCACCATGGTACAAAGTGAAAAACTGGTTCCAGTGCAAGGCAGAAACTATTAAGATGGATTGTTGATGCAGTAGAAGTCTGCAGCTGCAAGTCAGTGCTGTCATTTATTATTGCCACCATTATAAATATCAAAACGGGGACAAAATGCAAGATATTTCAAGAAAAAAAGCATACCTCCCACCAGTGGAAGGGATCAAACTTCATTGATTTGTTGCATAACAGTGTTGAAAGGGAAAACTCCATTTCACTATATCAGTATTTTCACCAAAAGTGCTTTTTTGAATGTTAGGCTGGAGAAATGATACAAGAGGACATCACACATTGCTATTATTTCTAACCTCAATGTGTATAACAAATCACAATTTGGTGGCTTGTATGCTTTATTTTGTTTGCATTCTGCATTTAATACAGTTGCAAAGTTTACTGAATCATGGTTTAAGTGTTTTCACTTGGCCATTAATTTTATTGCTGTTTTACTGTAAAATGGCAAGTAAGACAACCAATGTTACAAATGTAAGGTTTCATGATTATTTAACAATGACTTTTTCTCCAATGGGTAAAAAAGTAAAAAAAAAATGCTGAAGGCCATTTTTAGCAAAAACAATCTGCAGTTTTTCTTGAAGGGGACTGGGCAAGTCCCCCTGTACCCCCCATGTGGACTGAGACCCCTACACCCCACTAACTTAAGTATACTAACTCCATGGCTGCACAGCAGTGGAGAAAGACCAACACCACACTTTTGCTGAAAGTGCCTTTCAGTAATCAAGCTTGTTACTCTGCTGTCAACTGGACAAACGTATTTGGCATGAATGCACATTCCCCAATATGAACATCTTCAAATCTTTCTACCATGTATAACCTTTTAATAAGCCATTAGGATGGAACATTTGTTCTAGCAATTACAGTAATGTTCCAAAATGTCCTTTATAATACCCATAAACTCTAATATTGAGATGTAATTTCTTTCTTGTATTATATCACTCGACATTGTCTGAAAGGTATTTAATGTATTGTGATGAATTTCTGGAGAAAGAACTGCATTCATTATTCTGCCTTCAGTTTAATAAAGAATGCTATGAGATAGTATAAGAGAAAGCTTCAGTTACCTTGAGCTAATCAGTCTCCAGGGGTGGAGAACAATATGAAGGGCAGATAAGTGCTGTTGAATAAATAGAGTGATTAATAGACATAACCTGACACCTGAAGTGCCTTATTCTGCTGCATAATCATACACTCATTTGCATCTTTTTAATCAAGTGTTTTTTTTATTTTTTTATATTGCTATCTTCCAGTATAATACCTCTGTGGACTGCTATGTGCAATGATTTCCTAACTTGGCCTTCTTTTACTTTTGCTGCTGTTACCAAAATAGTACTACATGATAAAAATTAAGCTTGACTTTCACTTGTGCTGTGTGTGTGTGTGTGTGTGTGTGTGTGTGTGTGTGTGTGTGTGTGTGTGTGTGTGTGTGTCTCAATTTTACATAAGTGTATTTAGGTGCCAGACACAAGTATGCATATTCTCTCTCTCTCGCACGTACACACACACACACACACACACACACACAGATTAAAGCATATTCATAACATATGTCTTGAAGTTCTGTTTTCCATCCTTCTTTTCTGCTTTAAGTCTATCTGCCACCTTTATAAACACCTGCATCTACCAATTTATTAAAGAGGAATAAGGCTATATGTTTAAATTGTAACTGAACTTCAATCTGTAGCTTTGGGTCTGATTCCATTAATCTCCACTTGCAATGCTAAGACTCTTAGAAAATTATTTAAAGGACCACTACGGGAAAACAATGAAAAAAAACATATATTTTTTATCTTGCCATGATTTACTGCACTTCCTACAGCTGCCTGCAGCAAAATAAGTGCTCATTCCTTATTTTATTTTTTTTTACTCGTCTGTCCTCATGGGGGGCAGACATTGTGATTCCTTTGGAAAGCTAAATCTGTCTCAGTGCACAGACTGTGAGAGCAAATTGTCCTACCATTTGTTGTCAGACTAGACTTCCATTCACTTAGAATGGACCACCTAAAAAAAATGTCAAGTTTGAGAGTCTGCAGCTCATGTGTCATTGACTGGTACGTGCTGAGTTTTACAAATGTTGTTTCTAATGATGTACTACACATTCTCTGAAAGAAACTTGCAAAAGTGTCAACAAATTATTGAGATAAAAAAGACTTTTCACAAGGAGCAGTTTTGCAAGTTTCAATTCATGGCCAAGTTACTCCTCCCATCTCCCCTCCTTCATTGGGCTACAGTCTCACATTTCCAGCTTGGGTAGATTCAACTATTTTGTCAGCTTTGCATGACAATAGACATCAAAAAAAAAAAAAAAAAATCACAGCCTGGTGTGCCACTAAAACTGTTCCCTTATATGTCTCTTCACTTCTTAATAGCATTTCCCCAGGAATAAAAAAAAAAAAGTACACACATCAGTCCAGAGTTTGGGCCAATTTACCCATTTCTTGTTGTGCACAGTAAAACATTCAGTTTATAATGTATTCTGGCTGCTTACATGGTTGTCTTTACATAGTTCTCTTATAGCATAACCTGAACTTATGGTATTCAATGCCAAGCTTTACAACAGTTCTCAGTTTCTTAACAATGACCTCCCAAGCCTCTGATGTGACCCAGTACTTTGTCAATATAGTGTAAATACATAGATTAATACAAATGTGTGCACATATGACACGTACAATAATACACACATACCATCATTAAAACAAGATAAATGCAATATAAGTCATATCAATATAGTTATGATTTCTAGTTCATGACCCTGTTTGTCTATGGAAACTTCTTTTTGAATTTATGTTCAAGCAGTTGTATATTTGTTGTATATTATCTTGTTTATTTCTCAATATTGTAACCACTGTGTATGCTGCATCAATTGTAAAATTCTGATTTTACTCATTTTATATTTTCTATGCTCTTTGTACAAAATAGCTATGTTTGTATAATTTATTTTTATATAATTGTTTGCTATGTATCTGGAGCTTTTCTCATTTTGTGTCCAGTCGGACTAACCTGATTAACAAATGGAAAATAAATAAAAAATAAAATGTGTATAATTGAAGTAGCGTAGCTATACAACGAATTAACGCGCTGGTACCAATAGTATAAAAATGTAATAGAAGAAAAAAGTACCAGTGCGAAAACGAGGAAAAACAAATCCTTAGTTATTCAAAGTTCTTATTTGGTCCAAATAACTTTGTCTTGTAGATTTAGATCAGATCAATTTATTCACATATAACATAAATACAGGGATAAGCGCTTTCACTAGGTTAGCTTCATCAGATCCTACAACCCTCTCCATAAGTCAATGCTTTATATAATCTTGCTTAATTCCTTAATGCATTAATTAAAATCAATTACCAAAATTTAATTAAACAATTAGTATACCATAAACTTGTAAGTACAGATACTAGTCTGCAAGCCATAAAATACATACAAAACTGCAATGCAAAAGAATATTAAAATAGTAAAATCACTATAATAAATACAATACATTTTATACATTGTGATTGAGAGGTGTTTGATATAAAAACCTTTGGTGGAAATAATAATATATATATATATCTATTTGAATGAACAATTAAAATGGAATAATTTATGTCTGTACATTGTGTTAAATGCTAAATAGATATGTATCTATGTGTATCAAATGAATTGAACATAGTCGTTAGAATAGCCACAATTATTATACATCAGTTGTCATTCTGTATATTGATGTCAATATTACACAATAAATAAGCCAAGCACCATCTAACTAAAATTACACATCTGATGTATAATAATTCTATTTCTATTCTATAATAATATCTATTTAGCATTTAACACAATGTACAGACATAAATTATTCCATTTTAATTGTTCATTCAAATAGATATATATATATATTATTATTTCCACCAAAGGTTTTTTATACCACAGTGTGGGTTCTGTCAGTGAGCCAGTTGCCAACCCATCTTGTGACATAGGGATTTATACCTAGTTTAGTGAGTTTATCTATAATTCCAGAGTGGGGGGTGGTGTTGAAAGCCTTGGCAAGATCTAGATAGGCTGTGTGAACCACCTTACCCTTGTCTATGGCTTTGGTGACTGCTTCAAAGAAGTCTATCAGGTTTAGGAGACATGATCTGCCTTTTACTAACCCGAAATGGCTGGAGTCCAGAGTTTAGAGATTACCAATGTCTTTGTTTATAAGTTCCATTATGATATGTTCCATGGCCTTGCAGACCAGGATCGTCAGGCTAATGGGGCGGTAGTTCCTGGGGTCCATGGTGGCTCCCTCCTTGTGGAGTGGGATAACTGTCACTGTGCGCCATTCAGCAGGCACAAAGCCTGAGGTGAGGCTATGATTGAAAAAAAATAAACAGCCTCTGCAAGGTTCGAACCCAGGACCCTGTGTACCATAGCCAAAGTGATTTACCACTAAGCCCTGTCAGATATTATCATGGGACTCCTAAACAAAGACATTGGTAACCTCCAAACTCTGGACCCCATCCGGTTCGGGTTTCTGAAAGGCAGATCATGCATCCTGAACCTAATCGACTTCTCTGAGGCAGTCGATGAGGCTAAGGTGGTTCACACAGCCTATCTTGACCTCACCAAGGCTTTCTATACCATCCCCCATTCTGGAATAATAGCTAAACTCATTAAACTAGGTATAAAACCCTACGTCACAAGATGAGTTGCCAACTCACCGACAGAACCCACACTGTAAAAGTTGCAGACTCCAAATCTGACATCAAACCAGTAACAAGTGGAGTACCACAAGGTTCCATCCTGGGACCTTTCCTGTTTGGTATCTACTTCTCTGAAGTACAGGCTAACACAGAAGGCCTCTGGCTAATGAAGTTCACAGATGACTGCAAACTAGGAGCCATAGTAGAGTCCCCAAATGATGCGGACATCCTACAGAAGGGCCTCACTGAGACAGATGCTTGGTGTTAGAGCCATGGCCTCAAGCTCGATGCCAAAAAGTGTGTTGTCATCCCCTGTGTGATGAGACCTTGGGACCCAGGTGGACAGTAATCTCTCCTTAGATAATCACATTGCCATAGTAGTCAGGAAGTCCTTCTACGTGGTACACCTCATCACAAAAGGGTTCTCCTCCAGGAAAAAAAGAGGTAATTGTTCCCCTTTACTTGACTCTCATTAGACACATTATAGAGTACAACTCCCCCTTTGGAATGTACCTCACAAGACATTTGCAGCAGCTGAAGAGGCCGCATAAGTACCTCACAAATAGGATTACTGGCCTCAAACAGATGCCCTACACTGACCATCTAAAAAAACTCCAGCTTTACGCATATCGCCTACTCCGAGGTGATTTCTGCCTAACATATAAGGACATGCTACACCTAAAGAAATCCCAATCCCTCTGAGCTACATGCTCTAGGGACCTAAACCTTGTCACCACAATAAACAGGACATGCTGGAGAGATAGATTCCTGTCCCAGAGACTTCCCATACTCTGGAACAAGCTACCCATCTATATCAAGCAAAGTTCCTCATTAGCACTTTTCAAGAAAAATGTTTGAGTGGATGGGAGATAGGAAAATATACCCCGGGAATCACTTCTGTGGCTCTGCTCGACAGTGGCACAGGAAAATATCTTTCTTGGGTGGCATAAGCCAGGGAAACTTGTTGGCTAAGCTTACTTAGGCCCTTAGGCCGATAGCCTAGTACCTACCTATGAACCTATTATTAGACTAAATACAATATTATGTAGCATTGAAATGTGCTGATATACGGGTGACAGTTCATTATTTACCCATAAAGCAAATGTCAGAGTGGAAAAGTTCAAATAGTGGATAAAGAGGAGGAGGGAAAGAGAAGAAAGAGTGAGAAAAAGTATTTGTTAGAAGTAATAATAAGGGTAGATATAGGAGGAAGGAGAAAAAATGAGTAAAAGTAACATTACAAGTAAGAGAAACGAAACTAAGGAAAAGAAGAAATAACATGGACAACAAGATTTACTGTGTGTGTGTGTGTGTGTGTGTGTGTGTGTGTGTGTGTGTGTGTGTGTGTGTGTGTGTGTGTGTGCGTGTGGTGTAAAAGAACTATAAAGCAAATCTGCACTGATAACTGCTTGCTGCCCTGCTGAGGGGGACACTTGTGCAAGTGCAGTGGACTGGCTCCAGTAGGAAGGGATGGCAGCATAACTCTCAACATTATAGAACAAGAAATCTGGACAAGGCCATAAATAATAGGAGACAAGGGCCCAAAAATGGGACAATTTATAAATATTGCACTTACAAACTTAGAAAGTTGGTAAACAGGTTTTGCATTAGAGTGAATTTTCTTAAGGATATGAAGTCTGAAAATCAAATGCCTGTCAACTTTCTGACTTCAGTGTTCAATAATTTGCCAGTGATTTGACAGAAAACTGCAATTTTATGAAAAACAGACAAAAAAAAATTGGACTTTCTGCAAAAATCTATTCTGTACTGTTGAGAGATATGGATGGGAGACTTGAACCAACACCCATCAATCATTTTCATTTGTTTGCCAACGCCATTACAGCAGTGTTTTGCAGAGAGGTGGGAAAAGCCTTAAATTTGACTGGTATGTTGTGTGGGTGTGGGTAGCTGTGTTTGTGGAAGGTGGAGGTGTGCCTTTGTAAGTGTGGTGCGAATGTTATGCATTATGAAATGGAGAGAGTAAGTGTAAAATTGTGTTCAGTGAAGCCCCTAGCAATTTCATCACTGCTTGATTCAGACATACCATTCCCCTGTGTTTGTCAGTACTATGTTTGAGTGCATTGTTTTGGAGTGTAGTTTCACTGCCACAGCTGCTGCTACTCTTTCAATACAAGTATCTGCTTTGGAAGTTTTCTCCAGGAGTCTGTTGCTGAGAGGATGAGAGACATATGCTACAGGTATACAACTAAGACAGACTAGATAAAGCAATAGTAAGAAAAAGTACTAGGTCACATCAGAGGCTTGGGAAGTCATTAAGAAACTGAGAACTGTTGTAAAATTTATCATTAAATACCATAAGTTCAGGTTATAGTATAAGAGAATAACTATGTAAAGATAACCATGTCAGCAGCCAAAATGCATTATAAGTTGAATATTTTACTGTGCACATTTTAAATGGATACACTGGCCTAAACTTTGGACTGATGCATTTGCTTTTTTTTTCTTTTTGTTCTTGGGAAATGCGATTCAGAAGTGAAGAGGCATAGAGACATACAAGGGAACAGATATAGTGGCACACCAGGCTGTGATTTTTTTTTTTTTTTTTTTTTTTTTTTTTTTTAATGTCTATTGTCATGCAAAGCTGACTTAATAGTTGAATCTAGTAAAGCTGGAAATGTGAGACTGTAGCCCAATGAAGGAGGGGAGATGGGAGGAGTAACCTGGCCAGGAACTGAAACTTGTAAAACTGCTCCTTGTGAAAAGTCTTTTTTTATCTCAGCAATTTGTTGACACTTTTGCAAGTTTCTTTCAGAGAATGTGTAGTACATCAGTAGGAACAACATTGGTAAAACTCACCAGTCAATGACACATGAGCAACAGACTCTCAAACTTGGCAGGTTTTTTCAGGTGTTCCATTCTAAGTGAATGGAAGTCTAGTCTGACAACAAATGGTAGGGCTATTTGTTCTCAGTCTGTGCATTATGGGACAGATTTAGCTTTCCAAAGGAATCACGATGTCTGCCCCGGCAGACAAGTATAAAAACAAAATAAAATTAGGAATGAGTACTTATTTTGCTGCAGGCAGCTTTGGGAGGTGTAGTAAATCATGGCAACATAAAAAATATATGTTTTCTTCATCATTTGCCCATAGTGGTCCTTTAACTAGCAGATTATCCTGGTTTATCTCTAAAAAGAGATATGTATGCCAGGTTGGATTGCATTAAATAGCATATAATAATGCTGAATGAGTTTAATCGATTCATGCCTAATGTTTTACACTGAATCATGACTACTGTCAGTCCTTGTTTTGAAGTGACTAGGAATTACACATTTCACGTCCCATTGATTAGAAATGTGGCTTGCTGTGAAGGTGATAAAGTGCAAAGGCCATTAAGAAAAGGGGAGTAATTTGAATCTTGCTTTGTTTAACAGTGCATGTGCATAACAACATGGCCACCATTATCATGGAAGGCTTAATCTATTCCCTCCTATGCCAAGAAACTTCCAATGGGAAGAGCATAAGTCTTTTGATGGAAACAAATTATATTTGCACATTTCAAACAAGTGTACCAACCTTCGGAACCATGGTGGTTAGTAAAGAAATATAAATGACAAACTTTTTAGCAGAAACTAATTTTATAGTGGTAATATTTTTTAGATTCTATGTCTTAAACTGGATTTTACTAGTCAAAAAGAAAGTAACTATTAAGGTTATAATAATTTGTAAACAACTTACAGTATCTCAGTAATCGCTCAAGTTACGGACATACTGTCAGCACCTTCTTACTCACCCAGTTGATAATTTCCATATGATGCTAAGTAGTCCTGTCTCTGTTATTTGGTTGCCAAGATGTTTAGAAAAACCTGGTTTATGGCGGTATAAGTAAGTATTATATAGACAACAATTAATTTATCTTTATGTGCTCTAGTCAGAGGTCAAATATCAATACAGATGTTTTTTGCCATTGTGCAAGCTTTAAGATGAAATGTTTATCTACATTGTATGCAGCATAGTTTTCAAATTATTAATGCAAATATGAACAAGCAATATTTGATTCATACAGGCATCAGTAGGATGTGACTGCAGAAATGCTTACAGGTGTCACTCTGTGGTAAATGAGCCCCTGTTATCCTTCTCCCTTTAGTATCACATTAGAACATTTCTGTAGTTAGCAGATTGGAACCACAAACCTTTTGTGTGCAGTCATTTGTGGGCTATATTCCCAGTGTGATTTTAAACTACAAGTGCAACTACAACAATGGATCTGCTCCTGTATATCTTCTTCATCTTTCGACTTTTCCCAGTTAGGGATCACCACAGCAGATCACCTGTCCGCTCATGATTGGCAGTGGGGTTTTACAATGTTGAGTTGCCAGCCCGGCACCCAACCTTCTACAGAAGGCACACACTCACGCCTAGGGCCAGTTTGGAGTGTCCAATCCACCTACAGCATGTCTTTGTGATGTGGGAGAAAACTGGAGAACCCGGAGGAACCCCACACAACCACAGGGAGGACATGCAGAGTCCGCACAAAAGGCACCCCAACAGAGGATCGAACTGGAGAGCCTCTTGCTGTGAGGTGGCAGTTCTAACCACTGCACCACCACAGCCGGATCTGCTCCTGTATATATCCAAGATAAATGCCACGGTTATCTTACGCTTGCCATTTCATCAAACCATTTCTCTTTATTCAGAATCCTGTGCCTCACATTCAGTCTTCATCAATACCTGAATAGGTTTACATACTTTTGTGACACTACTTACCCTCCCCTCTAAACATTATCAAAGCCATATATCTAATTATCTATGAACCTGTTTTATACCTCACCTCATAACTGCAGTGTTACCATTTTCTGTCTTACCTGGTTGCTTCCCTCACCTCCATTTCTTTCAGTTTCTAAGCACTAATCACATTATTTGTTATCTGTGTGCAAACTCAATGTTCAGCAGCGTAAGTATCTTTTATATGGTAATAATCCCCTTTATTTCATATGAATGTAATCTAATTAGCAAGTGAATGTATAATTGTTAATGTATATTACTAAATATTTGTTCATGTATATTACTGAACCTCTTTAAAAAATGTCTGTAGTATGTTGGAGCTTTACTAACAGGGTCTACACTAAAAATGTTTTTGACTAAACCCATTTGAACAAACCTAATAAAATTAAAATAAAAAATAAACTAAAAACATAAAGTAAAAAATAAGTAGTTACACCCCCAGGCATATATATTATATTACATCTGTTTATGTACATGCACACATTAAGCCATCCATCCTCAACCCCTGTTTCCCATTTTGTACATGGGGTCTAGGTGTCACTTCAACAGTGATAATCATCTCGAGCCAGGGTTTACATTACCGGATGGCTAGCCCTGCCACAATAGTTCATCTGTACTCGCACATGCACTCGTACCTACAGTCAGTTTAGAGTATCCGATTCACCTACTGCATGTGTTTGGAGTGTGAGAAGAAACTGGAGTACCAGCGGAAACCCATGCTACCACAGAGAGAACCACAGAGTATTGAAAAGAGAACCTCTTGCTGTGAGGCTATAATGCTAACCACCGTACACAAAAAAAATATATAAACTGAATTTAATCAAATCTCCCTTTGGTCGGCATCTGTATTTGACTACACAGATGGTCAATAGATGTGCAAGGCTGCCCAATTCTCAGGTTTGGAAATGTATCCTTTCCCTGACATTGCACGATCTCAGAGTTAGTATACATAATTAGTAGTTTGCATGGGTTGCACAGCCCCTCACATAATGGGTACAGGCAGGGCTTGCCACCCTTTAAAAAAGAATGATTTAATATTTTTTTTTTCGGTTGTAATCTTGCATGCACAAAGGTTTTGCACAGCTCATGCATGGTAGCATACCGGTGTAGTGGACATCGGCATTTGGGTGTTTCTATTAAACTCAGTATACCCATTATACATACATGCATGCATACATTTATTTCATATACACACACATATATTTACATATAGATATATTTCTGCTTATCTATACATGTATATTTGTGTGTGGGTGAGTATGAATGCATTTCATTTTGTAGAATGTTCGTTGGTTTGACAGAATGAAATGTAGGTGCTTTAGTGTGAATATTAATTTTATTTAATGCTGGTATTGCAGAATGTCTCTTTTTGCCAGAATAGGTAAATGAGTTTATAGTAGTAGTTTGTTTCATAGCATGTGTGTTGGTCTTAGAGTATGGTTTGGTGAGGGAAAAAAAAATTTTGCAGGTGCTTGCAGCTTACGGTTTAGGTAAGGGGATAGTTTTAGTGTTGTTAGACTGATTTGGTGTGCATATATACATATGTGTGTGTGTGTGTGTGTGCACATCTCTTTGTAAGTCTGTCTGAGCCTGTCTTTTTAGTGGTAGTGATACAGAAAGTTTGTTTTATAACATAAGGTTAGTTATAGGGGGAAGGTTAGTTTTAGTATTAGCGCAAGGCTTCTCTAAATCTATCATTAATGTATAGCCATAACTTTGGAATCCTATAATGCTTTCATTCTCTTCAATCACCTTTGATCATCAATGGCCTAAGTCAATATTTCTATCATGAAGTCCCAAGGAATGCAGTGAAGGGTTTCCTGAATGTCCATTTCAATTCTTGCCTTAACCTGATTGTTTTCCTTGTCCTGTTCTACAAACTCTATAGAAGTATGCCATTAGTCTATCAAAAGTCTACCTTTAAAGAACCTTCTTGGTCATCTGTTAATCTCAGAAGAACTTTCTGCAGTATTTTGGTCAGTTTCTTTCCCTTTCTGTTTATGCAGCACTATTGCTGTAGCTTCTTCCATAGATTTGTTTAACCTCCCTTTCTTGTCAATGAAAATATCTTCCACTGTACTACTTAACTCGGAACCTATTGTTGTATAGAAGTAATATCAGTACTTATTAGCCCTACTTGTTTACTCTTCTTGGATGCCAAATGGCCTCAGATATCTCCCTGTTTCTTATCATTAAATTTATTCCCTGCTATTCCTCTTTGCACAGAAAGTAACCTTTCAATTTACAGATAAACACAACTTGAGGGGGGGGGGGGGGCTCTACACTTTTATAAAGCTCATTATAGCAAAATCAAAATTGTGGCTTATTTGTTCCCTTCTATGACCTTTCTCTCCAGTTTTATCTTCCAGTGAATTAATCCAGGCTTTCTTTTTCTGGTCCTTAGTCCTCCACATCAGCATCCTAAGATTCCTAACATAAACCTCTCCCTTTAGTCACCATTTTTCACCTAGTCTTTCCAAATTTGCTTTCATCTTTGATGCCTCAGATATTACTAGCCCATATCCAATATCCTTAATTTAATTTAATTTCCATCCATCTACCGTACGACTTCCTGTTTCCCAGCTCATCTTAGCAATTGTATAACCTCATATATATTTTTTTCTTTGCAGTAGACAGCTTTAATTTCCTCAAATGTTTAAATATCCACCAGTAATCTATTCAACTCCCTGGCTAGTTTTGCTTCACATCTTGAAAATGTAGACTCTACTGGTCTTAATTATTGACATATTTGGCAGTATCTCCTGCCTCATCCTATCAGCTAGGACTTTTTGAGTGTACTGTGAAATTCTAAGCCTCCATATTTCCTGTCTCTTGTCTGGTATATCACTACCTTGAACTCGCACATGCTATTATTCTGTCCACACCCCCCCCCCCAATTTCCTTATTGCCTGTAGACTCTTTGGAATTCTTTAAAAAGATGGGTCTATCTGCATTTGGACTGTATAAAGATCTTAAGATCATTCCTTTTCATCCCTCAGCCATCTTCATCCACAAATACCTTCACTGTCACAGATTGTTCACCTAAACTACTTAGAATTTCCCACTCTCCTGCCTCCTCCTCTTGCCCAACTTAAACTATCCAGCTGTAACCTGGTTTTCTTGCTTCTTAAAGCTTGAGGTTTTAACTTGATTTCTTTTTGAAAAGGACTAATCCAAGGAACTCTCTCTCCAAAATTCCTTTCTTTTTTACTAAAATATTCCATGTTCCTAGCTACAATTTCCATCTTTTATCCACTCCATCCCAACTACCCCCCTCTCAAAGCATACTTACTTGTGGCTCCTTTGACCTGGTATCCATATCCTTTGGGTCATTTAGGTCGTGATTAAGACCCCCCCCCCCAATCATCAGGTTAACATGTGGTTCATCATTTCCAGCCATGGTTAGTGGCCAGCAAAACTCAAGCAGATCCTACCATTTACTGCTAGAATTTACTTCCTATATTTGGAAACGAATTATAATGTCAGTGCCCCCATACCATCTCATCTTATGCATGGGTAACATTACTGACATTGTGAAAGTGTATGACATTAGAGATGTTTATAGACTGGGGAATGGGAATGTATTGTGATATTGAAAATAGTAAATGAAAAAAAATGCGCACATTTTAAGTGTTCTACATGTTGGGGGTAATAGAAGTGTGGTAAAATATAGGATCAACCAAAACTTATATTTTTGTCTGGTAAAAAAGGAAATGTTATAGATAAATGTGATAAAATAAATGTGTGTGTGTTTGTATGTGTGGAGAAATGGGATATGATAAAAAATGTGAGTTAAAATGTGTGTATGGATGGATTGTAAATGAAGAGGAGAAAAGTAGTTATGAGTATAGTGTATTAGAATAATCAGAAGATGATGATGGATGTTAAAAATAATGTAGAATTAAAAATGAATAAATAACTTCTGAAGAAAGTGATGAAGATGATATAACTTGGAAGTCAGAAGTAAAAAAAAACTGTCGGCAAAATGGTAAAGGATAGGAAAAAGAAACTTAAAGAATACATGCGAAAGAAAAGAAATAAATGGTTGACTGTAAAGTATATACCTTAAATGCAAAAAGTGTTTTCCATAAATTTAAAAAAAAAAAGAAAAATAATTTTAGAGTACTATCAGCAAATGTGTTTAGTATGATTAACACTGTAAGAAGGCTAGAGATACTGAAATAGTATGCTATAGGATGTAAGATTCTTGGCAAGTGAAGAAATATTGCAAACAGAAAAACTGTTAGGAAGATAACTTTGTTCTGGAGTGGTTGTGTTATATAAAAAAAGGGAATATACTAGACATCATGCTAGTAAGGATGGGACGATTAACTACTACAAATATAAGATGGAGAGAATATGCTTGTAGAATTATAGCATTATATGTGGTTATAAATTGCAAAGAAAGAGAAAATCTATTTAATCAAATATATCATATAGTCATTAACATGAAAATTATTATTGCAGGAAACCATTGTAATTTAAGGGGAAATTGTAAAAAGAAAGGGAAGGATATAAATAAGGGAGTCACATAGATCTGAAACTGATTAATGTTAAGTTGTCTGTCTCGCCTTCATTCTTGCTGGTTGGGTTCGGAGCCGATCCTCGGCTCCAACTCAGCCATCTACTAAAGCTCGAGAGCTATTTACTGGCTCGAGGCCTCCCCATATTCCACAATGCTTGGTGCTAGATATCCAGATCTTGTTTGCCGCTTCAGCTATGAGGTTGCGTTTTTACTGGCTCAGGTCGTATTAATCTTTTTTGATCTTATTAGCTTAAAATCTTCCTTTGTTTTTTCTTGTATATAGTTGGTCTTTCCCTTTTTGTATAATTAGACTGTGTATCCCCTAGCCTCCTCTTCAGTTCCGGCTGGAACCGACATCTCTGGACCTCAGTCAGCTCCGACTTTAGTATCGGAACAGTCTTTGGGCTGAAAATGTTCTAGGTCCCCTTCCCTAGAATCGGTTTGTTCAGCTCCCAGGTCACCATTGCTTCAGTCTGAACAAAGCCATAGGTCCTACTCCTCTTGGTCCTCCAGGCTATCCAATCAGGACTTGGAGAGGGTGGTCAGTAGACTCCTTAAATTGCAGGCCCTGGCCAAAATTTTAACCAACCCTTCTCAACAGACTGTGGCTGTCCCTGTGTCTTCAGCAGTTCCTCCTCCGACTCCCCCTTTGTGTTCAGAGCTGGAGCTGGTTGGGACTTGAATCTTGGGAGCATCGGAGCCGATACCATACCTTTCAGCTCCTTCGACAGCTCTGATCTCTTCATTGGTTCCTTCCTTGTAGGGATCTGGGTACCCGGGACTCACTCATTGGCTCCGAGGGGGCGAGTGGCATCGGACCCTTGTCCGACCCCGTTCACCCTCTCGGGGCTTCGGCACAGGTGAGCTCGGCTGCGTCATCGGCCTCAGAGCCGTCCCTCTCGGTGCCGGGAGGGGTTCATGTCTCTTCGGAGCGGGGACCTTCTGCTCTGCCTGATAGGGGCACCTTTGAGGTCATGAGGAGCATGCTGACTCCTGAGTTGGCTCCCCAATTGGCCCACTCGGCTCCTCGCCCCATGGTGCCTGCATCGGTCTCTGCCCACCCTTTTGACCCCAAGTGTGGAGAACAGATGTTCCAGGTCACCCCATTGGGTGTATCTTTCTCTTCCGAGGCCTCCCCTGATCATTCAGAGGAGCCCCCTCAGAAGAGAAAATGTAAGAGGAAACATGTCGACTCCCCCGTGTCAGTCACGTCTGATACCGACTTGGAGGATTCGGAAGGGTCCCCAAGATCCCCCTCTGAGGATGTCTCTTTTTCAGACATCCTAGAGATCCTTAAGCAGAGGGAGAACTGGACTGCCCTTAACCCTTCTGAGGACGAGTCAGTATACCTGGACGTGTTTGGTTCTCACCCTTCCACCTCCTGGGTGTCTCCACCCTTCGACCCGCTGATGGAAGTAGTGGCTTGAAGGGCGTGGTCAGCCCCGGACACAGTGGAACCATCTCCCTACAGGCCAACTAAGTTCATTACAGCCCCACCTAACAAACAAGTTTTGACAAAAGGTGTCCTCATTGATGCCATGGTGGTTGCAGCAGCCACGAAGAAGGAGTTGGCTGACCCTTCAGTGCCTGTCCATCCACCTAATAAAGAGTCTAGGACAATGGACAGGTACGGGAAGTGGATGTTTTCCTCAGCGACCTTTTCCATGTGGTCGCTGTATTATCTGTGCCACTTCACCCGCCTTCAAAGGGATCTTCTCAAGGAACTGGGTGATACCCTTCAGAATCCATCAGCTGCGGGGGCTCAAGATAAGATTAACTCCCAGCTGGCGACCCTTAACTCAATCGTCAACTCCCCCATGTGGCTCATTTCTTATGCAGCCGATGGGGCGAGTAGGGCCGCAGGTACAGGCGTGGCTTTGAGAAGACATGCCTGGATGCGGTTATGTAACTTTGCTGACCCCTTTAAGGCATCCTTCACTAATACTCCCTTCGATGGTTCGGCTCTGTTTGGACCACAGGTGAAGGATACCCTTACCAGGTGTGAGCAGGAAGGCAAGACTCTCTCTGCCATGGGAGTCCGTTTTTCTACTCCCTCTAGACCATACCCCAAAGGTCAGAAGAGTGGAAAAATGTGTTTTTTTAAACCCCAGGAAGTCGTGCCTGACAAACATGGTGAGTATCCCTCCAGGGGCAGAGGAGGGAAGAATAATAGACATTGCCCGAGGGGCAGAGGGGGTCTGCAAAATCAGGGTAGCAGAGAATCTTTCTCTGACGAACCCTTTCAGCACCCCTGAGGGGTTGCCCGACTGTTCACCTTCAGAGGCAGTCTGGGGAAGATTGTCAGTGTACCCAGAAGCCTGGCAATTCCTCACACAAGACAAATGGGTACGGTCTATCATATCTGAGGGTTACAAAAATCTCCTTTGTCCACACCCCTGTACAAACAACCAAGTCCCTTCCAGATGTTCCACCTAGTCTAAGGGATCAAGCAGTGCCAGAAATTTCAAAACTTCAAGAAAAACGGGCCATCCAGCCAGTCCCAGCAGATCAGCAAGGATCCGGAATTTACTCCAAGTTCTTTTTGGTACCAAAAAAGACAGGGGACTGGAGACCCATTTTGGATCTCAGCAGGTTAAACAAATCTGTTCAAAAAATGAAGTTCCGGATGGTCACGTTTCAGTCCATTTTACCCTTTTTGGGTCAGGACAATTGGATGTGCTCCATAGACCTTCTTGGATGCGTACTACCATATCAAAATGGACAGGCGCTCCAGAAGGTTTCTCCACTTCCGGCTGGGAGCCAGTCACTATCATTTCAGAGCCCTGCCCTTTGGTCTCACCACAGCGCCCAGGGTGTTCACCAAATGCATGGCAGTGGTTACGGCTCACCTGAGACAGCGAGGATTCCAGGTGTTTCCATATCTAGACAACTGGCTCCTTACTGCTTCCACCAGGCATCAGCTACTGCGAGCCAGGGATTATACCATCCAAACTTGCTCCGAGCTAGGTATTTCAATAAATTTTGAAAAGCCTGCATTGTCATCTTGTTAGTCTATATCCTTTATAGGCATAAGATTAAATACAAAAGATCTGTCTGCACAACTTCCTCTAGACAGAGTGTCAGACATCCGCCGACATGTGCTGGTCTTACTACAGTGCAAAAAGATTCAGGCCAGATTTGTACTAAAAACAATGGGTCTCATGGCAGCAGCAATCATACTAGTTCCCCTGGCTCATTTTCACAAGAGGATTCTTCAATGGATGTTTTTTACCCAATGGTCCTTTCAACAACTTCCGATGTCTCACAAGATAATCACTTGATCAATGCAAAGACCACCTGGCGTGGTGGATGGTCTCCCCTCTAGTACTCCAGGGCAGACCATTTGTTCTTCCTCCTCCTGTTGCCATGGTGACCATGGATGCCTCCCTGATCAGATGGGGGGGCATTTTCAGGGCAGGACTGTCCAGGGCACTTGGCAACCTCTAGAGTACCACCTGCCCATAAACGTCTTGGAGATGAGAGCGGTACTTTTAGCGTTGCAAGCTCTTCAGGACTCTCTACCCACCGGGACTATTGCAATTCAAACAGACAACACGTCTGTAGTAAAACTGAAGACAGGCTCCACGAAGTGTAAAGTCCACTTTATTCACCACTATACACAGCACGAAAAAATAAAATAAAATATTGACGAAAAAAAAGAAGAATATACTAAGCGCTTTCACCCCTCTATTCATAGGGCATCATCAGAGTATAAAAACTTTTAAATTCTGCTGCAGTTTAAATAGTTGTCAGATGTTCTAATCAACATACATAATTGTTAAATTGTTAAATTAATTGATACTAACTTACATAAGTAAATCTGTCACACACTCTAAACGTTTAAAACCTTTCAAAAACTTTAGAAAAACTTAGTAATGACTTGTCTTTAGAAAAAATATAATAAATAAATACAATAATAAATATAAATAAAAATATAAATACAATATAAATTCAATATAAATATATATATAAATATATAAATATAAATGTATATATAATAAGTACCACACTTAAATTGTTAAATAATGTCTATGTCTGTAGTGTGGTACATCAACAAGCAGGGCGGAACCAAGTCCTATCCCTTATGTTGAGAAGCACTCAGACTCTAGCAGTGGGTGATCTCCTCTCAACGGTTTCTGATAGCAACGCACATCCCCGGGAAGTCCAACGTCATAGCGAACAGGCTAAGCAGAGCTATTCTCATGTCTCACGAGTGGTCTCTCAATCAGTCAGTAGCGGACAAAATTTTCCGCAGATGGGGTCAACCTTGCTGCGACCTTTTCACAACTCCTTTCAACAGCAAGTGCGACGATTTATTCACTCTCTTCCCCCTTCCCGGGCACTCCCCCAGAGATGCTCTAGTTCACAATTGGCCCCGGGGCCTTCTCTATGCATTCCCACCTTTTGCCCTAATTCCCAAACTAATTCAGAAAGCGACTGCATTGGGGTCCAGGATGATCCTCATTGCCCCTTACTGGCCTTGACAAATTTGGTTCCCATTCCTGCATCATCACCTACTGGAGCAGCCTTGGAATCTGGACCCAGTGCCAGACCTCTTGGTCCATCAGTCAGGCGGGCTGCACCATCCCTTCAGTCTCTCAACCTCACAGCTTGGTTGCTCCACTTTCAACCTTAGCCAGGCTTCCACATATTTCTCAGCAGGTGCGTGAAATCATCCTTTCTTTGCACAAATCTACCACCAGAAAGACTTATGCTAGTAAGTGGAAACGTTTCTCTTTCTGGGCAGAGGCTAGGAATATAGACCCCTTTACAGCCCCTGTCCATCACGTTCTAGATTTTTTAGCAGAACTCTTTCAAGCTGGTTCCTCGTCTGCTACCTTTAGGGTCCAATTAGCTGCTATCGCAAATTTCCATGCTGGCCTGTCAGAAACCAGCATCATGTCCCACAAACTTTGCAAGGCCTTTCTTAAAGGGACTATTTTGCTTAGGCCCCCGGTCAGAGATCCCCCGCCTCCGTGGGACTTAAACTTGATATTAGCTTCCTTGATTCTCCCCCCTTTCGAACCTGCGGCTTCCTGTTCCTTAAAATTGCTCTCCTGGAAGACTCTCTCTTTAGTAGCCATCGCCTCAGCTAGGAGAGTTTTGGAACTTCAAGCCCTCTGTATTCGTCCTCCTTACCTTGTGTTTTATAAGGATAGAGTTTCACTCAGGACTAATCCTTCGTTTCTGCCCAAGATACCTTCCGAAACAAACCTGAATCAGGCTATTGATCTACCTGTCTTTTTTCCTAACTATTCGAACAAAGCTGAACACAAGCTACACCAATTGGACGTTCATAGGCAATTACGTTTTTATTTGGCTAGGACCAAGCAAACAAGGAAATCAGACCAACTCTTCCTGTCCTGTGCTGAGGGCAAACTGGGCCTGCCAGTTTCTAAAGTAACCTTATCCAGGTGGTTGTCCTCTATTATTACCTTGATTTATCAGCTGAGACATAAAGAACTTCCTACTAAACCCAAAGGTCATTCCACCAGAGCGTTAGCTACTTCTGTAGCTTTTCAAGCAAGACTTCCTATGGAATCTATTTGTACCACAGTCACATGGGCCACTCCTCATACTTTCATTTCACATTATAAGTTGGATATGGCTTCTAGGAGTAGAGCTGCTTTTGGTTCCACTGTGTTCAAGAGTCTGTTCCGATGAGCCACCCGGGACTAAGGTGCTAGGGACGCTGTCTGAACCAGCAAGAATGAAGGAAAGACAGACAACTTAACATTAAGAAATTATGTACCTACCATAACATTCCATGTTAGTTGTCTTCTTCTCGCCTTCTTTCTTGCGTCCCACCCTCCATCCCCCTAGTCTGGACAGACCGAGAAGAGTCCCTATTTGAGGCCTTCTTCCTCTGGCTGAGTCTTATCTTGGTTATGTCATCCTCTGTCTTAGTACTGTATGAATACCTTGTAGTATGGACAGGTGTCCTCGTATTTTCTATGGTGCTAGCTGCGCCTAACGAGATCTGGGTATCTAGCGCCAAGCATTGTGGGATATGGGGAGGCCTCGAGCCAGTAAATAGCTTTCAAGCTTTAGTAGATGGCCGAGTCGGAGACTAGGATTGGCTCCGAACCCAACCAGCAAGAAAGAAGGCGAGAAGAAGACAACTAACATGGATCATTATGGTAGGTACATAACTTCTTATTATGCACTCTCAAAAGGGATAGGGACAGTAGATAGTGATAATGTTGTGGCAGGTTTCTCGGATCATTTTACAGTATGAACAGAAGTGATGGAAGAAAGGGAGCATGTAAAATATGAAAGCGAATAAAAAAATAATGTGAAATTATTTGATGATATTGGAGAATGTGTGGTATTGCAGTTATGGAAGGATCATAAAAGTATTAAAGATTAGAATAAAAATTGGTCTGTATGGTGGAATGAATTTAAAAATAAGTATAAACATGTTTTTCCAATGGCAAGAAGAAAGGAAGAGTAGGTAAAGTGTGCAAAAATGTATTAAAATATTCTAGAAAATTTCGAAAAAATAATGCAAGATATTGTTATGATATGAAAAAGAAATTTACAAAAATCAAGAAAACATTAAGATATTGTTTAGACAGAGATATTTACAAGGAAGAATGGAAGAAACATCTGCCTATCTGGGTAAAATAGTAAAGGAAGCTGTTAGCATAATGAGGGTAATGAAAAATGTGAAAGGAGAAATAGCAAGAAAGTGAGATCAAACTAAGAGTATTGTAGTACAGCACATTGAAAAATATATATAACAGTAAAAAGAGTGAAGATAGGTGAAAATGGAATGAAAAACGTTTTCAGAAAGAGTTAAGGAAAAATATGAATTGTAGAAAGTAAGTATTGATTCAGTATCAGGGCCAGATGATATAGTATATGGAATTTATAACAAATTAATAGATTGTAAAAGGCAGTATTTTGTAAAAGTTCTGAATGAGTGGTTGAAGGAAGGCTTTGTTTATGAAGAGTTATGTACTGGAATATTACAATTGCTATAGAAGAAAGATGAAACATGGAATAATTGGAGACCCATCACATTAACAAATATACATTATACATTATTTTATGAAAATAGTGGAGAGGACAATGGAAGGAAAGATGAGGGATATTACTAAAGAAAGTATATTCAGCATAAACGTGAAAGGACATCAAGAATGGTTATTGGTTTTGGGATAAGTAATGGATATAAGTAAAGGAGAGGAAGTGAATCTTATGGTAAGAGATATTCATAAAGCATTTGATACAGCAGAACATGATGCTTTGTGGGATGATATATAGAAGTATAGAATAAGTTACAAAATTAAGAGTGGCTGTACCTCAGCATATCAGTATAATAGGGTGAGTGCGCTGGTGAATGAGTGGCTGAGTAAAGAAATTTGCATGAAGGTGATATAAGACAGGAATTATTTATGATTGGAATATTGTTTGCCTTGTTAGTGAATGCAGTAGTGAGCAAAATAGCTTATAAAATGAAAGATGCTAGATATGTGATGAAAAAAGAGAAAGTAATTCTTGTACATCTGACATCATGCAGATGATATAGTTGTAACTGCTAGGAACAAAATATAGATAAGGAAGTTTTGGTTTGTTTGAATGAATGTTTAAAAGAAATGGGAATGAGTTTAGACAAAGATACAAGTAAGTATTTAGGTAATTTGAAAATTGGAGATATGTCCTTATGGCATTAGACGCCACAAACTGTTTGACAGAGTAAACCATGAATTTTTATTCTTAACTCTACAACAGTTCAACTTTCCAGACAATTTCATAAATATAATTAAAATCTTGTATAACTCTTCATTTACTACACTAGTAATCAATAAGCTACAATCATCAAAAATAAAACTAAATAATGGCACTAGACAGGGCTATCTCCTCTCACCATACCTCTTTAACATATATATTGAACCCCTATTCTTATACTTCATGCAAAAAAAAAAGCAACTTTCATCGTATACCCAACATTCTGGGTAAATAGTCTTGTGTTTTCAGTATTTGCAGATGACCTCTTTATATATTTCCAACTTCCCAACACTGATTTTACTGAATTCCAAAATACAATTGAAATCTTCTTGAAAACTTCCAACTACAAAATTAACACCTCAAAATGTCTTATTTTTTCCAATTAACCTGTACAGTCATAAAGAAGCTCTGTTTCCCATATCCCAAATAAAGCTGAACTATACTCTTAAATGTCCAGGACTAGTATTTAACCATAATCATAAAAACTCCCTACAAAATACACTCCTTAGAATATGGTCATCCATAGAAAATTATTTAACAAGACGGAAAAACTTGAATTTCCCCTAGTCTAAAATGGCAATATTAAAAATGAATGTTCTATACAGAATACTGTTCCAGTTTAATTCAACAGACAATATCATCCCACTAAACTTTTTCAAAAAAATGAACAGAACCTTAACTAAATTTATATGGTTCCCTAAAAATCCTAGAATCTCCTTATCAAGATTAATGCTGCCAAAAAACAAGGGAGGACTGGAGATACCCAATTTCAAATTGTATTACAACATACTAATTGCAGACCATAATTCAAACAAAATAACTCGCTTTCCTCAATGGATCGGTCTCTGGCAGGCTCATGTGAAAAGTTGTAAAATAAACCCCAAAGCATTATACTTCGTAAATAAATCTTTATTAAAAGACTTTAAATTGCACAACCTAATTAAGCATAAGATTAATATATTTTAAAAATTCTTGGCCTCATTAGCTCAGTAAAACAATCTCATTCTCTTGCAGCCCATTCACCTGAACTCAAATCTAAAATTGAGTAACAAAATGCTACACCTAGATCAATTCTCTCAAATTAAAACCTAAACTAGATGGGCTTTCTTTCAGCTTAAGGGCAACTCCCTTAATGATATCAGAATAAAACTTCAATAGCAAATACACAATAATCCTGAGACAAATCAAAGAATTAATTTCTACCGTAGGATGCTTCCCAAATAAGTTTCAAGAAGAAATAAACTTTGCCACTTCATTTATGAGATGTCTAAGAATCAAAATGAAGATGCTTTCAATCACTTAGAAACTAGTCTCTCCAGCTAGATACCAGTCCTCTATTACATTTGCACAATATTGGACAGACAAAAAGCCTGACCTGACAGATGCTCATCTCTCCCAAGCAATTAATCACATGAACACTTTTGCCCCTTTTAAGAAACTATTGTATACCCATGTAATGATTAATAATAATGCTTACTATACTCCAGAGCATTTAAACACTTATTTTCCTAACACTTCACCCTTCTGCCCTTTTTGCTCAACAGTTAAAGCTGACCTCCTTCCTACACAGTCTATGGTACTGTAAATCTGCTCAGAATCTATATAATTCCCTAAGGATCAAACTTAAAAAAAAATGGGCTATGGCAAATCCACTCTCTCCTGGGAATTTGCTACACCTCATATATGCTATGAGGACATAACTTCTACTGATCTCAAGATACAGATTGCTATCTTCATGTTAAGCTCTATACTATACAGTACTGGTCAGATTGATCTAAACTAGATTGAGGCAACTTTAAGAACATGGCATCTAAGTATATTTTGTCTCATAAACTAACCAATAGCAATGTGAATAAGCACCTGAAATAACTCCGGTTCTGGAGTATTACCCGTGACTGGATCTTAACATAGCAAATAATGTTTTTCTATATTCATTGTCCTTTAGCAGTATTGCCACCAGTCACCTCTTCTTCAGACTCTTAATCAGCTATGTTCTCTAATGGTTACATGTATATAAGATGCATACAAAGATGAGTACTATCACGTCATGTTAAATGTAATTAGAATTCTGTCATTATATTGTAGCACTATTTGTAAATAGTTGTATATAGAAGTTTTTTTGTATGTTTTTTAAAATTTTTCTCTGTTGTTTTTTCCTGTATTCTATAATGCTGTATTGTTATCTAATACATTCTGACTATGTGCAAAAAGCTACGTTGTATATTAACAATGTTAATATTATCCTATTTCTCATATATCTGTTCATCTTGTTCTGCTGTTCATCTGTGTTGCACTTCATATTGAGTAAACAAACTTTAAAGATATTTGTCTATTACTAGAAGAAACAGTTGCTTCATCTAACTTTGTAAATGGTTTACTTTCAATGCATTATCATCTGTTACTGTGTATTGTATTTTACAATTTGTTTAATGTAACAACAAAAAATAAATAAAAATTTGAAAAAAAAAAAGAAAATTGGAGATATGTATATGAGTGAAGTACCTTTGCTAGGGAATAAAGTGCTTGGTAAAAGGAATGAAAGAAATATGTTATCTGTGGAGGTGACAGTAGTATTAATTGAGAAAATACCATCTATGTCAAATGTTTTTATGATTCCAGGAAAATATGAAAAAGAAGTTATGCAAATGGTGTTTTATTTCATATGGGGTTCAGGATTAAGCCCAGTAAAAAGAGATGTGTTGTATATGAGTGAAGATGAAGGGGATTTGATTTAGTAAATCCAATCATATATTCTGTTTCAGTAAGTCTTTATAGAGCATTAAATTGGGTAAAGGAAGAGAATGAAAAATTGATAGAATGTTTAAACCTCAATATAAAAAACACTGCAAGATGATGACTATATGAAAAATAATAAGTTAATGAAGAAATTAAAAATTATCAAGAAAAACATTAACATGGAAATTAAAAATTAATGTTTTAGAAAAAGATAGAAGGATGTGGTATAATAAAGTAATGAATCATCTATTATTATTACTAGTATAATTGTTATTATTACTATTATTATTATCATCATGTAAATCCATAGGAAAATGTATTGGAAATGTGATTAAAGCCATTAAAGTAAGAAAAAGGTGATGATCCAAGGTAGTAGAGCATCAGGATTTTGTGTGAGACTAGTGATAAACAAATAAACGAAAGGGGGAGTATGCCATATAAAATGAAAGTTGAAAGAGAGTGTTTATTTTGTGAGGAGGAATAAATAACAGCATTTTTTTGGAAATGCAAGAGTTGTCAATCAGTGGTAAAGTATAAAGAAAGACATTTTGAGAGTATTAATTACATAAATATAGCTTACAAATATGATTATGTATTGTTATAAGAATAAGAAGAAAGAATATGTGAGCAGGGTAGATAATTTATGTTATATAACATGGGCCATTTGAAATGAAAGACTGAATGAAATTTTGCTTAATGGGAAATAAATTTTATTAGTTATTTTGGGAAAAAAAAAATTGGATTATGGATGTGCAAGGAGGAGTGGGAATTGGTTATGGAAGAATAATGAAAATGTTATAAGTGGTATGATAAAAAACGGTGATATAAAATGGAGATGCATATGTAAGTGTTTGTAAACATGCAGATTTTTGTAAATATATAAATAAGGTTTTCTCTTATGTTTTTAGTAAAGGACCCCTACTCTGTTTGATAGGTGCTATAAGAATTTTTACTACCAACACAGGCAGATGGGCCCTCTGTTTAATATTTCAACCTAAGAATGACACGATCATGAGTGCAGCACCCCTTTACGTTGCACTGAAGTGAAAGCATTCCATTGAGGATGTGGGAACAGAACCCATGACCTTTTAGACTACTGCTACCTCTTCTGCCACTGGCTTTGTATTGGATCATTTTTATTTGTCTTTAGTTATTCCTGGGGGGAAACAAAATATATTTATCTTCCCCCCCCAAAAAAAGTAGAATCCTATGGCTTAAGTCCTGCTGTCTGTCTGAATTTAGTATAGCCACGAATAATTAAATTGTTTGAGTTATTATTCATTCTGAATTTATCATTCAGAAATATAATAGGTTTGTGCTGAGTTGGCTATTTGCATTTCAAGAATACATCCATTCATTCACAGCCCCTTTTCCAATATTCCACATTGGATTTGGGTGTCACTTCAGTAGTGACAATCTACTGCCAAAGGTAAAACCACTGGGCATTTTAAGAATGAATTCACTTAATTGTTAAATTGTTGCAACCAGGATGTTTTTTTTTTATTTTACTCTTGTTTTATAACCTGTTTATCAAATTTGTTTTACAATTTTACAATGTTCTAGTCAAAGCATTTAAACTTTAAACAATTTTCACAATATGCAATGTTTTCCTTTTGCATTGCATTATCTTACTTATTTTTTTTCACAATACTTGGTGCCTGCTTAAGAAATAAGCATTGTAATACAAATAAAATTGAAGTTGCAGTAGGAGTCTTAGCAATGTCCTGTATAACATCAAGCTTCTCCAAAGTGACACAAGCCCCTACCATTATGGGACCTCAAATATTATGCATGCATTAATGAAAGATCCTGACTTTTAAATTGAGTCATTCTTTGAAAAAGTAACAGTAGCTCTTGATGAGGGACACACACTGTCCATCTAGATTTTGTTAAACAAGGCATTAATCACAATCTCCCTAAGGAAATAATTAACAAATTAATAAAAATAAATCTCAATTTGTGTATAATATAATGGGTAAAACCTTGATTAAGCAACAGTAAATTATAAATCAAGTGTGTATTTTGTGTGTGTGTGTGGTACGTTGGTGACTCTGAAACTATCCTGAAGTGGTACCAGTATTGTACACACAGGGGTCTGTAATAGGGTCAGTTATTTTTGGACTGCTTTTCAGATATCATTCTGGCGACTGGACAACATAGTTCCTTAAATAAAAGATTACGACATTTTCCAAAATATTCTACACAAAATGCTCATTGAGTACTGTAATGAGGGTATCATCTTTAATGTCAATAAATTTACTATCACTGGATTTTTCAAAACAGACCAAACTTAAGAATGCAAATAAATGGTCAAGACATAAAAAATCTAAACTATCATTTAAAGACCAAGGAACATTGGTAGACAGAAATGTAGACTTTTGTCAATATGCATCTACCAGACTTAGGTAAACATATTCAGTAAATCTTCTAATGTTCACTCGATGGAGGTCATTTTATCATTAAATCACTGATCTGACAATTTGTTGAATACAGTGCTTCATGCTATAGTCCTGAAATGAGCTACCTGAAACAGCTTGAAAAGGCACACTGATACCCTGCTGAAAATCATAGGGTTGGAAAAGAACTATTCAGACCCCCCCCCCCCCCAGAGCTTTCATTGCATATTTTCTTTCAGCAATATCAGTGGTGGGACAATGCAGGTGACTGCGGTTGTTTTATGGAATTACGGGTCACAATCAGTGGCTTTGAGAGGCACTGATTGGTCTCTTCCTGGAAATGTAAGCCTTCTCTTTCTGAATTTAAGCAGTTAAGGTCACACAATTGTGGCTGTTTAAATGCCTAGCTGATTGTCGGTATATGACGACAGCATGAATAAACACTAAGAAAAACAAGTTACCTGTTGTATAAATGGACAATGACATTACTTTTAAGTAGAGAGGCTGGTACGTGTTTATTTTAAGCAAGATTAACTTTGTGAAGGTAGCAACATGGCAGCTATATTTACACATACATTTATGTTTAAGGCAAAGAGGCATTCATCTCCTTGTTTATCATTTATAAAACATAAAGAGCTATTATGCTTGTACATAAGGGGTATCTTTTTTAATTTTTGTCAGCCTTGGCTGAATACTTGTTTTTCCCAATTATAGGACTAGGTTTCTCAGAGGTGACTCTTGCCTGCTGAATGAGAAAAATAGCTGTTCAAATTCTGTTTGAAAAGGAGAAAATGGAACACATTTCAGGTAGATCTGACACTAGATTAGGGAATCTAATCTTAAAAGTAAATAACAGTAATGTAAAAAAAAAACATTACATTATGCCATCAAAGATAGTGAGACAGATGTCCTCTTGATAACAAGAAAAGTCTGCCATTAACTTTCTTCAAAATAATCCTAATACTTAGATGAGAAATAAAAAACATACATTGGAGGTTATGGTAATAAATCTGCCTGAAGGTCTTTAGATCACAACTTGATACTAAGACTTATGATCAGAAGAAGGTTTGAACCTAGTAATTTAGCTGCAGTGCTGATGTTTGAGGTGAACATAATTTCTTGTTGTGTGTTAACTCTGTATGATGAATTGTAAGTACAAAACATTTTAAACATAACACCACAGCAAATACTTTTTTTGAGTTATGTGTTAAGATGGTCTGGTAGATACATGCTTGCAATTGCAGCCCTGCTTGTTGTCGAACATGTCATATTATTTTCTAGGTGTTGGCAATGGAAGTGAGGGAATAGAAGATTCAGGAATAAGACTGCTGGACACTTGAGTGTTTTTGTTTTGTATCATTAGAGTAGACTATAATCAGGTGACGAAACATAATCAAACAAATGCAAAATTAACAGTGCATGCAAAAACAGTAAATGAAGCACATTGCAGACCTCCCTAGTTAGTGGGCATGCAAGTATACGTGAAAAACCCTCACAGCTAGCAAAACACAATGTGGTAAAAGCAGCCGGAAAAAAAGGCAAATGCTGTACAATGCACACAGTCCTCCAGAGTTAATTCCTCTGCTGTCATTGTCCTTTGGGCTGTCACCCGTTATGTATATAACATCATAACTGTTTTTTCTGTACAGCCACACGTACCTCTCAACCAATCGGGGACAGATCTCAACAGAATCTGGGACAACTCCAGCAACAATCATGAACACTTTTGAACTATTAGCAGTATTAACATGAGATACTGACAGCATAAGAGAATGTGAATTAATATGCATTTTTAAGCAGGAAAAGTCTGTAACTTTAATTGCTGTCATCATTTATTAAGTTCAATTCACTACCATTTCAACAACAGTTGCCAGTTTAAAGAGGGATTAAGGATGACAGACCTAAAATTTGAGTTAAAATCAGGTCAATTGATAGGTATGCTGCCATGTAATTAGTTGTGGTGCCTGCTTGTGTGATGACATTTGTCACAATGGACTGCGTAGCGTACTGGTTACCATGACAGCATTCTCCCACAGCACCTGCAGTTACAGGTATTTCTAAGAACCAATGCACAATGCTACAGCACTAAGTCAACAATCAGAATTAACTGCAAGGGTATAATAGTTACATACTAAAAAAAAGACATTTTAGTTCCTTTGTGCTGAATACGAACTTCAGAATTCTGTTATTGATTTAGTACTCTAGCATTGTGGTTTGGTTCTTTATTCTTTATGCAAGTTGTTCCATTTTGTTAAGGTATGTCTAGCTCGTATACAAAGGTTTCAGAGTACTACTCTCAGGATTTGAGTGCCAAAACATTTATTTCTAATGCTTCTGTAGCTCCATTATGGACAGTTAGGACAAAATTAACTAGATAAGCCATTATCACTGTGTGATGTTAATAGACATCTATGAATTTTACCCGTTATTTTTTCCATCATCATCAAAGTTGTCCTGAATCTCACCAAGTCTTATTTCCATCTTTATCAAATGACATATCATTTTTTTAACTGTTGTTCAAAACATTCTTAATGACAGAAACTGCATAGTTCATACTGAAAAAAGGCAACATTTAGAAAATAAATGATATTGCGTCTTCCAACTGCAGTTGCATAAAAACATTGTGTTGCTAGTAAGTAATTTGCAAGATTCTCTTTGGGTCAAGTGAACAGTGCCTTTATCAGGTATGGGAAAATGGAATAACACAATCTAGCCTGTGATTCAAACTTGTCAAAGTGAAGATAAGCAAGAATGGAGTAATACTTATGTTGCTGCACGGGTGACTCATGCTATCAGACTGCAGGACTGCAGCCCCCAGCTGTGATAAGAAAGAAAAAGATTACAAAAAGATTAACATTTTTTTGCAGTGCTGCATTGTACAAAAAAAAAAATCACACAGAATGACTGTAACATCATAAGGCATGTGAACATTTGTTATAGCTAAATGGCAGATTGATGTAATCGTAGACTATATATTTTTAATAATGATAAATGAGTTTGTACTTGTATGATAAAAATGTGCATTTAATAAATAATGATAGCAGTTAGAGTTACAGACTTCTCAGATGTGTTGACTGGATAAAAATCAAGACACCATATTAAATTATCTTTTTAACGTAAATGTGTAATTACAAAAACTACATATTTACAAATACATATATACAGATTTTATAAAAGTCAAATAGAAATCACTTTATATAAAAAAATAAACATTTTAACAAGACCCATGAGGTCTAAGTTAACAGGAGGGGTTGTCATTAGTATCGACTTACATTTCAAACTGTCTTTATGTCTGACGAGAAAAAATCTTGTACTGAAAGAATAGCATACTAGAGTTCCTTTGGCCTGTAGAGAATGACAACAAATTCTACAGCCAGATCACTGGATTTATTATATTTTTTTCTTGTCTGAATCTACTTGACTGATGTAAAAGCATTACTTTCATTGATAATATTTCTCATATCAGACTTCCAGCTGCCATAGTATATGACAGAATAAAATGTCAAAAAGTGAATTACCTAAAAATAAAACTTTAGAAACTCTCTTTTTAGAGTTGTAAATCTAGTCTATCAGTTCTTGTGTAAAGAAAAAAAATCTGTGAACTAAAGGCACTAAGAGCACTAACATTACACAAATCTAATAAAAATTGATTCTTTAGTGTCATGCTGAACTGCAAATTTATTCAAACTGACGCCTGAGCTCCAAGTATACAGCCTTAAAAATGTCTACCTGTCATGGAAAATAATTTATACGCATATGCCCTTCAGTTCAGTGGTTGTTTTAGATTCTTAAGCAATACTTCAGTCACCATTTAAGCTTTCATGTTATGGTACATAAGTCAGTAAAGTTCGAAGTATAAAAACAGAAATAGTATTTATATGGTGTTCTTGTTCTTTTATTACTGGCTTGTTCAACATTTTCCCTCCCTGCTTATGATATTTTTGTACTTCAGTGATTATTTCAGCCTGAAGCATATCTGCAACAACTAAAAATATATATAACAACCATACATTTTACAGTTTTAATTTCTGATAACTATTTTCCTTTGCATGGGTCTTCCAAAGTTTTGTCTCATAATGTCTATAAATGTTTATAATTTTCTTTCCATGCTCCGTGTTTCCTTTGTTTGCATATTAATTATTTTAAGGTATTTCTAAGTGTATTTTTCTTGTATCATTTCAGGTATTTTCAGCTGCCTGTAGTTCCATAACGTGATGTATGCAGCATTCTTTAGTTATTTGATTATTAATATATTGATTGTCTGTCAGAAATTGTTTTCATAACACAAGTGCTATAATGTGCTCAGGTATGCAAAATAATTTGGTCTGCACCTGCATTTCATCACTGGGTGTAGGAATACATTCGTTGGCATGCAGAGGGACAGACAACAGTCTCTCTCTTGATATCAGTATTGCAGAGTATTGACCAGAACTATGACAGGTAGGCATATGCTTGAAATAAATTTGCTGAGGTAGACCCCCCCCCCCCTCCAGAGAGAAGATTTGCAGTTCTATCCCTACACCTAAAGCTATGCTATAGATAAGGTTTCAGAAAGTAATTGTGCTGACTAGGACACTAAGAGATTTATTAGGTGTGATCATATGAACATGCATGCACAACTCTTAACTGCCCATCTCCAAAATGTGGAAAACTATCATTCTCAATGTGGAACAAATGGATAAAATGTTGATTACCTACTAAACACTTACTAACATCTTAAAATGTTAAGATCACAGGAAGGTTAAACTGTGTTCATTTATTCTTACAATTACTTATCTTAGATATTTGCTAAACAAGTCTTTCCAGTGAATGTGTGACAAGAGCCTTTCAGTCTGGAACATTATGGAATGTAGATGTTTTAAGTCTTAAAATGAGGATTGTTCCTCATAATGAGGTTTCACTTGAAAAGGTATCCATGCATGTTCTCCTGATGATTCAGACAGCAATGCAAATGAAAAAGGAGCCCACACCCAAATGAGAGCTTGTGGTATATCTTTGCCTGACGGAATGTCCATATATATAAGAAACAGAAAACTGGCCTGTAAAACTATAGCTGATAAAGGGGTTGAATGATCTGTATATCATTTAATTAGGGCAGGATACATGTAGTCTGACACAATATATTTTATATGCAGTATATTGTTTTTATAAGTTAATTGAATCCCAAGTCCTTTGAAAAGTATGCAGTGTTTTGAGTAAAATCTCCAAAGTGAAATAGAGATTGAGAAACTTTCCCCTTACTTCAAAGTTTGTCATTAGAAAGATGCAGGGTGACTTGTCACCCCCCATAAAAACAGTTATATTTTATTTCCAAAGTCAACATTGTTTTTTGATGGTTTTCCCCTTGTTTTCCAGTGTGATGAAATTCCATTATAATTATTATAGTTTCATTACTGTGCATAAATGTACAAAAGAAAGGATTAAGTTGTTGGCAACAATGACTGTAAAGGTATTTACCAGGCCATGTGAACTGAGCTGCTGTTAGGTTATGTGAAATGAATACTAGATATTGATAGCAGAGGCTTTCATGAAAAAACAAACTAGTATCATGTTATCATCATCATACTCTGTCAAAGGCTTGTATAAGTCGAGGTGCTAGAGCAGTGATATGAAGCATTCTGTTTTAAATAAATGGTAAAGATTTGCTGGTTGCTTCTTTGTTTTATGTGGTGAAATAGTACCGTGTTACATTATGGTGTTTAATGATTCTTACAAGAACCCAAGCTATCTAGGAATGAATGGTACAGGTTTATGCACACCAATTTCCTTCATTATAAAATATACATGTGCATTTCTGAGATAATTGTGTTATTCCATTTACCAAAGCATATATCTTTGGAATGTTTGACTGGATGAGAAATATGGAGAAAATGTAAAGGACTGGAAGTTAAGTACATTACAGTAGTTAGGGTGGGACTAAAAGAGGGGGTTGCTATACTGCCCTCAGACACAAGCTGTTGGGGCAAGACTGTCACCTAGCAAGAGTTGCCATTGGATGTGCAATTTATTGGGTAGATAGACAGCTATGGGTGACTTTACTTTTAACTGGAGTAAGAAGCTAGTATAAACATTTTCCTAATGTTATAGAAGATTATTTATTTATTGATTTATTTATTTGGGTGTCAGCTTTGCTAGACCTTCTTTTTTCTTGTCATGTAGGCAAGAACACCATTTTGAGAATTATCAAGGACATCAGTTGACCTAGCTATGAATATGTTGAAACAATTTATGAGAGTGTAACCTCTCCACAGCTCTATCGTGGGTAGATGCTTTACTTCATCATGTATGATGTAGCAAAACCTTGGAGCTAGTTGGTTTAATTGTTGGTTCATAGGTTATTACGTTAATGACCACTAGGGCTCTAACAAAGCCTAGATACAGCATAAACCATTTGGGTCCCTGAATATCATGGGAGCCTATAGAGGGGGTTATATTAGTAGGGGGTAACAAGGATTTGTAAAGGGGGGGGGTGTTAGGATAAACTTTCCTTATCGATGGCTTGTCTTCATAAGAGACATGTAGGCCTCACCAAGGGTAAATTTATGATTTCTCATCCAATTGTAAATGTTTTTTTTTTTTTTTTTTTAAAGATTTAGGGATGAATTCTGTTTTACATGGATGGGGATGCTATTCCATAGTGTGGGGATCCTCTGGGATACATATCTGTCCCTTTAGCATGTTGTTCTGTTTGTCACAAGTGAATTTCAGTTCCCTGGATCTAGTGTTGCTGGTGCTGTTTATTTTGTACATGTGCAACAGATCCATCAGGACTGGGTATGAGGAAGCCCTGTAAGGATCCCCTTTCAGCAGCCTGGAGGAGACTGTATACAATAACAGAACCTTTAGGCGATCAGTGTAAGACAGGGTATTAATGTCTTGAATTCTCCTGGTGAGAAACCTTTGCAGGTGTTTCAGCTGTCAGGTTAGATACATGTCAAAGGGGACATTGTATTCATTGATAGGTCTGATAATACAGTGGTATTATAACATCCCTGCACCAGGATGCCATTTCCATACCTGTAAGTTGAGCGACCGAGAATGATTTTTTTATTATCTTAGCTAGGTATTCATTGCTAGATTGCTGTCTACATATTTTGCCAGATCCCTTAATACTGGGTCAACTCTTACTGGTATTTTATTAATGAAGTAATTTACTTGGGTTTACAGTTTCCCAAAGGACATTATGATTCATTTTTAGCATTGTGTTTTAGGCCATGGCTTTAGCACCCGCCATTTGCCTGTGTTAAACCCTCATGCAAGATGTGGGTGTCTCTGGGGGGGGAATCTATAATATGGCCGTAGGCATTGAACATTATCCTTGACTTCTGAGAAGTAGATGACAAACAGTTGCAGTCCCAGCACAGAACCCCAGGGTATTCCACTGGTGACTGCTCTCTTAGTGGAGGTGGTCTCACCGATCCTGACTTCTTGGTTCCTGTCTGTGAGCTAGCCTGCAATCCTGCAAGTTATTTGGGGATTAATGCCTAGCTCAGAGAGGTTGTCAACAGTGCCCAAGTGGGGTACTGTATCAGATGTCTTGGACAGTCACGATAATTGTGCACTGTTCTGTCCTCATCCAATGCCTTACTGAACCCCTCAAAAGAAGTTAACTGGGATAAGTAGGCATGACTTTGGCTTAGCAAAGCCAAACTAGGGACAGTCCAGTATCTCCAGGTTACCAATGACCTTGCTCATCAATTCCATGATAATTTGTCCCATGGCTTTGCATATTAGACGTGTTAGACTGACAAGCCTGTACTACCCTGGGTTGGTTGATGGCCTGCCCTTATAGAGAGGAAATGATAGTTGTGGTCCTGCATTCACTTGGAACATAGCTTGTTTCAAGGCTGTAACTGAGGAGTGCCTAAAGTGGACCTGATAAGTTGTATTTTAAATTGTTCAGGAGGCAAAGGGGGATGTTGTCATAAGCCATAGATGCAGTGTTTTTGACTTTAGCGAGTGCTAACAGCACTTGATTCCTACTAATAGGTGGGTTATGTATGTTGGAGGGGATTTCACCTGGTGGAGATGGGGAGACTGGAGTTTGACGTTTGCATTGAAACTCTGTGAATAGGCAGCTGTAGTCTCAGGTTTAGCGGGAGTCTTGAATTTTGACAAACTGTCACTTAATAGTATATAGTTTGCCTTAGAATAGTTCCTAACTATTACTGGTTTAGCTTGATCTTCTGGGTTAATTTTTACTTCAAAGGAGACAGTTTTGTGATCCAATGTCAGTTAAGACATGACATGGTGGTTCAGTACTCTCCCCATCTTGATGAGCACTGGAGCCAGTATATTTGATCTTCTGAATAGAGTGTGCATTATCTGTTCCAAGGTTTTTGTGTTAATAAAGTCCAGGAAGCATTGTGCCTGTGAATTTCAGGCACTGTTTCCCAGTCTATAGAGGGGTAGGTAAAGTCATCCAAGAATTGGGTACTTGGTTGGATGGTGAGGGCCTGTAGTAGGTTTAGGGAAGAGTCGTAAGACTCTACGGACATTGATACTCACCTATAGCTAACCACGATATGGCTAGGGACCTTATCTATTATGACTTGCATGTGAATAAGCTGCATGGCATCATCTAACCAACTTAGAGTTATGTTTGTTGCTAAAGTTGATTGATGCATCTCCATCTTTGGCCCCAGTCTGTGCTGCTGTTGGTCTAAATGTGTGGAAGGCTATGCAGCCTTGCACTACCAGAGTACTATTTATAGTTTTAAATCAAGTCTTTATCATGGTAGAGATATCAGCATTCTCCAGAGTGATGAGGGCTTGAAGGGAGTGGAGTTCTTAGTTTAGGCTCCTAGCATTGAGAGATAACACCTTAAGGTTGTTTGGCGACTTTTTCACTATGCTGGTAGTTTTGTCGTCTTGTCAAAAAAGGCTCCAAGTGAGTGGATAAAGTGTTACCCAATATATGAAAGCCTAGGGGGGACAGATGCTGTCCCCTTTAACAAAGCAACATGGTTTGCTGACCATGTCTTCCCATGCTGACAGATACTGGACCCCCCTGGAGTGACAGTAAAAACTAAGCCAGTTATTAAAATTGATCATTTTATGTCCATACTGTGGCATTATCTTTGGTGAAGGTAGAATGTTGTTCAATACAAGGGTCATGCCTGTCTGTGACACACAATCTAAGAGATCCATTATGTATTTTTTCATATCATCCAGTGAGATATGTCTCAGGTCACTTACACCCATATGGATTATGACAAAATCATATTAGTACCGGGGGTGCAGTAACTTGAGTGCATGAATGACAATGCAGATCATGGCTCCTGAAAGGTAACTAACAGTCATCTTCTCCTCATCCTACCTGATGGATGGGGCTTCTGTGTGTCATGCAATAGAGTCCCCAATGGCAAGAGTATTAGGTAAAGTATATACTTGACTTATGGGTTTGCTCTTAGGGGACCATTGAGTGTAAGCTTATATGAGATGATTGGTGTTGTTTTTGCAGTTAGGTGGCATTGCAGGTGTTTGAGATTTGAGGTTTCTTTTAAGTGCCTCAATATAAGAGAATTGGTGTGTGTGTCAAGGATATAGAGTAAGTATTCCTGACAACCTTGTTTACATGGGAGATTTTTGCCTCCAAGGATATTGTATATTTACATCACTTGCATCCTGTGTTCTTTTCCTTAATGACTAACTGATTTTCTGAGAACAAAAGACAATTGTCATTGCCTTAGGATGCCCATATCTACCAAGCTTGCCACAGAGTCATTTGGAAATTGTATATCCATGTTGTACAATCCTGTAGAGTTGGCTTTTTAAGATTAAGGATTGTTTTAACAGAGGTCTCCTAGTGTAGTTTCTAGAGCTAAGGGCAACAAGTTATATAATGGTAGGATATGGTAGTGCTATTCCAGGTGCAGCCTAGCTGCTCTAAGCTTAATTCTGCAAAATGCCATACTGTTTAACAGGTTTTGGACCTATATCCTAACTTTAGAGGTTAATTTTACTGTCTAGGCATTTGCTACTATACAGGCACTGCACAATGTAGCTACTCAGTATGCAGGTCTTTGCAAACTTGACTGATTTACAGAAGAGAAAAAAAGTTTGCAAACTGACTCCTATGCCATCTAGCAAATAGACAAATGTACTTTTAGCTCCCTGTAGTAATTCCTAAATCAGAGAGACTAGGTAAACACCTTCTGCCATAAAATAGAGTATTCTGGAATTTCTTAATATTAAAGCACAGCAAAGCAGTTCTCAAGTGCAGATAAAACAAACAACTATCAATCAACTGATCCCCTGGCTAATTTGCCTTTCTGCAAGGTAATTTGGAGGCAGATAAAATTAGAAAAGACAACAAAGAAATGACTGTTCACCACAAAATTAAATAAATGCTTTAACAAAAGATCAAAACCACTAGTGATCTCTGTATAAAGCAAGAACAAGTACAGTAAATCAAGAAAATAGTCTTTTCTTAGTTGGATGGCTCTAGATCCAGTTGAAATGCTTGAAAAATGTTGCAATTTTCTCTGCAAGTGAACTCTTGGAAATACTATATATGGAGAGGAGGGGGCCTTACAGTGGCCCCCCACCTTATAAAACTCTTGTTTTGTGTATGTGTGTGTGTGTGTGTGTGTGTGTGTGTGTGTGTGTGTGTGTGTTAAATAGTTGGCCTTTTCCTGCATGTTTGATGATCTTTTTTCTGTGAATCCGCATTTGGCATTATGAGCGTTGACATTTTAATTGGATGTCCTGCCCAGTAGCATTCCGTCAGATATATGGTATTTAGATTAAAAGGAAAAACAAAAAAAAAGTTAACTGATATATGAATTCCACTGCTGGGTAAACAGATATTTTATTAGATTAAATCAACAATCATGTGACCAGAGCAGCATGCATCAAGTACTCCTTCAACGAATCACTCAATTGAGTTATACTTGATATGTGCAGGAAAATGTATACACCACCTTTTGAAAGCATACTCCCATTCACTGCCACTGGCCAGTACTGAAAAATTCCTCATGTCTCTCTTTCTCTCTCTGGAGAGGTATACATGTGATGGCATGAATGTGTGTGTTTGTATGTGTTTTTCTGAGAATATGTGCTGCAAGTATGTGTTAGTGGTTCCATCAGTGTGATTAGTCTGTCAGAGCTTGTGTGCTGCTGCCTGGTTTTGAGTGTGCAGGTATGTCTAAATGCATGGGTGTTTGTGTTAGTATTACCCCTACCTGCCCATCTGATTACAGAGCCACTTTCCTACATGCACACATATACAATCAGGTCTAACAGTGAAGTCTTTGATTAAGATATTTGGTAAGCAGTTACTAATGAGGTATTTCTTGAAGCAGCATCACCCTGTCTATGAATCAGTAATTGTTCCTGTTGCACCAGCTGGTAATCCTGATTTAGCCAATTCATGCTGGAGGAGAAAATATGAATCCTAGTATTGTTCTGTAGTAAATTTGGCTAACAAGTGAACAGTGAAGATAAATAAAAAGACAACTGTGGATGTGCAACTCTCGATACTAGCTGCAATTTTTCTGTTAATAAATGATCAATATACCTGTCATTACTTAAATACATATCCAATGCTTAAAAATTTAAAATAAATTCATGACAACGATTCACTTTTATGTCCCTACTTCCCTGTTTAACACAATATATGTTTAGGAAAAAAAATTACTGAGTGAAAGTGCATGAAACTTTTGTAAGTAATTCTAATAGATTAACATCAAATTAAATTACATATTTCCAAAGAAATCTTGCAGTAAGTTATTATCTTCTTTAAGAAGTGTGATTTAAATTGCTACATAAAGTGAGCATCTAATATCTATACACACACACACACACACACACACACACATATATATATATATATATATATATATATATATATATATATATATATACATATACATATAGTACACATATATGGTTTACAGTCAAAATGTTGAATGTGGGTTCTGCGAACACGGGAATGTCAAACGGTGGATCGCCAATTCCCATGTAGCAGAACATTAAATTATCATTAGTTCTTATCAGCAAATGCCATTGTGCATTCACTGATATGAGCTTGATGAAATTGTGGTACAGTGTGGTTTGAGACATTCATCCCTTTCCTCACTGTAGTGCGATCTTGGAGTTGGAATATATAGTTAGCAGGGGGCTTGCCCCACTGCAAAAATGTGATACGAAGTGTAAGAGTGACACTTACCTGAGCTCCTGTTGGGACATCACATTCGATATTTGGCAAAAATGTTGAATCTTCTGAATTTGTTCATCAGATTTGACATTTTCACCTAATTAATATGCAGGGGTTTGACCTCGCAATTCAATTTTTCTGAACAATATTTTTATATACACACACCACACACGCACTTACACACACACACACACAGCTCCAATGCCAGTGCATCATAAAAATACAGCAGTATTTATAGATTCATATAGGCAATATCATTTAGACTCAACATGCAAATTCTGTTTATGAAAAACATGCACTAAAAAGACTCACTTGTCTGCACTTAATTAAAATGGTTGCAGTAGTCTTATATGATTGAAAGAATACTCGGTAACACAAACTACAGGAATTATGCATATTTTTAGGACGTGGAATACCTTCAGTAGCTCAAATCTAGCCTGTGCCAATATGATATTAGCTCTAAAAACGTTGGTAGTTTATAATCATGTAATTCTAAAGAAATATTAAATGCAAAAGAAACACTGTAACATTCTATTACAGTAGTTTTAACACCACTTCCAGTAAAGACCCCTTCAACCTTCCCTCAGGAAATACCATCAAATATAACTTCCCCTATCTCTAGGGAACAGGTTCTTAATGCTCTCTCTAAGGCTAAGAGCACTGCATCAATGCCCCAGACAGTATCCAAGGATGCCTTTTAAATATCATGAAAGATGACATATCAGGCCTCTGGAATTATTGTTTACCTGTAGCCTCCAGGCAAGCTTTGTGCCTCATGAATGGAGAAAAGCAACAGTCATCTCTGCACGATGGTGGGCCATCTACATTCCCTGGAAGCTACAGACTCATAAGACTAACCAGTCTTATATGTAAAAGCATGTAAAGAATTATTATGGAAATGATCAACAGGGATATAGTAAATGTCCAGACACTGGACCCAACACAGTTTGGTTTCGTCAAGGGCAGCTCATGCCTACTCAAACTGGTGGACTTATTTCAGAAGGTAACCAAAGCAATGGGTGAGGGAAAAATGGTTCACACTGCTTGACCTGGCCAAAGCATTTGACATACTACCCCACTCTTGTTGTTGACAAACTCATATGTCACTCGATGGATAGCTAACTGGCTCACAGACAGGACCCAGGAAGTTAGAACTGAGGAGTCCAAGTCTAAAAAGAGGCCAGTCCCAAGTGAAGTCGCCTCAGGGATCAGTCCTTGTACCACTCCTTTTTGGCATTTACTTCTCAGAAGTCAAGTCCAATGTCAGTGGTCTGTGGCTGACTAAAATTGCAGACACTTGCAAATTAGGAGCAGTCATTGAATTCCCACACTGACACAAATATTCTCCAGGAGGGGTTGACACAGACAAACAAGTGGTGTCAGAGCCGTGGACTAAAATTAAATGCCAAGAAAGGCATAACAGAATCCTTCGGGAAATCATCCACCCCTGATAGCTATCATACTGACAACACACCCATTAGAGTTGATCCTGTAGTTAGGGACTTAGGGACACACATAGATAGTTATCTAGCCTTTGACCATCACATGTCTACAATGGTGAGGAAATCATTCTGTGTTGTACAACTTATAAACAAAGGTATGGATGCTAAGTCCATGGAAGTCATTGTTCAACTGTATTCGGCATTCATCAGACCTATCATTGAGTACAGTGCCCCCTTTGGTATGTAACTCACTCACTAAAAGAATACAGGCATAACTAAAATGTCCTATGCAGACTGCCTCAAGGCCTTATCTCTGTATTTATTTATTTAACATTTGTTTACTGGGAAAGTCCAACTTGGAATGAGCCAGTTTTCTGTAGAGGCCCGGGGAGAAACACTCCAGAAGCATGTCTTTGTAATGTGGGAGGAAACTGGAGCACCCAGAGGAAAGACACATGGATGCAGGGAGGATGTGCAGAATCTGCACAGAAGGCAGGCCAGCCAAGAATCAAACTGGAGAACCTCTGGCTTTGAGGTGACAACATTAACCACCATATTCTGTCTCCTACAGGATTTTGAGGGGAGATCTATGCCTGGCATACAGCGCATTGCTGACCCCACTCTGATGGACCTCCTGCATATCCACAAAACAAACAGCACCAGAATTATCTATTTTAAACACTTAAACCTTGCCTGTGATATAAATATGACCTGCTGAAGAGACAGGTTTGTATGCCAGTGACTAGCCCATCTATGGAACAGGCTCCCCATCTTTGTGAATTAAAGTTCCTCCATAACCCAATTCAAGAGCAACTTGGACAGTTGGATGGGGAACAGGAAATTCATCCCTGGTTAGGTACCCATGTCTCTAATGGACACATGTAACTTGTAAATTGTTCAGCTCCCAGGCCCCTGCTTACACTATCAAGGTTAACAGAACTTGTCAGACATTTGGGATGCATGGCTAGGCTTAAAAAGTAATTTGTTGTCGTTAGCCTAGTAAACACCTATGAATCTATGAACCTATGATTGTAAACTCATCCAAGTCATACATTTTCAATGCTACCTTAATGGTTGCAATAGCAATAAATTTTTATTGGATTATATAAAAAGAAAAATAATAATATAAGTAATAAGTTGTTGCATAAATATAAACAAGAATGTCAGTGTGTAAAACATGCATGCAATATCATCGGTTTTCTGATTATAACCAACTACTTATCTCTTTGAGAAATGAATGTCAGGAAATTAACCTTGAGAATCATAGGATCATAGGAGATTACTATGCTTTCGACCCGGAGGTCATTTTAAGACTAACCGTTTCATACCATGTAATACCATAGAAATGCTAGTCAGTACCCAAGATTGCATTTAGTGATGACTGCCTATGTCCAGGAGGGTTGTGGGACCTATCCCTGGTAAAAAATGTATGGTGCCCCATCCATTCATCAAGATTCCTCTTGAACAGTGTCATAGAGGTGCTCTGTTTGACATGAATTGGTAGCCTGTTCCAAAGACGCAGCAGTTGCTGGGAGATAAATCTGTCCCTACAGAATGTCTTATTTAAGTCAAAGGCTGTATGTAGGTCCCTGGAATGGGCAGCCCTAGTCCTCCTTGATTTATAGATATGCAGCAAGTTAATTGGGTTTGGGCATTGGATTGCTCTGTATGCCAGGCATAAGTCTCCTCTAAGAAGTCTCTATGATATGGAATATAGTGACAGGGACTTTAGTTGGTCTGTGTAAGGCACATGCTGGAGCCCCTTGTTCTTCTTTGTTAGGAAACCTCTGAGGTCTCTCTGATGCAGGTGCTTAGTACGGTACATGCCAAATGGAGCATTATCCTCAATTATGGGCTGGGTAAGTGCCAACTATAGGGAGATTATCATTTCTTTTGCTCTTGAGATGATGCCTTTACTAATCAAGTGTGCTACGTAGAACGCTTTCCATACTACAGTAGACACATGGTGGTCAAAGTTAAGGTCCCATTCAACTTGTTATCACTGGTCCCTTACCACTTCATGGGTATTTAAGGTATTGTTGATTTGATAGTTTGAGGAGACACTGTTTGTGCCAAAGGGAATGATGATGCATTTCTTTGCATTCAGTTTGAGACCGTGACTAATACACCAGTTGTTGGTCTAAGTGAGACTCTCCTGGAGTATACTGACATCATTTGGGTATTCAGTTATTGCACCTAATTTGCAGTCATTTTCAAGCCTGCTCAGCCACAGGCCCTAAGTTTTGACCTGAGCTTCTGAGAAGTATATACCAAACAATAGGGGGTCCAACACTGACCCCAGTAGCACTCAAGTGGTAACAGGTCTGATGACTGATGTAAAGTCACCTGCTTTGATAGTATGTGTTTGGTTTATGAGACGGTTGACAACTCCTGTTATAACGAAGGGGTTTACATTCAGTTTACTAAGTTTATCTGTAATGCCTAAATGCAAGATTGTTTTGAAAATCTTTACCAGGTTGAGATATGCTGTGTGCACAGATTTGCCCTCAGTCACATTTTCAAAGAAATCCACCAGATTTAACAGGCAGGATCTGCCCTTCACAAAGCCAAATTGGGTAGGCTCCAGTTATTTATGAGGTCCATAGTGATATGTTCCATGGCCTTACAGATGAGGCTGGTCAGACTTATGGGTCTGTAATTCCCTGAATCTGTTGCTAGGCTCCCTTTGTAGAGGGGAATAAGTGTTGCTGTTCTCCATTCCACAGGAACAAAGCCTGTGTTTAGGCTATGATTGAAAAGGGTGCTTAGTGGTGACACTAGTTTGTTTTAGTTTGTTTAGAAGACTGCTGGTGATGTTGTCTGGTCCCATAAAGGCTATGATTTTTGCCTTGGGCAATGCTTTGAGGACCTGCTCTTTAGAGTTGTAGGGTGATGGGAAGTTTGGGGGAAGATAGTTGTAAGTTAGGAGTGGATAAGGGAGTGAAATTTTCATCCAACTTATCCATTAGCAACTTTGCTGTGTCTGTGGGGTCAGTGTGTGTGTGATACCATTGTCTACTAGTTCTGCACATGCTTGGGTCCTACCCTTTAGGTTATGTACACAGCTGTAAAAGGCCTTATGGTTATCCTTGGCTGTACTTACTGAGTTTCTCTCAAATGAGCCCTTGGAGGATTTGACAAGTTGTCTTATTTACCTTTTAAGGCTGAGGAGGGTGTTTTTCTATTATTGGGCCTTGACTTTGTTTTCTTGGACAGCACTTTTTTGCATTAATTGTAAAGTTTGTTGATGCCAGATGTCCACCAGTGTAGCTTGGTTTTAGTTGGGGCTCTGACTTTGATTCTTTCTGGTATGGCCAAGTTTATACAGTTATGCAAGCGATTGGGTTGGCTAGGAATGCATTTACACCTTCGCCTAGGAGGGTATAGTTTGGTTTGGTGAAGATTTTTAGTTTGATTTCACACTCTGTGAGTTCTGGTGTTAGTACCAGCTCGAAGGTGACTGACTTTTTGTCAGTTTTGACTAATGAGGGTCTGAAAGTTGCCGCGGCAGTGCAACTGTTTGATCATGTTGATAAAGACCACATCCAGAACATTTGTTCCCCTTGTTAGGGTAGGAACAATTTATTCCAGGGCATTTGAATTAACAATGTCAAGGAACTTCTGCACTAGTGAGTTAGGACTAGTGTAGGTTTCCCAGTTGATGGTGGGATAATTGAAATCCCATACAACCAGTGTGTTTGGTAAAATTTGGATTGTCTCCAGTTTGGTCAAGTACACTTCACTGGTGTCTTGACCCATGGAGGGGGCGCAATAACTGGCTATGACTTGAATGGGGGTCTTACCCACCATAACTTGGACCTGGAGTAACTCCATGGAGTTATCCAGTCTAACTAGACAGGAGATTAATTTATCTCTAATGTAGATTGAAACACCACCCCCTTTGGTTTTCACATGTATATTTTGCCGTCTAAAGGAGGGGAAGGCATTGTAGACTTGCAAGGCCAGGGAAATCTCTGAAGCCTTGAAACAGGTTTCTGTGACTGAAGACACATCTGCATCTATGATAGAAGTGCTTCCACATAGTGCAGTTTTTGGTTTAAGCTCCTAATATTTAGCAACATGACCCTTATTTTGTTCTGATTGGTTAATTTCCTGTTGTTTTTGAGACCCTACCTAAAAAAAGGCTCTATGGGAGAGGCAAGAGCCTTTGTCAGCAGGCAAAAGCCTAGAGGTGCCAGCTGCAAACCGTCTCTGGCAAAGCAGCAAGGTTTGTTGACCATGGTTTCCCAGGCTGACAGGAACTGGATCCCCTTTGAATGACACCAAAAGCTGAGCTAATTATTGAAATCAATCATTTTTGTTTATACTGTGGCATTATTCTAGGTGAGGGTAGTATGCTGCTCAAGGCTAGGGACATACCTGCCTGGGGCACATACTCAGAGAGCTCAACCTTGTCTCTCTTCATGTAGTCCAATAAGGTAGATCTCAGGTCATTCATAGCAGCGTGAACTATGACACAGTCATAACAGTACTTTTTGATGAGGGACCTGAGTGAATGCATGATCTGATGAATCCTGGCATTGGACAGGCAGCTAACCGTGACTTTCTCCTTGCCCAACCTAGTGAGTGGGACATCTGTTTGTCTCACTATTGAGTCTTCAATGACCAGAAAACTTGGTTTTTGAGTGTTACACTTTACGGGCTTGGTGGATGAGATACTGGTGTTGCTATGTGTCACAGGTGCTGTGGGGACTGTGCTAGTTGTAGCAGTCTTGTGTTTCGACATCTCTGATGTTTCAGTACGTTTTCCAAGAGAACCTCTGTGTATGTGGATTTTTGGTTTTGATGTGGAATGTGTGTGTGAGTAGTGGTATGTTTATGAGTAGTGGTACTATGAGCATATGTAGTGGTGGGTGAGTTGGCAACCTTCTCTGTGTTACTGTTTTAAGTGAGATTGAGCATGGATTCTAGGTTCTTGGAGTAAATACATCACTCGCACTCTGTATTCAGCTGTGTTATTAGTAGAAGGTTGTCTATGCAGATGAGGCAATTGCTACACTGCTTCAAAAGACCCAAGTCAACAAGGCTGGCAGGGGAAGCAAAAGTGGTCCAACTGACCATAATGGTAGATTGAATACTGTTGTCTCTAGAGTTGGCTATTAAGAATCGTTCACTGAGGAGCTCAGTGAATGGATATTTTTGCCTGTATTTAGGGGAAAATTTGCTGAATTAAACTGCCTGGCTTTGGCACACAACTGCACAGCAGTGCATGATGCTGCATGATGCTCAAACAAACAGAAAACAGCTCAAATGCAGGGCCTAAATACCAGAAGTTAAAAACTTGGAAAAAAAAGAACTATAAAAACATTCAGAAGGACCAATGAGGATACTTATTCCAAGCCGTAGACTGGCCTCCCTTTACCCTACAGGTCCCAGTTAGCATAATTGTCTCACAAAAGTGCAGATCCGGCCCCTTCAAATTCATGATAGCCTGGAAAATGTGCTCACAGCAAACAAACCACTACCGACAGTTCCAGAAGCAGCAAGTCTGTATCTGAACTATGCTGCAGCTACTAGGTACCCTAGTTTCAGTAGGAAACACTAGAGAATGTTTAAAACAGCTTTAAAGAATGTTTTAAACAGTTAACAGATATATTTAAACACTACTTGGAGGGGAAACCAGAACAAGCAGAACAGTTAGCTTAAAAACAGTGATAAATATCAGTAACTTGACAAAAATACCAATATCTTGAAATGTACATTGAGAACATATAGAATAATATTTTTACATCAGTCACCTGATCAAAATTCTTTGTATTGCATAGAGCTTTATCTCCCTCTGCACTACCAGTTACTGAAAAAAAACATAGGATCCCTAAGTGTTTAACTAGCTTTCAAAGCCGTTAAAATGATTTAGATTTTTCAGTCAGCAGGCGGAAACCAAGTACGTCTTTGAGAATTAACAACTTTATAAACTGCTGTGCACTTAGTTATACCATAGTTTCATTTTATAAGTGGCAGAGTCAAGTTCCAACAACTTTTAAAAGCTGTTCTACTTTCTGCTGCTGCTCTTTGCTGGCCAGTACTGTCCACTGTTAGTCCGTAGTGTGAAATCTGATCTTAACAGGGCTTTTTTAAAATATATGTGTATATAAAAGCTTAACAAGCTTTACTTAACCATCCCAAGAATTGCTAAGATTGGGTCTAATACTAGGGATGAGCTTAGTGTTTATCTTTTTTCCCAGTTTTGGAGCATAATCACAGACCTTAATGCATTATAAACATTGCATTCAGCCATGTAACTCTATCCAAATATTTTTTCTATATTTAGAAGTTTTTTTTTTTTTTTTTTATAGTGTTGCTTTAATGTTGCTCTGTCACAAAAGCTTAATCAATTCTAATGAACATATACTTCCAGCTTGCAAGTCCTTTCAAATGCTTATAAAACATTCTTTAAAGCTCTGTTTGATCTGAAAGAACTTTTTTGAAACAATCTACTTAATGGACTGTGGTCATTTTGGCTATGCAGTAGGATATGCAAATACAAGTAGCAAGACACATTACTGTAAGGCGGAAGTAATTTGCAGACTGTGTGATTCTACATTTTTTGCAGTCAATTGTATAGAACATGTTTGTCTCAAATAGGACCATGAGAAAAAAAGCCCAAATATTTCATTTTTATTTCTACATTTGTAAAACCCCGGTATCGTATGTATTTGTGTGTTTGAAGAATTATCCCATTTGGTAGAGTTCAGACAGGGAAGACATGTCCACTGGCATTGAACAAACCAGCAAGCATAATGTTCCCATGTGCTTTATAAAAATATTTTTTTCACAAAATTTCATGGTATATATTTAGTAATAAAACAAGTGGTTTTACAACTTTTCCTGCTTCTGCATCAGTATTTTGATTTTTGTAGTTGTAAGGAATATCTAGACACATGACAGTGTTGTAATATAATGGTTGGAAAGCCAAGTATTTCATAAGTTGTTGTGTCTTCAGGCTTTTCCCGGTTAGGGGTCACCACAGCGGAACTCCGGTCCGCTAATGATTGGTAGTTGATTTTTATGTGCCGAGTTACCAGCCCTGACGCACAACCTTCAACGAAGGTACGCCCATTCACGCATGTCTCCACGCAGAAGACGCTCTAGCTGAGAATCGAACTGGACAGCATCTTACTGTGAGGCGACAATGCAATAAGACGCTGTCCGGTTCGATTCTCAGCTAGAGCGTCTTCTGCGTGGAGACATGCGTGAATGGGCGTACCTTCGTTGAAGGTTGTGCATTAGGGCTGGTAACTTGGCACATAAAAATCAACTGCCAATCCAGTATTTCATAAGTGTATAATGCAATTACAACCATATGAGGAATGTATATACTTATATTACAGAAAACTGAATATGCTTAAAAGTCACTTCAGATAAGGCATTGCAGGTTTGTTGATAAAGAGATTATTTAGATAGCAATAATGTATCTTCCTTACTTGAGTAATAATACAAAAAATGCTGCTGATTTTCACAAAAAAATGTCCTAGCAATATAAACAGACCCACAGCAGCATTGTTGAGCAGTATTCTAATACTATTTATATGCTGAAGGACATACTGGCTGCTTTGTAGGTCACTTTGGATACATATTTTGTATGATAATACAGACTGACCAATATCATCTTGCTTAGTCTTTTTTTGTCAGTGGTTTTGATTAATTATATCAGGCAGCTCACTTGAAGAGTCTGCCTTTAACAGCAGTTCATTTGATCACATTGGTGAAGGGAGATGCCAAATCCATTTTATCTCTTTAGATTACCATTTATTATAATTTTACCATTATGCCGAATACTTTAGCTGACCGCCACATGGTCTGTCTAGGTGAAGCAGAATTATATGCATCAGTTTGGGAGGAGTCCTTATCTTGATAAAATGTAACCAAAACATGCAGCATTTTTTTATGGATCTGTTGCTAGTGTTCTTAAATATATTTTAATTTATTGACTTATTTTTTATTTTTTCAGTTGTGATTATAGATCAATATGTGTGTATACCTTTAAGAAGCTTTCTAGGGGCTTGCACAAGTGTATAAATACTGCACACACATGAGCCTGACTGCCATTTTGTAGTAAGCTGTTGAGATGTAAGCATGTATGTCTGTGTAGTCTGTCAGTTAATCAGTTTGTTTATATTTTGTACTGCTGCTATCCATTCTGATGTGTTTCTGTGTAATGAAGCTTGTAAACAAACTACCCTGCCTGTTAGTCTTTAATGAGAAACAAGACAAGCAACATGGTGTCAGAAGTGGGATCCGGAAACTCAGATTCTGGACTGAGAAGCACTCGGTCAAAGGTGGAGGAATATAGAGAAGTGTATCATCCCCACTGCACATTTAACTCGCAAAACCAGATCAGAAACATATTTCAGGTATCAAAGCTTATGTAAATGATTTCTTATCTGCAAAATAAAAAATGAATCACTCAGAATGCTCAAAATAAATGTCTAAGTAAAAGAAATGTCTAAAACTGTGAAATATTGAAAAATTATTTGAATAACTACAAAAAATGTTTGAAATAGTCAGAATAAAAAATGAATAAAATAAGGAATTTTTTGAGGTAGCTTATAGCACTTACTTTTTTCACATTAATTAAAGCTGTTCACGATATCCAAAGTATACAAAGAGTTTTCATGATTGTGCAGTATTACAGTACAGTTATTTTTGCAAAATACAGCCGTTTGAAACCATATTTCGCAAAGTAAAGTATTTCTAAGAGTTTATTGTGCATTTGAATGTTATTTCAAGTAGTGGCTGTGTGTGCATGTTTGTATATAATTACAAGGGCCATATTTGGATTGTTTAAGCATACTTAGTTGGCATGGCAGATGGATTTCAAAAACCTGGTCCATTTGTCTTTGGTACTAATGTTGAAGAGAATTGAAGAGTATTTGAGCAAGAGTACGATATTTTCATACAGGCTGCATTTTCAGATAAGGATGACCGTAGAAAGGCATTTATTCTACTTAATTTAGCTGGTTCAGAAGCCATAGAAAGAGAGCATTTATTTGTGTATGCACCTGCTGTATTTACACGAAAGGGGGAAAACCGCTATATAGTTGTACTGGCTGAGTCAAGAGAAGACCCCTAGTGCTTAAAATGTAAATGCAGAGAAATGTGTAACCCCCAAATGAATATTACAATGGAGGAACACTTATTTTACACAAGAGATCAAAAATTTGGGGAAAATATTGCAGCATATATAACTGATTTGACATACAAGGCTAAAACATGCAGATTTGGTGATTTAAGGAATGAGTTACTAAAAGACAGATGTGTGTGTGGTATTAATGATGATGCTGTGAGAAAGATTTTGCTTTGTGACAGTGAATTAACTTTTAATCAAGCCATAGAGATTTGTCAGATATATGAGCTCACAGAAAAGCACACAAATGTGCTTACAAGTGAGAAATGCACACTACCATTATCTTCTAGTGCCCATGTTGACGGTATGCAGAATGTGGTTAAAAGAAATAGGCCCAAGCACATGGCAGCAACTGTGCAGGGAAACCCTGTACCTTTCTAGCAAATTCCAGAGTATACACAGTCTCAGTGAATCATAAGAGTGATTCAGCAAACTTCAAGCATGTGCCTCTATCCAGTTTCATAGTCAACTGTCAATTGTGGTGCAAATCATGAGCCCAAAAGAGAAAAGTGCATAGTGTTTGATCAACAATGCTACAAATGCAATAAGTGGAATAATTTCAAAATGTTTTGTAAATCAAATAAAGGGCATTCTTTTATTAAATGAGACCAGTCAGAGACAAGTTGATCCATTAGAAAGCTGTGACCCTACTTTTTATGCCGATGGTGTGTCAGTGCTTAATGAAACAGTCAATGCAGTAGATTTATGGGCAAAGGATGAAGTATTTTTGTACTGATCAGATAAATGGAAGACCTACAGAGCTCAAAGTTGACACGGGTTCAAAGTGCAATATTACATCAGCAGAACCATTTGCTAGAGTCTGTGCTAGTGAGAAGTCTGATTTGGCAAAGTGTGCAAAGCTTGCTGCTTATGGAGGTGAAGAAATTAAAACTGAAGGTTCAGTAGTGCTTTCTTGTTACTCTGCTGGGAACAGCTATCATTTGCAATTGTATGTGGTCAAAATGCATGTCCAGTCATTAAGCCTCTGAGACAGTTTGAAAATGGGACTGCTTTCATTTAATAAGGAAGTTCACATGTTAGCTGAAAAGACCACTCTTCCAACTTCACCCAGTCTATTTTTTCTACCTATGCTGATCTTTTCAAAGACAAACTAGGCAAACTCCCAGCTGTGTACTCCATGAAGTTAGACCCTGAAATCAGTCCATTTGTCAGACCAGCCCAGAAAGTTTCCTGTAGCTATGCAGAACAGATTTAAGGCTGAGCTAGATAAAATGGTACATCAAGGTGTGATTTGTCCAGCTGAAGAACCTACTGACTGGGTATCCTCCATGGTTGTTGCTCATAAGAAAAGCTCAGATGATATCAGAATATGTATTGATCCAAGAGATTTGAACAAAGCACTGAAAAGACCTCATCATCCAGTGCATATAGTTGAAGAAGTCACTGCCCTTATGCCAAATGCCACTGTTTTTTTCTGTCTTAAATGCAAAGAGTTAGCTTTGGCAAATTTTGCTTGACCAAAAATCTTCATTGCTAACTACTTTCAGTACTCCTTTTCCCAGGTACAGATTTTCGAAAATGCCATTTGGGATAAATTCTGCCAGTGAAGTCTTCCATTGTGCAATGGAACAGATTTTTCTGCATATCTGTGTGCTATTATTGTAGATGATATTCTAGTAGGAGGTAATAGTGAAGATGAGCATGACAGAAACCTCAAGAAAGTTCTTGAAAGTGCACGTGATGTGAATCTTAAGCTAAATCCTCAAGTGCAAATTCAGACTATGAGAAGTTACTTATGTTGGTCACTTATTTACCTGTTCAGTTCAGTCTTACGGCCAGATCCTTCTAAGCAAACAGCTATTCTTGAGATGCTGGCTCCAGACAATGTTCAAGACCTACAATGTTTTCTTGGCATGGTTAACTGCCTAGGCAAGTTCTTTACAGATTTGAGCCAATTTTCAGCACTGCTCAGAGAGGTGACACACACAGATGTTTTCTGGTCCTGGTTAGAACACCACCAAAGAGCATTTGATGTCCTGAAACAGAAAATTGCCAGTCCTCCAACATAATGTGATGTTCACAGATCAGTTAGTCTTTCTTGTGATGCTTCAAAATTTGGTCTTGGTGCAGTCATTCTTCAAGAGGGTAGACCAGTAGCCTATGCATCCAGAACTCTAACCCAAACTGAAATGTACTATGTGCAGACAGAGAAAGAGCTCTTGGCCATTGTGTTTGCATGTTCTAAGTTCCATGATTATATTTATGGTAAACCTATCCAGAATGAAACAGATCACCAACCTCTAGTCACCGTCTTGAGAAAGCATATGCATACAGCTCCAGGAAGTTGCAACACATGATGCTCAAATTACAAAGGTATAATTCAATCTTGTCTACACAAAATGAAAATTCTGTCTTGCTGATAAATTACCCAGATTGCCCAGAAATACCACTAAAATGCATGGAAATGAGAAACTTGATTTTGAAGTCACTGAAGTGAGAACTTTTTCTTCCACACATCTTGATGAGCTTAGAAGTCATACAGCCTCATATCTAGTTCTTCAGAAGCTCAACCACTTTATCAGTCAAGGATGGCCATCAAAGCAGTCTTCTTTACCAGTTGATGTTTGACCTTATTGTCTTTACACAGATGAGATTTTGTTTAACAATGGTGGTATCACGAAATGTCCAAAAGTAATTGTCCCTAACTCCTTACAACAAGAGTATACTACTATTTTGCATCGTGGCCATCCAGGAATTGATTCTAGCAAAAGAAGGGCAAGAGACCTAGTGTTTTGGCTTTTATGTCAAAAGATATTGAGAGAGTACTTTTATCTTGTTCTGTATTTAATAGTACTAAACCACAACAACAGAAAGAACCACTTCAGTTAAACCAGATTCCTGAACTACTTTGGTCAACAGCAGCTACTGACATTTTCGAGTGGAATGGTCAACATTACTTGGTGTTAGTAGACTCTTATTCAGATTGGCTCAAGACTGACCTTCTTCCTAATCCACCATCCAGTACTGTCATTACTAAGATAAAGCATCATTTTGTAGTCCATGTTAGTCCGCCAAAGTTATTTCTGACAATGGTACAGAGCTTATAAGCCAGCAGTTCAAATGATTTGCTGATGAGTGGGATTTTACTCATGCACAAGTATCCCTGAGTACCTGCAATCAAATGGTTTGGCAGAGTGTGCAGTTCAAAGTGTGAAACATTTACTAAAGAAGTCAAAATGAGACAATAGTGATGTTTTCTTGAATCTCAGAAATATTCCTCATGATAAACATCTTGGTTCTGCACAGAGACTTCTTTCGAGACAAACTAGAACCACACTACTAATTAGTAGTTGCTTATTGGTTCCATGTGTCAAGAACAACAGATCAGTGAAAGCCAATCTGTTAAACAAATGCTTATCCCAGAAGTCCTATTATGATAAGACCAGCAAAACACTCAATCCATTACGAGAAGGGGGGATAGTGAGGATGCAGACGTCCAAAGGTTTTGATTGGATTGGTGTCATGAAAATGTATGTCCAGAACTGAGATCATACATTGTGGTATCACAAGGGGCAGAATTTAGGTGGAATTAGAAACATTTAATCCCGTTGTCCTAGCCTGTATTGCAGTATCATACCTGTGAGAAAGACTCTATACCTCCGAGTGAGTTATTCGGTGTTCCAGTCCCAGAGGACATTCTAGTAAATATCCCTATCCCTGAGAAGAATCATGAAACTCCTGAAGCAAGTTGTTCACCAATGACTGTCCCTGTTGCTAAACCCAATTCTGATTGCTATATCACTAGACCAGGTCACATTTCCAGGCCATGTTCCACATACATAGCAACTCTGACATAAGGACATGAATGTTGTGTTTACTTTTTTTGTCTATACCATTGCATATTTCTTTTCATGTCATTCTATTTAAGAGGGAGGATGTACATCAAAATGGATGTACACCTTTAAGAGGCTTTCTAGGGGGTTGCACAAGTGTATAAATATGGAGCACATGCGAGCCTGACTGCCATTTTGTAGTAGGCTGTTGAGATGTGAGCATGTAGTCTGTTAATCAGTTGCTATCATTCCTGATGTGTTTCTGTGTAGTAAAGCATGTAAACGAACTACCCCACCTGTTCGTCTTTAATGAGAAACAAGATGAGCAACAGTGATCATGTGGCAACTGCCACCAAATACAGGGAAATTATATTAAGGATAAGCAATGCTTTAGCTATATTGCCTAATCATTTGCTTAATTTGTACATTGCTAGTGTACTGTTCTATGTATAGAATTTATTTTCTACCATTATTTTTGCATTTTGTTTATCTGTGACATCATACATGTTCCTAAATATGTGTACAGCCGTATAGTTCTGTATCACTTCTTAGGAATATTTGCTATCTTGGTTGCTGTGTTACATTTGCTTTTCACCTTATGTAAATACAAAACTTTGATTGTAAACTGTGATTCTTGGTTACTAACAGTAAATAGAGTTCACTGCCATCTCCTTTTTCTCCCAATATTTGTGAGTCCCTTTAATTGCAAGTATTTATAACTGATTTTTTTTTTTGCTTAACTTTCCTGACTTGCGAATTACAAGCATTGGGCCATTATACAATTTACATCTCACTGGCATTCATAACATCGGACTTGGAGCATTACACAGATTTACATGCTTACTCTATTTTTGACGGAAATGCTTTAGTATTGTGCAATGTATTAACATTCTAACTGAATCTGATTAGGATAGTTTATCTGCAGAAAGACATATGAATTAGTTATATCATGTTGTTCATTTCTTACATCTCTGTGCCAAGTTAGATGATTTTAAGTAAGGATGCTTTTGCTACCCAGATTTCTTCATAATCAGAATTTTCACAAGCTACATTTCATCATTGAAGAAAGTGGCAAGATTTAGTATAATTCATATGTGTATTATACCTAAGGCAGTAATTATGAAACATTTATTACAGGCTCAGGCAGAGTTGTTATACGGTAATAGGAACTTGGAGCATTATAAGCTGTTTCTGGGGTATGGTCTGTACAAGGCCATGGCAGAAAAGATTGTTAATTAATAAAGAATATTTGCAAAGAGTTTGGACATGTTTGATAAAGACAGGTGAAAGTGATGGTCTTTGGTTAGACCTCATAATAAAAGAACCACCAAGTAAGATGAGAGTAAACTTCAAGAAGGAATTGTGGATGGAGGTTTAAAAAAAGAATAATTCTGACTGGTTATTGATGCTTGTGTATCGAGAGGATAATGGTGTATTGCAAAGATGCTTTCATCGTCTAGTACCAGTAGTGGAAATAATAAGAATTTTTTTTTTCGTAGGTTCACAGGAGGTTACTAGGCTAGCGGCCTTAGAGCCTTTATACTTTTTCACATTTAGGGATGTAGTTTATCCTGGATTTGAGCAACAACAGAGCCAGGTTTTCGCAAGGAAATCTTTCAGAGTAGTTTTGAAAAATGTGACAGATGGTGTAGACTTGATGGATTTACAGGTAAGAAGTTCCAGGCTTAGCAACGTTGTACGAGTACAGACAATGCCCAGCAGATTTGCTAAGTTTGTAGACAGACAGGAGTTTTTGGTCACTGGATCAGAATGACCCATTGGGAACATGCTCGTGCAGAATGTGGTTTAGTGATGGACAGGCAGATGGATGCTGGACAACTTTACAGGTGGTAAGAAGTTGTGTATGTGTTAGTTGATGATACATGCAGTATTCTTGATTCACTGTGAGAATCAGTGTTATTGCCCACCAGAACACCATCCTCGCTCAGGACCCCCAAACACACACACACTTTTTCTGGTAAATTCCCCCACTTTCCATGCCATTGATCAAATCTGGGACCTCTGACTCATAGCCAGGCTTCATGCTTCAGCCAGGCCTCAGTTCCACTTCTGCATCAAAATTACTTCACAAGATATAACTGCAAGTCTTAACCCAAGTAGACTGGCATCTCCATACCCCCAGGTTCTTCCCCTTTGCTGTCCTTTGGGTGAGGAACTGACTTCTTAATGTCAGCCCTGTAGACTATTTCCTTTTGTATAGCTTGCATTAGCAATCCGTGCCTTATTAACTAAGTATTACATCACTACCTGTCCTTAGCCGGCCTTAGGTGTAGCTTAAATAGGCAGCCGCCTAGGGTTCCACTCTAGCAGGGCACTTCCCAGTAATCTGCATGGTGCAGGTAGACAAAGATGGGGACACAAGGTGGTGTGTGTGGGGGGGGGGGGGGTGCTGTGGAGAACTTTTGCCTAGGGCACCAGTTGACCAACCGCCAATCCTGGAATGTTCCCACACTACATATTACAGCATGTGCTTTAAAGATGTACTCTCTAGATATGTATACATTCACTCACTTCTTTAGAAACAACAAAGCAGAATTTGTTTTCCTTTTGAATAATAACGCACTTAGATAAATAATGCAGAGTGAGAATTGATTTCTTCTTGAATATTAAGTAAGTAAACATTGTTTTGATTAAATGTTTCTGACTTTCTGAAGCAGAATCATGTTATTAATAATCATGAGGAAATAATTATTTTAGTAAAATGTAGATATTCTTGCTTTTTCAACAATAATATTTTAGTAGTTTAAAAACTATAAAGTATGAAATACTTTTTTTTGTATAAATGTATTAAAAGCTAAACCGTAGCCTTTTGAACAGTTTCCATTTATTTTACAAAACCCACTAGAAATTACCTACTGGCTAGCACAAAATATATCCGTTATTTTTATTGCTTCACTCCACAAAATCATCTGAAGTAAGAAAAAAATCCAAAAGAAATGATTAGGTCAAATGACAAAAGCACAGACCCAAGTCTCTGACATGACTGATGAAATATATTTACAGCCTTAGAAAGAGCAAAAAACACATGTCACTGAGGCTGGGAGTTAAACAATTTGGGTTGCTATGCTCAGTCATGTTAGGTGAAGTTATTTTGAAAGGATATTTGTCAAAGGCATGGATTTTATGAAAGGTATTTTTTATTTAGTGTCTAATAAACACCAGAATGGCAGTCTCTGTAATTCTTTTTAACAATCTGCATTGCTTCAGGGTTGACACTTTGAGCTTTACCTTCTAGCATGCCCACACATTGTTGCGAAGACAATACTCCAGTTTTACAGACACTGCTATTCAAAAGCCTGATAATTCAAAAACATCTCTGGTTAAAGAATTTTTATTACATCATATTCTCCAAAGTGTGAAATGTTCCAAAATAATTCACAAATCTTCACATGCAATATTATTATCATTTGAATATTTGTATACATTGCTGACAAATATTAAAATTAAACAGTCTTTCTCTTTAAGTGAATTATTTGTAAGGGAGCTGATCACTATACCATTATAGAATTATTTAAGATGATTTAAGAAGTCTTTAATTTATCTGTTTTGCCATGTCTTTGATTCCTTAGGTAAAGTTCCATAACAATTTTCTATATATAGGAGACTCTTGTAATACAGAGTGACCAATCAATGGGCTGTTTTGACTCCAAGATGGTATCATAGTATATAAAACTTTAAGAAAGACTTAAGAATGTCAGAACAAGAAAATAACTATGTAACATTTGAGACTTAACTACATATGCTTGACATTTGATGGGATCCAAGGACTTTATTGCATAATACGTTTAAATAAATTCAGGAAAGTTACAAAGCATTGGCTCACTTAATTTCATACACATTAGGTCTGTGTCATTTTGGACCTTAGACAATATGCATGTATATAACAATTCATCAAGTCACATGGATGAGTAGTTGGCCAATGACTTGAAGTCATGTAAAGTGTATTCCTACAGGGCATGCAGACTCTAAAATGTATTAATTATGCTTCATCTAGGCCAATTTGTGAAACAGACATCAGGGTCATCTATTCGTTTTGGACAGATGTTTGTAAAATTAATTCTGTTATTTCACTAAAATAGGTAGCTCAGATTCTCCTGAAGTTGTGGAACAGGAGAAATATCTAGAACATATCCATTCCCTATTTTGTATGAGTGACTTATAATGATAATCAATAAATCATCAACACTAAATATATTTTCCAGTGTGTAGTTTGACAAAATGACAGCTTCTTCTTACTACTGTTTAAACACGTTTGTGTCCCTGAGTCTTTCTGTCATAACAGTCACATGTTTAAAGACATTCTGATCCTGAGAATCCCCAAAGAAAATAGAAATAAAACCCATTGTTTTACTCTACATTAATGCAAAAATGCCTGCATTGCTCCATAAAGTGGCTTCTGTAACTATAGCAATGTTTATTGCACCTTATAGCTGAAGATGTTAGCAGCCAATAGCCAGGTAGTTGGAAATGTAGGCACATCTGCAGCTTTCTCTATCTGTTTCTGCCTCTGACTCTCACTTTCACTGCTCAATTAATAATTAAGGTAGTCCAAGGGCTGAAGGCAAAACTCAAAGAAATTACAGAATAGATAGAAACTCTCTGGAAAGGTCACCTAGAGGCTTTAACATCTGAAGTACATCATCTGGACTGTAGGGAAAAATGAAAAAGTGTATGTGGCAATAATTAATAACAGTCTATAAGATTAACATAGATATCAGAGGGAGACTATATAATGTTTCACTCTTGGGGTACTGGTTTTAGTGGCAAGCTAAAGGCAACAGTTTTAAATGGTGCTTCAAACCATTAGTTTGGTTTGAGTGTCAATCATGAATTAAAGCTTATATTTTCCACCAGCTCTTTACGGAATGGCTAACAAAATGAATACATGTATGCATTGTTATAAAGTATCTCTACACATGCATTTCTCCTAAATAATTAAAGAAAAAATACCAGAGCCACAAGGAACAAGAAATCTCCCTCAGAGGGCCTTGTTATTGGCAACAACAGTGGTTATGGGGTATCAGTCAACATGAATGTCACAGATTGATAATGCATCACTGAAGTATGAGTTTCTGAGTTTAAGCATGTAGTGATTAGGGACTTGTTGGTAAAGCATGAAGTATATCTTGGAACTTTGTTGGATCAAATTGTGGATCATGAATGCCACATGCATTGTCAGCCTTCAACAAGAGTTTCTTTTAAATCAAGCACACTCCCTACTTTAAATAGATAAACTGGAAAATCAGAGTCATGTCAAACACAGTCTACTCTCAGATAACACGGCAAGCAAGGACTCAGTGGGGTTGATTCAGAAATGTCTTGTTTAACAATTTCACTCTGATTCAGGTATACTTTACATTGAATGGGTGAATTGGATTTGGGCTCCTCATATTCTCAGTGGTTTAGGCAAATGTTTTTTCTGACTCTTATTGACAGATACCTGGTCAAATGAGTTTATGACAGTGAGTGGCAGCATGATGTTCACTAGGAATGATTACTTGAAGTGAACGGTGGAGATCTGTGAGTAAGGAGTCCTCCTTGGCCTATTAAAAATTTTTACTTAAAGCCAGTATGAACTATCTATACATGGAGCAAAATTAAGAGGTGAAACTTTTTAAGGAGTATAATTTTTTTTTCTCAATTACCTTACATAATCTGGCATTTTCAAATCTGGCATGAGGGACTGTAGCAGAACTGTAGTGGCCTTGATGCTGCAAATATTCCTGGAATGCCATGGAAATCTTCAGTGCAATGCATCTTATTGGATTTACTGCTCATCAAGGCTTCAGTTGCACTTGTGGACTCGCATGTTTTACTACTTCTTGTTGCTGTATTTATTGTTGTTTTCAGTTGATGAATGCCAGTACTTGTAGAGGATATCTGTTCAGTCTGATATCTGATAGTCTGCATTACAATGGGCAAACTTATTAACTTGTCTCAAAGGTACACAGTGTTGATCTTCAGGTTCCACTGATTAACCCCTGCTGTTAATAATACCTAATAGTGAGGAGGCTAGATAATTTGCTGCTGGAAGTCCCCTATCATTGTCTTTGTACACAAACACACACACAATTAAGAAACTTACAGGACAAAATACTAGGCACAACTAGTTAATGCATGCATGACCTTTTTGCCATAGAGATCAAGTGTCCTTGGGGCCCTGTTTGTTGCCAATCATTATGGTTAGGTTACTTGTGGGGTAAGACAGAGAACTTGTTGCATACTTATTGTATCTATTTTATCTTAACATACTTAATGTTACCAATATATGATGTCATTCACTGACTCCTTGTATTTGTCTTTATTATTTCATCATTTCATCTATGATGTTTGGTTGAGAAAAGATGTGATGATTAGGTCAAAAGAACCTTAACAAAAAAGTTCTCTCTCTAGGCCTATGGTTTTGATTGGAGGTTCAGAAATGATCTTGTATTATAATCCTTAATTATATAAAAATATAACTTTATAAATATAAAAATATATATAAATAAATATTAATATGAATACAAGGTAAAAATACTGCATTGATGGGTCTGGATAATATCCTTGGATACATATTAAATAACATGAAGCACGACTTGGCCACACCCCTAACAACACAGTTCGGTTTCAGCCTCCATACAGATTTTGTATCAAGTGAATGGACAACAGCTACAGTCACTTCCCTGCACAGACCCAGGTCATTAAAGACAAACAAGTCTGACCAGTCTCATATGCAAAGCTATAGAAAGACTTGTCATGGATCTAATCAGTAAGGACTTAAGGAATCTTCAAACACTGGACTCATCTCAGTTTGAATTCATCAAGGGCAGTTCATGCTTATTCACATGATGTTTTTTCTTTAAAAGTCACCAAAGCTTTTCTAGAAGGCAAAATGATACACACAGCCTACTCAATGTGGCCAAAGCTTTTTTACACACTTCCCCACTCAGGCATAGTAGAAAGTGTTGACTGGCTCACAGATAGGATGCAAGAAATCAAAGAGTCTGTTTACAGTCATTAGTAATGAATATGGCATAAAGGCAGTATGTTCTCTATTGGGTGCCATGGGAGTGGACAGTAGAAAATTAAAACTGATAGCTCAAATGCTCACTTTGCTGTTGGAGCAAAATATCTTTATTTGTTTGAATGAGGGTTACAGACAAGCACAGGGGATGCTCTAGGTACCCCCTGCGCTAATACATATGCTAATCTGGTGTTGTCACACTGGGAGAGACAATTTGTGTTAGTTGCAATACATGGAGTGATAGGATCGGTCTTTACAGACATTTTATAGATGATGTGTTTATTTTGTGGAAGGGGAGGAGCATGAGCTGTTAGATTTTATACCATACTTGGAAAGCACGACCTCGTTCCTACGTTTCACGGTCACCCTTTATAGAACAGAAGTTGATTTCTTGGATGTAAGCATTAAACAGGATAGTGATGGATTCTCAACTGGTTTGTATAGGAAGAACTGTTGGAAAAATACTTTGCTGAGATATGATGGTATGCATCAAAGATTCACATTTGGTAATACAGTAAAGGGAACGCTTTGCAGGGTTTCTAGGAGTTGTACCGATGAGATGATTTTTGAACAAGAAGCTGAGAGTTTGGAAGGCTGCTTTCAAGAAAGAGGTTATAAAAACAGAGCTTGTCCAAGGGGTAATGAATGAGAGAAAGGTCCACAGACAAGGTAAGATGGGTCCCTGATTAAATAAAGGTAATGAAAGGTGAAATAAGGGTGCCACCAGCTCCCTTGCTAATGGTCAATATAATGTTAGGATCATGTTTACATATAGCAACAATATACGTGGTATATGTGATATTGTTAGAAGTAATTGGAATATACACAGAACAGATGAGAGTATAAAGGAGCTGACAGGTGATAGGCCAAGTTTTGGCTTTAGGAGAAACAAAAATTTGAAGGATATTTTGGGACAAGGAAGGGGACCCCAACTGAGACAGCTTATTACCAAAGAAGGGACTATACCCTGTGGATCGTGTAAGGCTTGCAGTCACATTAATAAAGCGTTAGTGTTCACACATCCTATTACAGGAAAGATATTTCATTTTAGAGCAAGAGCCACTTGCAGGACAACAGATTTGGTATACATAGCAGAATGTCAACAATGTGTTTGTTTTTTACTTAGGCAAGATGAATTGTATGTTTAAAGTGAGGATTTTACAACATCTATCAGCTATTAGAACTAAGAATACACAATGCCCTTTTTAGGCACATTGATCAGAACGAGGGACATGTTTTTACATTCAGGGCTATTTGGAACATGAGGAAAAAGTTCTAGGGGGGACAATATAAAAGATTTGACAGAACTTGAGGAAACTAGATGGATAATTAAACTTATGGCTCGTAGGCATCCTGGTCTTAATGAGATAGTTCCAATGAAACACGCCTTGAAAAATAGGCGGGTCCATTATTGAGGAGTGATTGGCTGTAGCTGTGTTTAAATATGTTATCTAATACAATAGTAAGTTATCTGAAGAAGGGCTTGAACCCGAAAGCACTTAGACGTGGACAATTTTACTTGTGTTTTATTCATGCAGTGTTGTTGGTCGACATCAGTTTTATTAAACTTTTGAACATAGTGGTGTTCTGCATCAAACATATATAAAAACATACTGTAGTATTAAAAAAAAATTAACAAGTGAAACACAACAATTTTCATATAGCCCATTCTCTCTCCCATACACAGACACAGCCTCTTCTGCTTTCAGATACATTCACTCACACAAGATCTGTCTCACCCTCTTTCTCAATCTCTCTGTCTCCAGCTGCTTTCATACGTACATTCAGTCTCGCTCTCTCACAGGCAGTCTCCTCTGCTTACATACATGCATTCATTCACACATCACTCTCTCACACACACACACACACACACACACACACACACACACAAACACACATAGTCTCTCTGCTTTCATGCATGCATTCACTCTCACATGCAGACAGAAACATAAACAGACACTTTTTCGCTCGATCAGTCACTCTCTCTAACTCACATACATGAATTCTCTCTCCCACACACACACACTGTGTTTTATTTTTTTTTCTTTTTTAATTTTACTCTGGCTAAACAGCAAAAGCACTGCTTAGCGAGTGTAAACTAATGGCTCACTCACTCTCACTGGCATGCACACACACACACACACACACACACACACACACACACACACACACACACACACACTCATTCACCTTTTTGTTGTCTTTTTATATTTTACACTCACTAAACAGCAGAAACGTTGTTTAACGAGCATAAAATAATGGTGGCCATTCCAGTTCCTGGGTCCAAGCTCCACGATAGCTTGATAAGCTGCTGTGAAGTGACAGACTCGTTCTTCTCAGCAGCATTATTTGTACATTAATACCCTGCTGGAGAACTCTCATTCTCCACTCCATTCAGGGTATTGATGTACAGTTTGCCCACAGTATTTATGGAAAAATACTACGAATGCACTGACTGTTGACACTGTAAAGAAAGCTTCTTACTGATAACATTGCTATTTTTACAGTTTTAGCACCTTTAGTTGTTCACAAAATACTAACATTTTTTATCTTATACTGTAGATTTTTCAGAAAATACTCTAGAATGCAAGATGTGAATAGACTGCTAGAGGTGTGACATTCTATACCACATAGGTGTTACTGAATTAATTAACACTGAACAAGGGAGTGTGAGGCAAACATTTCCTTGTGATTGGTGTAAGGCTGTGGTTCCTGATTGGCTTAAGGTTGGTCCTGATGATAGGAGGGGAAGTCAAGTCCCTAATTACAATACGTGTCATGGATTGGCAATTCTCTTTTTTAATTTCTTCAAGTCTTTTGGGTTTCCAATACCATGACTGGAATGGACCCCATTCCTAAGTGAAGGTACGATTAAAGTCATGAAATTAGTATTGTTTCAATCATTGATGTCAGTCAGAAGTGTTCTTCGCATGACATGTACTGGGCTCAGTAATGACTCTTCCTGCAATTCGTATGGAGTTACATGTATTGGTAACGTATCTAAATATGATTGTAAATTCTTTTTTATAAGACCCGTTGCTTCTACTACTTTTGGAACTTAATGGGCATCTTTCTTCAACATTGCTCTCATTTCTGCCTGCAAATCCTGATATTTTATAACTTTGAGTCTCTCTGTCCACAAGACACTGTAGTCACTGGGTGAAGCGATTTCAGTGATCAATGCTGTTTTTGTCTTTTCATGGACCACTATATCTGGGTTTCTTTCATCTACTTTTTGAACTGTTGGTAATGGGTGATCCCATGTGATGTAGACTTCATCATTTTCATGATGCTTTGTGGCTCATGTTTCCAGTGTTTTTCGGCCACTTCATTACCATAATGTTTGCACAATCCCCAGTGCAACAGTCTCACCACATTATTATGCCTTTCAGTATACAGTTCTTCTGCCATTATTATGTCATCACCAGCAATAAGTTGTGTGACTGTCTCCAATTCTTAATACAAACCCTACATTTGTCTGTTTTTCCCATATGTTCAATGGACTTTGAAAACCAATGTGTATGTAGCCCACTGTCTTGGGACGCTAATATTAACCTTTTATCTTTTGGTTTGAATTTGTCTCTCCTTAACCATTACTGCATTTGATCCTGATCAGGATGAGGTTCTTCAAGAAGTTTTCTATACTTGCAACTATATTTATGCATTTTACACATTTCTTGCATTCTCATCTGATCATTCACCTTATATGCTTTCTTTTGTTTTTTGGCACATTGAGTTGCTGCATGACTTTTATCTACTTCTGGTTTGATTTCCATTCCTGCTTGACACCGATATGCTTCTGTTAGACTAAGTAGGGAAGTCATCTTAAATTTATTCTCCTCCTGTTTCAAAACTTTCACTGTATTTGAATCTTGTGAGTTCAGTAGATATGTGTGCAGTCCCACAATTGCAGATTTATACATGTAATCATTTTCAAGGAGGCCCATCCCTCCTTTGCTACAGGGAATATACAATTTTGGTATGCATTGATTTTTATAAACCATTTGGAGAGCATGACGCATCCTTATTGTTTTCCTATCTAATCTAACCAACACACTTTGGGGCCAGTCAATCACTCCAAAACTGTAAGTTATGACAGGAAGAGCAAATTAGTTTATAGCCTGAATTTTGTTCCTAGATGTCAAAGCTGTTTTCATAATTAAACTGTTTTATTTGCATTTGTTCATGTTTTATTGTTGATCCTTCATCAGTTCCCAAATATTTATATACTTCCTTTTGCTGACGTTCTTTTATATCACATTCTTGTCCCAAACTGATGTTTCCTTGGTGCTGCAGTTTTCCTCCTTTAAAGGTTGCTTTTGCACATTTATCAAGATCAAATGACATTCTTAATATCATCTGAAAATATTTTGACTACTTGCGGTTGTGCTTTCATTTCCTCATCTGATGAGTTATACAGTTTTAAATCATTGACAAAAGAAGATGAAAAGTCTTTACACTTTTTCTAGGAGCCAGATTATAGCCGTGGCCTAATCTGTTAAGTAGACAGCTTAATGGGTTAAAGGCAAGACAGAATAGCAGCAGTGACAGGGAGCCACCCTGGAATACCCCCCTTTGAATTTTATCCCTGGAATAATAATGTATCCTTTATCATGGCTTAATTGCAAAGTGGTCTGCCACTGTTTCATGGCCACTGTAATGTAATTAATCAGTGTAGGGTGTATCTTAAATATTTTTAAGCACTTTTTATCCATGAATGTGGGATACTGTCAAATGTTTTTTGTAGTGAATCCATGCCATACTTAGATTCTTCCCCTTTTTACAGTCCTCCATTATGACTATTTAGCAACAAATGATCCTTTGTTCCATGTGACTTTCTTTTATTACCCCTTTGTTCTATTGCCATGATTGAATTTTCTTCTAAATGACTATAAACTCTGTTGGCATCTATTCCAGTGTACAGTTTATAGGTCATCAGAAGGCAAGTTATTGGTCTGTAATTTTTAGGATAACTTGCAGGTTCACTCTTATGTAGGAGCATTGATTTTCCTGTTGTTAGCCAAGTTGGTGTCTGTTCGGGATGCACATATAAATAGTTCTTACTCATGGCTAAATCTTTGTGCAACGATATTAATACTTTTTAGCGAGAAGTTAGGTACTGCATCTGGGCCTGGGGTTTTCCAATTGGAGGCTTTTCTTAACTTCATTAATTTTAATTTTATTTCAGTCTCTTTGGCCGGTACTTCATCCCATTTCATATCCTGTACCTTTGAACTTCTTATTCTTTCTTGTACTTCTTCTATGTATTTAGCATCTTTGTTAGGTTCCACAGGATCTTCATAGCTTCATAGCTATTTCCCGAAAATGTATCTTTCTCTTCTTTTTTGCTTGGTCTTTCAATTCCATTTGCCTTGTTTCCCAATTCTCTAAAAGAGTTTCTGGGGTTATCAATAAATTGCTTATTTTGTGCTTTTCCTTTATATTTATCTGCATATCTTTTTAAGTTTTTCTACCTGTATTGAGATTTTTAGTTTATTTGCATTAGTGAAGGGTAGATCCTGATACATTATAATATAGCGTATTGCTTTTATCACATCGATCTTTAAGTATTTTTGTTGATCTCTTCCCTCTTCTATACTCTTCTAAGAGTGACATTTCTTGTCTTAATACCTTTATAATTTTCTTTCTTCGATACTTCCATGATGGTATTAAATTTCTCCCCTTCCTTTCCCTTACTACCCCATGTTCTTGTGGTAGAATTTTATCTTCTCCATTACTAATCTTCTTTTCCTCTTTGTCGTCTTATTTTTTGCATTGTAAAGTTTTCTATGTCTGGATTCTTTTGCATGTATTTCTCTTCACATATCTTTGGTGCTGCTCTTTTTGAATTGATTAGTTTTTCTTTCTCCTTTGCATAAATATTACACCATATTAAATCTCTTTTTCTTTCCCATGTCCATATGTCTCCTGATCTTCCTGTTTCTCCGTACTTTGGGGACTCATTCCATCATGCTGTTGATGTAAACTATGTTAGACGTTCTACATGAAACCCTTCACTACGCAGGCATTCCATAACTTCAACTTCTATTTTTTTTAACTTCTACTTTACTAATCTTTTTTTATACATTCCCTCTTTGTGATGATGTTTTTTATTGTGGAATTCTCCATATCTGAATTCCTTTGCCTGTATTTTTCTTTGAATAACTTTGGGGCTGCCGTTTTTGAATTGATTAATTTGGCTTATGACTTTGCATAAATATTGTACCATATCAAATCTCTCTCTCATTTCCATGTCCATATTTCTTTTTTATACTTTTCAAAAAATCTCTGTTTTTTGTTGTTTATATTTTCGCACTTCTTCAGATGCTGCTTCTTTCAAACAGATCAAAGTTTCTTGGTCTATATGTTTTCACAAATTTGTCGTATTAGTGAACACAAATTTTTATTTGAAGCTACTGACAGTTTTTCTTGTGGAAGTATTTTTCCTTCCTCTAATCTCTCTCTTAATCTTTTTGTTTATCTTGTCTGTAAATTCTGACCTTTATGCATAATAGTAACAATACATACTTTCTTATCCTCAACAGTCCGCTCTGTTGTCATTATGGATCCTCTTTGGCCTATCAGTTTTTGTGATTTTTGTGGACTAATACTTCCTTCTACAACAGGGGAGCCATCCTTCCTCTGGGCCTGGCCTGGTCTGTATTTTGAGAATCTACACTGTCATTTTTCATGTCCTGGCACTAGTGCACCTACTAGGATTGTGTATGTTTTTATCCTGGGTCTTGTGCACCTAGCTATCTTTTTTAGTTTTTGACCTACTTCTTTCCATGATATATATAATACAGTTCATATATCAATGGCATCTTGGTGAAATTTTGTGAAAAACCAGGTCCACCTTGTGAAGGTACTCACCAGGACTTGAGGATGAATTGAATTTCAGCACTACTACTCTCCTTTGGTTGCTGACTAATCATTTCGCCATTCAGACTAATCAAAATAAGTTTTGTGGCTTGGTTACTATTTGGGATTAGCTGATTGGAGAACAAGGCAAGTCACTATTTAGAAAAAGGGTTACGGATCAGTAAAGAGTTGGGCCAGCTTATTCTTTGGGAGGCTAAGTCTCAAATTAGATTAGATTCACAGTGTTATAAAAATATTTTTAACATAATATTTTAGCCATGGAAAATCCATATATGTTTGCAGGTTCATTGGAGCAATAGGTGTGTTGGAGTCAACATAAACAGTGAATCAAGAATGCTCACATTTTACAAGGCATCCAGTGGCATCTGTCTACATAACAAATCTGTCCGAAATTAAAGAGGCATGAATAAAACAGTGAAATAGGAGTGCCCATTTAAAGATGAACTAAGAAAGCAATAAGGCTCAACAGAGTGGGTGTTATAGAGGGAATAATGGACAGTCATGTGCTGGGCCATCTAATGAATATTCTGCCATGAAATAACAGTTAACTTTTCTAAAAGGAAAATGTTATGTACTCAACCTCATGAGTGTGACCTCTGCCATGGGTGAACATTTATCTGGCTGTGCACCCTACCTCTGCCTTTTGAAAATGTTTGACACTAAACACATGATTGCACACAAGAGATAAGATTAGGAGGACTTCTACCCAGAAAATTCCCCTATGCAGAACTTAGTAATTTGCTGTGCAATGCTGTAAACTGTAATTATATAAATATTTTACTTTGTTGTTGAAAATCATAGTAACTTCATACTTTGTTGTGCCTCTGCAACTAGATTGTGATTGATAAGGCTCCCAGGACTAGTCCACCTACCCAGTAAACACAATAAATAAATAAAATGTCATTAGTGGCAGGGTTTGACTTTACTGGTCAGTAAGTTGATTATTAGTGGGAAGCCTTAGTCTAATTCATGTTGTATGCTTATTAGTTTTAGGTCTCTCATCCCCAACAAAAACTAACAGATTGACCTAAAAACTTATGACTCTTTGCAAATGTAAGCTGTTTCCTTGTCTAGTTGGCTGATATTTGAGTTAGGGTTGTGCGGTTTGTTGCATTTTTAGATCTCATATCAGGCATGATAACTATGTGTTTTAAGGAACAATTAGCATAAGTGAAATCTCAAGGGTAATTTAGAATTTTCTATATGGAATACATTGATGTTTGGTACTTAGGTTTGTTAAAAATGACATAAGTGCTATAAAAGGAATATAATTTATTGAATTTTAGATTGGAAATTATGAACCCTGTTTTGGTAAAAGTACCATAATCTGTCTATCCTTCCTTCATTCTATCGGCTAAGAGCAGTATATTCTTCATAGTTTAAAATAAGTCATTATGAAACGTTGAATACACCCCATTGCTTATGTAAAGGTTTCCATGAATTTTGTCAGTAAGTTTTCTAGTTTGTCTTTTGACATCAGGAGTTGATAGATCCTCTTAGGGCATCCAGATATTGAGAAGAGAAGACTGGACTGGACCAGACTGTTAATTAGCTGGCAATATACTGATAGAGCTGTAGAGAAAATTGTAAATGTAGCCATGCTGTCAGAAAGTAGTTTATTTGTAAATAAGATGCATAAAGTATCGACTGTTCTTAGTCAAAAGAAATAACGGGTGTGTTGATGCATGTGGTAAATCAGATTATCCTCCAAGTATACAGGACCTTCATCTTGAATGTGGACTTTCAGATATTCATCTCTCTGGTGTGCCCAAAGGTGGTGCTACTGATCCTGTCAGGTCTGAGTGAGTATGGTAAGAGATAAAGGTCTGTTTGGTTGAGGGATATAGGAATATGCCTCACCTTTCTTTTTTCCTGAAGGATGATATGCTGTTGAGAACAACTGGCTGCCAGGTTTATCAACCTTCAAAAGTTCTGTTTGGAATAAGGTATGCTTCAAGCAGGAGATAGGGAGCCTGCAGACATAACCAGGTTTGAAATCTGAGTGATGCACTGTGTTATACAGTCAACTGACATTAATAGAAATGAGCTTCATGTCTGACTGATGGTGAAAATGTTCTTAATACATTGATTTCTTTTTTTGCCCAAATGCGTGACTTCTTGTTGTCTCAATCAGTATATGTTAATCTGCTGCACTGCTTGGACAGGAGTTATTGGTGGTCAGTGAAGACAATGTATTAATAGGTAAGTAATGGGGAAAATCATTTAAAGTACTGTTTCAAAATAAAGCAGATTTAGAACTATGAAAAATAGTATCCAAAAACATCAGTAAAACTTTACAGTGTAAGTCTGAAATTGGACGTGCAGTCATTGCTTCCTTGGTCACCTTGAAAAAAATACTTGCAAGCTTGTACTTAGGTTATAAAAACATGTTAAGACAGACAGGAGTCTATATTGATGAGTAGCACTCTGCAGCCTGCAGGTAGTTCATTACCTAGTTATGCTGTCAGTATGAAGCACTAGAAGAGAACAGGCTTGCAAAGTAATTGTTTAAGGGTTGATGTTGAGGAAATCCAGCAAAAAAAATTATTGTTCCCACTACGTAATCTGCTGGAAGTTGGTACATAATACAGCCGGAAGGTGTGAATGAATTGAAGATTCTATAGCAGCATCAAAAGGTCAAAAGATTCTATACTGAAGCTATATCAACCATTATAATGTCCTACAGAAATGCTGATGAGAAGAGTTCATTTTATTTAATGCTCGTCTCAGAATGTGAAAAAGTTTTAATGGATGAAGTATGGTCTGCGTATACAGGGAGCAGTCAAAACAGGATTGAGGGTGTGCTAAATGCTAGTTTGGAGTCTATGGGCCTGTAGAAACTAATAGCAGTGGAGAGAAAAAGTAGTGGCAGTATGAAATGAACTATGTAGTTGCTTGAGATACTATCATAATGCATACATTTATATTTTGGATATCAAATATGTCCTCCAGTAACCATCACTCATGCCATAGCAACTATGGAACATTAGAGAGAGGAATTATTTTACATCAAAAGTACAAACTATATACAATTATTAAAATAAATACAAACCAATCATTAGATGGCCTGTAGTTTCACAACACCCCTTGACGGTCCATTCCTCTGTAATTCCCACTTTGTGGAGCATTGTTGCCTCCTTAAGTTCACCTTTAAAAGAGTACTCCTATTTCACTGTTTTATTCATTCCCCTTTAATTCCAGAGAGATCCGTTGTATATATAGATGTCACCGGATGCCTTGTAAAAAGCGAGCACCCTTGATTCATTGTTTGTTGACTCTGACACAGAAATTGCTCCCATGAACCTGTAAAAACAAATGGATTTTCAATGGCTAAAATATTCTGGGGAAAAATATATATTTTTTCATTTTTGTTACAGTGGCAATGAATTATTTTCCTTTACAAGGAGATGAAGGTGAAAAACAGCCTAACCAGTGTATGACTCATATTCTAATTAAGGACTTGGCCTCCCTCTGAATCAGCTGGCCCAACTATTCTCCAATCCATAACTCTTGTCCTGCTCTCCAATCAGCTAGTCCTGCTGTTCAGTCAACTAGCCCAAATATTCCCCAATCCATGACACTTATTCTAATTAGAGACTTGATATGTGCATTCACCCTACGCATCAGGGCTGTGTAAATACTGAAGAGAGCTCAGTATCCCCGGTGTTTTTTTAATTAGTTATGAGTTTATTAAGTATTATTTTATCTATGGAAGCTTTCATGTGTTACAATCTATACTTGCGCTGCTGACTCAAATTAGGTTAAGCCAATACACAACCTGCTTTTCTGCCTATTGCACAGGTTATATACTCAAGAAATTCTACCATGTAATGGCATGATATTTCTGTTATAAATCATTTGAACCTTTGACCCCATGATTTCTTTAACCACAGATTTTATAAACATGCTCAAGAACAGGACATCTTTTATTAGGACATACAGAAATTAATGACCCTTCATTAGAAATTCAAAGATTCAATTATTTTCATCATAATGGTCAAACTGACATGACAGTAGTTTTAAGTCTTTGTTGTGTACATAGTCTTCTGAGTTGGCATCCCAAATATCCTTTTCCAGCTATAATGGTGCCCTCTCTCTGTCTAATTAAAAACTTTAGTTAGCAAAGCCAGATAAAGACTTTGTGGAGGTCTGAAGCCCTGAAGGCACATGACTGTCGGATCAGTCACTTGAGTAACATGATTACTAGTTTTGTGAGAGTGCTATGTGAAAAAATGGACAAATTTACATAAGAAAATGGGTTAACACAGACAAAATATTTTTCTAAGTTCTCCTCCCCCCTCTCTCATGCCTACTGGGCTTCAACAGTATCCCTATTAGACTTGATCCCATTTGGTCTTGCATTTGTCATGTCCCCAGCATGAAAGTGGGAGTTGTCTGGAAATGCTATAATTTAGGCATTCATATGGGAGTTGTTTATGCCCTTAATGGCATCATGGCAAAGCATATTCTGTAGGCCCTAACCACTGTTTTGAGTGGGGGGATAGGTGACTGCTTTACTACAGGGGGCTACATGTTTGTATACAATTGTGATGAAGGGTACCACTAAAGCCACATGATGGTTAAAAGTCTGTCCATGGATATTTGTTTGATTCACTACCATTCCTTTCTGAGGCTCTGCCAGTGGACAGCCCTGATCTGCTCCCCTTCCCCAGGATGGGCATCTTGCCTAATAGATTTCTGAACCAATAATCAGCTAGACAGTAGCCAGAAATGTATTCCCTTAATCCAACAGAGATGGCCTTAAACTGGGAGCAAAGTTGTCACATAAGCAGAACCTGTTATAGTTAGTGCTTGTAAAAACTACTGGATAGGGGTCACACTTTCTACAATGAACAACCTTTTCTGATTAGTGTTTGCTACTATTCCACAATAAATGTCCTTCCAGAGTAATATTTTTTTCAGTCATTCTTCAGATTGTTGTACAACTACAGCCTGAATGCGATTGCTGCTACAAACATTGTTGGTGGGCTCAAGCAGTTATATTAAATGAATGGAACAATAAACATTTTCTTGTGTCTGAATTATATTTGAACTAGGATGTGACTAATAATTATGAATTACTTCAGTGCATGACTAGTGTGCATGGAATCAAATTGACACTACATAACAATGAAATGAGCTACTGGGGACCTTATATAATCCATAGGTGCAGGAGCAGGTGCACTCATGATGTCAAATGAATAGGAATTATTTAACATATATATTCCAACATGCAAGCAAATGTAATCTGTGGTGCTGTAAATAAATATTGTGGTCTCTTAGTCTAGAAACAAAATATTGTGACTAAAGCATATAAACTATATAACAATGCACTGTAAAATATCATGGGCTCAAAAATTGGAAAACACCTTTAAAGAAATATTTTTTTTTTGTATAGGACTACACCTCTTGTGTGTAACTATGCCTCCACACCCCATTCTGTACTGTATTACCTCTGATGCTAAATAAAGTCAGAAAAAAAATGAAAATTTTAAAAAAGAAATTCAGCTTTTCCCGTCTTCTCCAAAGCGTGTGTCTTTGCCCTATGGCAGATGTGTCAAAACTGTATCCAAGGTACTACAAAATGCACAGCATGAGAATAATTTCATGGTTATGATATTTTGAGCAAACAGAAAATATAAAATATAAAACAGAATGTGAGACTCTAATCTGCTGAAAGAAGGAACCAGCCAAAGTTAGATTCATTGGACTTTGAAGCCACCTTCTATAATCTTCCCTTCCAAATGTATCTCTGTTCAAAATCTCAATTTGTTTTTAAAATGTAGATTCCACTCAAAAGTACATGCATACAGATTTAAAACAATAAACATGATAGCTGTGTCTATCTAGTGCTCCATAGCACTGTTACACGTCTAACTAAATTGTATGTGGGATGTCCTTTAGTCCATATATATGTACACATATCCCCAACTAAAAGATGACATCATCTGATTTTTTGAAGCTTGTAGCCCAAGTTAAAAAGCTAATTGCTCCATCCATTCATTCTCCAAGTGTACTTTTAATCAACTTCAGGGCTCAGGTGAGTTGAAATGTGTCCTAGCACCCAGTAATCAGAAAACACTGTATTATTTTTCAGATAAAGTTCCTATACACTTAATCTTCTCTAAATTCTTCTTACTGTACTGTGATCTCTTATGACCACCTCAGTACAACCTCTTTTTCAAACCTTATCCCTCAAAAAATGCAGTGCTTGTTTTTAAAAGATGATATGCTCTTTTAAATAGTTCCAGAATATGAAATGCTGTTTTTTCCGGTGGGGGGTGTGTGTGTGTGTGTGTGTATATATATATATATATATATATATATATATATATATATATATTTATATATAAAATTTTGCATCCTGGTTCATGCCTGACTGCTGCTATAAAATCAATTGCTGTTTTCCAATATTCCATTATGTTTTTTTTTTTTTTTTTACTTGATAAACAAGCATAGTACAGTGTTCTAGTTTGTCTATGTATATTATACGTACATGTGATCAACAACTGTATATTTCTATTTATGTGTTTTGCAGTGTATACTGAATGCTGGTTGGTACTTTTTTTGTTGGTTTTCTCTCCGGGAATCCACTGAGAAGGGGTTTCCAACCCAGTTGGACTTTCCCAGTGAACAAGTAGAAATAAGTAAGAATGACATTCTCTTTTATAATCTTTCCTTTTCTGTCAGGATACTACATTATCTTGTCTGGAATACTGGAATAACTTGTTGAGATTGCCAGAATGTTCTTTTATTTATTTATTTTATTTTTTACATTTGTTAACCAGGAAAGTCCGACTGGGCTAAGAGCCCATTTTCAGTGGAGACTGGGAGAAAAGCTCCAAAAAACAGTACAATATATACACTAGAATATATTCTTTGAGGAACGCAGCATTAGTTCACTATATAGAAATTCTAAGACAGTAAAAACATTTCTTATTTACAATAACATAAGTCAGGCTAGGCAAAAGATAAGGCGTTACACAATATAGCATTGTTCGACTAGAAATTTAAGATTCAGCCTAACAGTATTGGCATTGTAGCAAGGAGGGATTAATACAAAAGAAATGTTTAGAGAGAAGGAGATCAGGGGAAAATTGTAGCAATAATGTTGTGACATACCAGTATGGGTAGGCAGCAGAGGGAGTGAGGATTGTTGGATTAACCTGGGGTAAAGCAGGAGCAGAGCCAATGATTAGCTAGGTAGTTCATTAGTAGTTGTTTGAACTCGAGGTGGTGTGGGTTTTAATCATTGTAAGTGGGAGAGTATTCCATAGTTTGCTAATTTTATTAGAATAGCGACAGACCCTGTGATAGTTGCAGGACTGGGTGACTTTAGTGTAAGTTTATTGGAGGATCTGAGGGTCCTGGGGTTGAGACTGGGTTGGACGTGATTGGAGAGGGCAGGGCAGTTAATGGGAAGGTGACTTATTTTGTGGACTGTCTATAGCTGGTTGAGAGCTAGAAGCTTAGGGAGTTCAAAACATTTAAGTTGAGAGAGCCCAGTGTTAAGTCCTGTGTGGGGTATTCAAAGCAAACTTTGCAATTTTGTGATAGCAAGATTCTAGATTGTTTAGGTATGATTTGTGGTGGTTGGTGAGTATGTGAGATTTGTAAAGGAGGGAATAAATCAAGTGAGAGCAGGCAGTGGCAAGCCGGGCATTATGGGATAGGTATAGTTTGGTCCGATATAAGCTGCCAAGCTTGATGTGCACTTTTTTGATTGTCAAGGAGACATTTATTTCAAAAGTTAGATTCTCGTCAACAGTGACCCCTATGAGTTTGGTATGAGTTGTGGGTTCTATCTTGGTACTGTTTGAGGAGTGGATTGACAGAGGGGGATGACAAGGCTTGGATTTGTTGTGTTTGAAGGTTATTAGTTTGGTTTTATTTGGGTTGAGAATTAGTTGATGTTCTGATAGGTATTTTTCTATGCCTAGAAAGGATGATTGCATTTTTATTTGAAGTTCAAGGGGTGTTGGGACAGACCATGTAAGGGCAGCATTGTCTGCATATTGGACAGTTGTGCCTAGTTTATTTGCTGAACTGAGGTCATTTGTGAATAGTATGAAGAGAAGGCCTAGTATAGACCCTTGGGGCACACCAACAGAAATAAGGAGAAGGGGGAGAGAGTATTTTGCCATTTGGTGGCCTGCCGCCTATTGGAAAGATAACTGAGGAACGAGGACTGAGAGGGTGTGTTGATTCCATAGGTTGAGAGTTTATTGAGTAGGAGTTGGTGGGAAATGATGTTGAAGGCTTTAGGCATGTCCAGAAAGATGGAGGGGACTGCCTGGCCTTCATTTAGGAGTTGATGAATGGTATTAGTAAAAGAGATTACGGCAGTGGAAGTACTGTGTTTGGGTCTGAAGCCATGCTTTGAGTGGGAAAACAGATTGTTAGAGAGTAGATGGTTGAGCAGCTGTTTGTGGATGCATTCTTCTTAGATTTTAGCTGGGGGGAGATTAGGATGGCAATGGGGCGGAAGTTGGATAGTTCTTTGGAGGGACTTCCTTTGTGGAGTGGGATAATATGCAATATTGTTCAGAGACTGAGCGATTGATCAAGATAGATATGGGGTTAGCAATGGATGGGGTTGCACATTTCAGGAATTTGTTTGGGAGCTGGTCAGCAGCCAGACAGCATGCTTTAAGCTTGGCTAGGAGAGATTTTATGTAGCTAGTTTGCATGGGTGATAAGCAGAAGGGGTTAGGGATATCACAAGAGGGAATACTCTACCTTAGAACTAAAAAAAAAATCTATTTTTTCACTCTGGCTTTGTTTTCTGAGCTATTTTAACAACCCCAAATCACTCTGACTGCTTCATATAGAATTTTAACATGTTTTCTGCAAAATGGCTGTCAGTGGGACTTGACACATCAATGTGATACTGTTTTTCTTCATTTTTTTCTCTTTTCCATAATCCATTTTAAGTTTGCTTTATATGAGTCATGCTAGACATAAAGATATAGTGGTGGATTCCCATGCCACTGACATTTAATGGCATTAGTGCCAGTCATTGTCATCTTGTATACCATCTGTAACAGAACGTCATCTTTTATTTTTTGAATGGCCCTCATTTAAGTGTGTCTCAGGGCTTGTTTTACAGTATACTAAGGAATTATGCAGCTGTTACCAAAAAGTAGCTAAACTCCAGGCCTTTGTTCAAACTATCTTTTTGTAGTCCAAGATGAATTAACAGCCTCTCCCCCGAACTTTTCCCTTGGATGTCAAAACTGTCACTGCTTTCAGTGATCCTTGCACTTTCATGTTTAAGTGACAGCTGATCATCAAAGTAAAGCATTTGAAAGTTATTCTGTTCCCTAGTGCCAGCAGTGGAAAAAATGTCTATTTTCATTTATTCATTTATTTGTATAGATAAATAGTTAAAGTACTCCCAGTTTCCCTTTCCCAATGTTGTAATAAAAAGGCAAATAGAATATGTAAGTTAAAGTAAATTCGGCTGTTTATCATGGTTGCTATCAATTATTATATTTCCTTTGTTGGCAGGAAAATGCTCATGCCACCCCACTTGGGTAAGGACGGACTCAAACGTCAGAGGAAGATGTTTCCTACCAATGAACTGTGCCAGATATGTAACTCCTTCTGGAAGGATGTCACAAGAAAGCACGAAAGTTCTTATAAACAGTTATCAGTGCACCTAGTTGATAGGGTTGCCATCTGTCTCATTTCCTCAGAGGAGTCCCTATTGTGGTGGGAGTGCATGACAATGCTAAAAGTGTTGATACTTTACAAGAATTACAGGAAAATACTTGTCTAAATGTCACAGACATCTTTGACACTACATTTTAGTCATCTTAAAGTGTAAAGTAGTATAAACAAACAGTTAAAGTTTAAAGCTTACCATTTCAGCACTGTGTTGCTGCTTATGTAAATTTGAATAATAAGGTGACAGCTGTCTTTGAACCACTGAATAATTTAATTCTGCTGTTTTGCTATGAAAGGCATGGCTACATTGGAAGCAACTGTGAATCAGTTTATCATCCTTTCTGCAATAAAGACGGTGGAAAACAGTTTCACGCCTCTGTCTTGATTACACCGGTTGCTGAGTTCCTGACATCAGCAAGACTTAACTACACATACAAGATTGTCAGCAATACCTAACTGCAGATATCTCTGTCTGTGGTATGCAAGAGTAGATAAATTCCTCTGCAATTTATATGAGAAATTGTTTTAAAAAATTGTGTGGTCTTTTCCTTCATTTCATTCCAAGGCAAGGAATGTTTTATAAAGTACAAGCAGGTTTCTGTTACCTACACATTGCTACAATCACATTGTAGGGTAAAAAAACAACCTAAGAGTTGAATTAAAGTGTAAGAGAAGCTGGAGTTTTTCTTTAAGTGCCCATTGTGTGCGTTTTTTTTTCCAAAGAGTAAATAACCAGTGTCTGTAGCCAATAATTGTCAGAAACTACATTTTTTTTCAAGGATGGAGAGACATGAACATTATTGCCCTTTTGGAGCCAGCTGCAGTCTGTTTCACAAATCAAACAATAACCTGAGCTATTGTGGTCCCTATAAAATCAAGTTGTTCAATTAATTTGCCAAAGAGAGAAAACCTTTCTCTTTTCTGATTGAGGTGATTATATCTGATGTAATGATACATCTTCTAGACTGTGTTCTAGATTTCCATTGTCCCAACTACTGTACTGAACTACTATTACTTCTATTGTTTTGAATTTGTAAATTACGTGCTTCCTGACCTGTCTTTACTTACAGATAAATGTATTTGCTAATGAAGAAGTTATATTACTCAACTGTCCAACAATTTGTGTTGGACTTGGCAGTACTTAAATGTAATGATTTAATTCTCCCTCTGCCAAAGGGGTAGGGTTAAACCTTTTATATCTCACTACAAAAAAAAAAAAATCTGTTTGTCTGGCAATTGACTGGCATAGGTCCATAAATAAGTACATGGCTTACTGCCCATTTTAAGTCTACCCAGTTTGACTTCTGGGCCTAGAATTAATCTATCTAATTTGGTGTTATATTGACCTTACTCATCCCATGGTTGATAATTATATAGTACCCCTAGTGTGAATAACTGGGATCATACTGTAAATAATTTGAGCATTGATTGACATTTAGGAGCTCTCCATTAGCATCCATAGATCCAGTAGAATGTGAAAATGGACAGGGATGAATTTTGTTTGACGTGGATGGGGGGGGGAGGTCTGTTCCAGAGAAGCTGTATCTTCTACAATATACACCTGTCCCTCCAAACTTTTCAGTTGATGTTGCAGTAGAGGTCTAGTGATGCACAATATAAATGCACAAGTCAGTAAAAAAAAAAAAATAATAAAAAAAATATTAAAGCACATAGTTTTCATGCTGCTTTTTATCTTCATAATTCAGATATCCCAGATCTATTGTCTGAATACGTTTTGGAATCCACATTTCACTTGATCTTGCTGTTTATTTCTGTCACCTTCTTATAGGTTTCTTTCCACAGCCTGGATATTATTTTGTATCATCCTTTTGTCACGTTGCTCTGGAAAGATTAAGTTTCTCCATCTTTTCTCCGCTAATATATTTAATGCATTATTCCCTTCCAGGGCTTTTTCATAGGTTCATACTAGGCTATCTGCCCTCGGGCATTTGTAAGCCTAGCCAGAGTGTGTTTGGCATTCGCCACCCATTTAAATTAATTTTGCTATGCCCTTTTTCGAGGTTTAGCTTACTGTGCCTCTGTCTAACAGTGACACAGAAGTGATACCCGAGGTAAACCTACGATCTCCCATCCACTCATCAAGATTCCTCTTGAAGAGAGTCAGTGAGGGACTGGGATTTTATTCCAGAGTGAAGGGAGCCTCTGGGTTATGAATCTGCCCCTCTAGCATGTCCTATTTATTTCTGTGCTGAGGTTAAAGTCCCTCGAGCGCGTAGCTCGATGGGATTTGGATTTTCTGAGGTGCAGCATGTCCATTAATTCCAGGTTGGACATGGCTTTATACGTTAGGCATAGATCACCTCTAAGCAGGTGGTATGCAACCGAGTAGAGCTGGAGTTTCTTTAACTGGGCAGCATATGGCATCTGTTTGAGCCCTTTGATCCTCTTGGTGAGGTACTTTTGGGGTCTTTCCAGTTGCTGCAGGTGTCTGGTAAGGTACATCCCAAAAGGGGCATTGTACTCAATTATGGGCCTGATGAGGGACGAGTAAAGAGGCACACTGACCTCCCCTGATCTAGATGTGAATCCCTTCATGATTAGGTGAGCTATATAGAATGTTTTTCTAACCACTTTGGCCACGTGGTTGTCAAATGAGAGATTGCTATTAACTTGGGTCCCCAGGTCCCTAATTACTTCTTCCGTACTTAATGGATTACCACCTATGTGGTAATTTGTGGGCACTTTGTTTTTGCCAAAGGGGATGACTATACACTTTTTGGCGTTTAGCTTGAGGACATGGCTCTGGCACCAGTTGTCTGTTTCTATGAGACCCTTTTGGAGGATGCTTGTGTCAGCTGGAGAGTTGATTATGGCGCCCAGTTTGTGGTCATCTGTGAACTTGATCAACCACAGTCCTTGCGTGTTGGCCTGTACCTTTGAGAAATATATACCGAACAAGAGAGGTCTCAGGACTGAGCCTTGTGGGACGCCACTTGTAACTGGTTTGGAGTCTGACATGGCTCCAGCAATTCTAACCATGTGGGTTCTGTCCTTGAGCTAGTTTGCAACCCATCTAGTGACATAGGGGTTTATATTTAAGCTGGATAGCTTATCTATGATGCCCAAGTAGGGTATTGTATCAAAGGCTTTTGCGAGGTCCAGGTAGGCTGTGTGGACCACCTTCCCTTAGTCATTGGCCTTGGTGACTGTTTCAAAGAAATTGACCAGGTTTAAGAGGCAGGATCTCCCTTAACAAAGCCAAACTGGGTAGGATCCAGTGTCTGTAGGTCCCCAATATCTTTATTTATGAGTTCCATGATGATCCTTTCCATAGCTTTGCAGACCAAGCTTGTCAGGCTTATGGGACGATAGTTTCCAGGATCCGTTGGGGCACCACCTTTGTGGAGAGGGACCACTGTTGCTGTACGCCAATCTTTGGGTACATATCCTGTAGTAAGGCTGAGATTGAACAGTAGCTTTATGCTTTGGTTCAGCTCATCTTGGAGTTCATGTAGGACACAGCCCGGGACACCGTTTGGACCCATTGATGCTGTGTTTTTTGCTTTGGAGAGGGCGGTTTTTACCTGAGCATCTGAGATGTCAGGGGGGCAGCACTCTGCTGGAATAGATATTTGCTCTTTTGGTGGGGGGGGGTTGCGCTGAACCTGTCGGCCAGGATGTTGGCAATGTCTGTGGGTTCAGTGTATTTTTTGTCATTTTGGACTAATTCTGAGCATATCTGGGTATTCCCACCCAGGTTCCTAACATAACTAAAGAAAGCTTTGTGATTATCTTTAGTGTCCTGTGCAATTTTTTTCTCGAAGCTGGCCTTAGATGATTTTACAAGTGCCCGTAGTTTTTTGCTAATACTGATCAGAGATGCCTTCACTTTTTGGGATTTTGCTCTCTTGTGTAGTAACTTCCTTCTTCTATTGTATAGTTTGTTTATGGCTGGGGTCCACCAGACAGGACGTCTGCCTTTGGAGGATTGGGTCTTGGTTTTATTTGGGATTGCATGATCCATGCATTCCTGAAGGTGTTCATAGAATGCGTTTATAAAGGATTCTACGGTCTGAGCCATATTTTCCACAGGCCCGGGGGCTTTGAAGGATTCCACCTTGGTTTTGAGTAGTGTGAAGTTTGCTTTAGAGAAGTTTTTCACTGTGGTTTTCTGGGCAGGGGGTGGGGTCGGGATGGGGATATCCAGTGAGATTAATTTATGGTCTGAATTTACCAGTGAGGGATACACTTCTGGTCTGGAGCATAGAGTCCCCATGTTGGTGATGATCGGGTCCAGTATGTTTTCCCCTCTTGTGGGAGTGGTCACAAGTTGTTCCATAGCATTTATATTAATAAATTATAGGAACCTTTGGACTAGGGTATTGGATCTACAGTAATTCTCCCAGTCTATGTTTGAGTAGTTGAAGTCACCCAGTATAATGGTGTTTGGAGAGACCTTCATATTTTTCAGTGTTTTCAGGAAGGCCGAGTGGGGTTCCTGGGTTTGGGAGGGTGGTCTGTAGCAGGCTATAAACTGGAAGGCAGTTTTACCCACTGTTAGTTGCACATGGATAGTCTCTGATGCTTCGTGCTGTGCCACCAACCTGGAAGTGTGGGTATCTTTGACGAATATTGATACTCCCTCTCCTTTTGTGGTTCGGTCCGAGTTTTGGGGCCGAAAAGCATGGTATGAGGTATAACCTGGTAGTGCTGGGGTGCACTCAGGAGCCTTGAACCAGGTTTCTGTTACTGCACATATATCGATGTTCTCCATGCTAAGGAGAGTTTTGAGTGCGTGCATCTTGAGGTTTAGACTTCTGGCGTTGAGTAGCATTACTCTTAGTTTCTTATCTCTTGTGATACCTATGGAGGTGGGTTTGTCTCTTGAGCCTTGCCTAAAATAGGCACTATGAGGGTGGCAAGAGCCTTTGCCAATATCCAAAAGCCCAGGGGGTGACAGGTGCAAGCCATCCCTAGCGAAGCAGTGTGGCTTGTCGAGCATGTCATCCCAGGCTGACAGGCATTGGATCCCTTTTGAATGACACCAATACTTAAGACAGGTGTTGAAATTGATCATCTTGTCTTCATACTGTGGCATCATTCTTGGTGAGGGTAAGATGCTACTCAAGGTTAGGGTTATACTGGCCTGGGCTACATGCTCAGAGAGCTCCTTTATGTCTCTTTTCATGTAGTCCAGGGAGGTACATCTTAGGTCATTCACAGCAGCATGGACAATGACTGAGTCATATTTGTACTTGCCTTGGAGTGACCTGAGTGCTTGTGTTATGTGGCGGATCCTAACACCCGACAGGCAGCTCACCGTGACCTTCTCCTTGTTCAACCTGGTGAGCAGGATGTCAGTGTGCCTGACGATAGAATCACCTATTACAAGTGTATCAGGTGTGTTGTTTAGCCTTAAGGGTTGTGACTGTTCAGCACACTGGCTTTGTGAATTATGTGTTGCACATGTTTTGTTTTGGGGTAGCGGTTGCTTGGGTGTCTGCTTTGGAGGTCTCTGCTGCTTAGGCAGATTTTTATTTAGAGCCTCCAAGTATGTTTTTGTGTGTTTGTGTGTTTATGTGTTTGGTTTGCTGTCGTGGTAGGTCTATGTGAGACTGGAATTGTAGTGAGTGTGGATACCTTCTCCTCCTGACTGGTTACGCCAGTACTGAGTTGAGAGAACCTGCCTCCAGTTTGGCTATATGGTTGCATCTCTCACATATGTTGGAACTTGTTGGGAGGAGGAGAGGGTTGTCTGTGTACATGAGGCAGTTGTAACATTACCTCAAGATTCCCAGATTCACCAGCTGGACTGGAGAGGATACTGCCAACTGACCTTTGGACATGCTAGAATAGTACAGGAAACTCCTTTAAAATTGAAAAAAAAAGAGCCAATGGGGAGTAAGGTACTCGAGGGGAGTTTGTGAGGGTGTAGTGCTTTTAATTTTTTAGTGTTGACTTACATAATTGGTTTAGTGAGCAAGTGCCAGGCTTTAGAGTAGAAATAGGGTTTTTATTATGAGAACTAGAACAGTTCTAATGGAAAAAGTGAAGAGCAGACTTTGTGGAGCCGAGAATGGTTTAAACCCAGTTAAGCGGTGCTGCCCGATGCTGCACTATGTGCAAAATCACACAAAGCCGCGCTAAAGCGGGTTTTATACAGGGGGACTTTGAAAGAGCTAAAAATTGGCCCAAAATGGCCAATAGACTACCAGATTCTTGTGCTGGGAACACTCCTCCAGGGATAGATAGGCTGCTCCAAGCTCCCTGCTCCCACTGTTGAACATAGAAGCCTCCCTTTATCCAAGAAAGGAATTGGGCAACACAGGAACTTTCCAAAAGTCCAGAATACAACAAAGCCTGTATTTGAACTACTCTAGGTCAGGAAAGGTGGGAAACAAGGATAATTTTTTTGTTTTTTCTTTTTTTTTTTGCAAATAAACAGCAGGAAAATGCAATAAATATGTAACACAGGCTAGGGCACTTGAGTGTGTAGCCTCAACAGGTAAATGCAACAAACAGGACAAACTTTAAAAGTGCAGGCGCAAAAACAACTTTAAACAGTTTAAAACAGTTAGAGAAGCCAAAATACTTGCTATTTAGCTAGATTGGACTGTCGCCTAGGTAGTAGCAGGAAAAAAACACATTTATCAGGTAAGCAGTCGCTCTTTTAGCCTCTCTGCTGCTAGCACCACTCTGCAGGACCACGAGGAGCTTGGCTGAGTAGTAACAAGTGCAAAAAACGCGCTAACGCGGGTTTTATACAGGGGGACTTGAAAGAGCTAGAAATTGGCCCAAAATGGCCAATAGACTACCAGATTTTGTGCTGGGAACACTCCTCCAGGGATAGATAGGCTGCTCCAAGCTCCCCACTCCCACTGGTGAACAACGAAGCCTCCCTTTATCCAAGAAAGGAAATGGGCAACACAGGAACTTTCCAAAAGTCCAGAATACAGCAAAGCCTGTATTTGGACTACTCTAGGTCAGGAAAGGTGGGAAACAAGGATAATTTTTTTGTTTTTTCTTTTTTTTTTTTTGCAAATAAACAGCAGGAAAATGCAATAAATATGTAACACAGGCTAGCGCACTTGAGTGTGTAGCCTCAACAGGTAAGTGCAACAAACAGGACAAACTTTAAAAGTGCAGGTGCAAAAACAACTTTAAACAGTTTAAAACAGTTAGAGAAGCAGAAATACTTGCTATTTAACTAGATCGGACAGTTGCCCAGGTAGTAGCAAGAAAAAAAAACACTTTTTTTCAAGATTAATTACCACCCACTGTTTCTTGAATCATAGTACATTCAATATTTACCCTGATATATTGTTGTAAGTATCTACTATTTCTTCATACCATAAATGTGAAATATAGTTTATATTTTATATTATTTAAACAACATAAGCAGGTATATTGCATAAGGCAAAATACCAGATAAATATATATTGTCCATCACCAGTCAGACCATGCAATGATCAAAACTATTGGAAATCATGAACTAGTCTATTTGAACACATTCGCAAGTCAAACAATTCACTTTATAATTCAATTCAGTTCATTTGATAGCCACAGTGGAAATTACCTTAGCTTCCTGAATTATCATTTGGACTTACTATTGTGTAGTTAATGCACCTCTGTCTACTTTCTGTGTCCTCCTTTTCAAATGGCTCTGAACTTGTCTGGAAACTGAAGGCTGCCTTTCTATGGTGCCAGGCAACCAGGTCACGTGAAGCTTTTTCACCCTGGCATGAAACTTAGCCACAGTGCCCCAAACATGGACTTGCTCATCTTGACATCACTCTTCTCCTATTGGTCCAGAGAGATTATACCTGCTAGGTGCACAGCTCCCCACTCCATGAGGGAGACAGAGTGATTAAGCCACTGGAGGAAAATGGAAGGAAAATCACCCCCACCCCCACTCCCTGACCCACCTGGCAGCCTGTCTGTTATAGTTGCATTCCCCCCTTTTCTTCACCTGCAGAATAGGGGTTGTCCCCCTCCTTGTAATGCAAAGATCTTGGAACAGTAATGCTGGCTGTATATTAAGTGCATCCAGGTGTAAATCTGAGAGAAGGACCCCATGTGATTGAAAGCAAGTTGAGACTTTGTCCTCCATAGCCTACTGCTGCACTACTAGAAAGTCAAGTCTTGGGTCCATTTTTATGACTTCTTTATTAATGTACTTCCTGGTCCTTTCTGTGTTAGCAGTGCTGGCCTCCTGTCACTAAATTAGTTTGTCTAATATTTCAGATCAGTTGACTTGTTTCCACCACAGATGTCCAGCACATTTAGCAGATCCTTCAGTATCATACCTGTCATCCTTCTTTTTGACTGTGCCCAAATCATTACCTCCCAAGTGAATGAACACAGCCATAGATCGTACAACTCCTACAGCAGTCCAGTGATGGTTGACAGTAACCGATCCCACGACATCCTCCACTATTTGTCAGTCCATCTTCCATTTTATGTCTAGTCCCAGCTGGGTGCCACCAGGGTGAACTGCCACTCTTTTTGCAGCCCAGTGTACGTGGGAATTCCCAGATATTAAAATATATGGAACACCTGTGGTAAAGAGGACAGTATTGCTAAAACTACAAATTATTTTTAAACTATTCATGTTTTTAACACATTAGCTTTAAGCTGTTCATATCTGGTTATTTATTTCTGTGGTTTTTGTGCCAGTAGATCTGCAGTCAGTTTCTGCATGATCCTGACTCAGTATTTTTGCTTACCTGTTTGGAGCAGCTTAGCCTAAGTACTGCTAAGCGTGTGTCTAGAAGCAACTGTGTGAAAAGCAAATGTGATCAAATCAAAGAGTTCCATGATCTTTCTCACTCTTGCTTATTATTTTTCTATCGTTGCATCAGTTCCATTCTCACACCAGTACACCGTATCTTTTGGAAGCCACACAGTGTCGCTTTTGATATCGCTCTTTAAGCATAAAAAGGTTATGCCCTTTGCTTGACCCTCTTCCTTGTCAAGGGCTTGACCAGCCATGTGAACCATATGACCCTCTGTATGATTATCAGACCATTGAGGGTTATGTACTGGCCCTTAGACTAGTCCTTGCCTATTGCCTGGTTGACTAACTCGTCAACAGGTTAAGATAAATTATATATCAGATGGAACTCACCTGGTTTCTTCATGACCACAAGACCAACTGATGTGACCTTGTATTTCTCAAATGGTGGTGTAACAACTGGGTGATCACTCAATTCAGTCTGATTTCATTATCTATTGAATCTTGTAGCAAACTGTCCTTTCCCATTGCTAATGATAGCATATTGCAAGATTTGTTTGACTGTTTGACAGTTTCAAGTGTGTTTCGATTGCAAAACCACTGACAAAACCTCCTATAGGTGAGATGCCTCCCTCAGTTTTCATTTAGCTGGCCAGCATATGCTGAGGGACTCCTGCTCTATTGATGGAATGACTTCACTTGCCTATAAGCAGGCAAAGCTAGTCTCCCCGTCACTGGTTCTCCTGTTAAGACCCCTGACACAAAATCTGAAACATCCTTGGAGGGAGGTCTAACCCTGTCCTGACCTCCAAAATGGGTAACAGCTTCCTGTCAGACCCCACAAAGATGACTCGGATGGGCTCAGCTGTAACTTGTGCACTAATGATAAACAAGGCAGAACACCTAATAGAAATTGCCTGTGTTAACACCCAACAGCTCCTGATAACTTGCCTCCCTTCCTACTATAGGGGTACAGCTTACTCAACATGTCTGTGCACGTGCCAACATGTCTAACCACCTATCAAAGTGTCTTGTCAAATACCTATTACTTTCAGAATTTCTGGCCATACACCAACCAATAGATGTCTCCCCTAAACTTCTGTGACTCTGTCAGGGGGATAAAATACACTAATATTGGTATCCCGTGATGTGTCTCTTTCTATGACATCACTGCCATGAGATACAGAAAGCCTTTTACCTAAATATCCCAATTCCTCACTTTCACTTTAGGCAATCGGTTCTTTCCAAGATTTAAAACACACAAAAACAAACTTAGAAACACTCCAAATATTTAATAAAATAAATAAAACAACACATGCAGCAAAGTTTTCGGTATATCCCCTTCCTCAGTGTTAATAATCAATCCATTAAAGCACACACAATTTATAAAAAAGTCACATGACACAGACATCCAATCACAAAAAATAAAATTCAAAAAACATATTACAAGAAAGAAATACTGTTACTACAGCTGCATTTGTTTTTTTAGCTAAAATGGGTTTCAAACTAATTGTGCTATTCGGAACTGGTGAATGATGAGGAACCAGCTCTTTGAAAAGAAAAAAATGACAGCCTGCAGGTACAGAACAAGATACATCAGTAGAAATACTCAAAAAAAGGTATGAAGAGTATTATTAATCTCAGACTGTGTGTTAATGACGGAAGACATTGAACTGTTAAGTAAGGGTCTGCAGTTCATGCCTAATAGAGTTGATAGAATCGTTGATGCCTTGACTGATCTTAAATTGTCAGAAACTTAAATTTAAAGTTTATCTTTAAGGATTCATTTGTTACTAACAACAGGGGCACTTGTAAGAGGTCCAGCACCTTTATTCCCAGTAGTTTCCCCTGTCATTTCTGCATTTCATGACTTATATGAACTTGAGTTAAGAATGGTTTATGAAGCAAAAGAAAAGCATAAGATATATAACCTTACATATGAGCAGTATTCAGCATTACTGTCTTTCTTTTTCCATCTAATTATGATATAATTGTTAAAGAAGCCAGTATTCAGCATTACGGTCTTTCTTTTTCCATCTAATTATGATACAATTGTTAAAGAAGCTGATAAGGTTGGTGCTATCATTATTTTAAATAAAGATGATTATAGTCAATACATGTATGGATTCTTATCAGACTCTAGTACTGTTAAGAAGATTGATTACGTGCATATTCAAAAATGGGAAGAAGTGAACATGGTAGTTTGAGATACAGTTCGGTGATATTTATATGGACTTTAATTTTTTTACTGTTCCATGTCCAGTTGTCCCCTTGATCTATGGATTGCTGAAAATACACGTATCTATGACCCGCCCCCCTATGAGACCCATTGCCTCAGGAAGAGGCTGGGTCACTGAGCCTTTGTCTTTTTACTTGCAGAATATTCTTAGAAAGTATCATACTTGTTGTCAACATTATATTAAAGATTCTGGTGATTTTCTAGTGAAGTTATTTCATTGGTACAATAATAATGTAGTTGAGAATTTTTTTATTCATAACCCTTGATATTAATTCCTTATTTACTGTGATTCCAAATCAATATGGGGTAGATGCTATACGCGATTTTGTCTGCGCCAATACTCGCATGCTGGGTAGACAGATTGAGAACATATGTCAATTAACTGAAGTAGTGCTTATGAAGAATATATTCATTTTTGAGGGGCAACCTTGTTTATAAGTAGCTGGAGTGGCCATGGGTATCCCTATGGCAAACACATCAGCCAGTTTAGATCTTAACAAGTGGTAGAATGAATATGTATTAGTGAGAAGAGCCCGCTGAATGCTATTGTTATACTATATAAACTGTTTGTGGATGACTGCTTTATAATATGGACAGGTGATGAGGAAACTTTTAAAACCTATGTAGAATATTTGAATGGGACTACAGAATTTTTGAGATTTAAATTGAATTATTCTAAAGACCAAATTACTTTTTTAGATATGCAGATTGAGAAGAATCTTGGACTTCTAAATACTAGTGCCAATAAAAAGCAGGGGCATGCCAATAAATATACCCTTAGGAGTAGCATGCATGCGCCACGCGCGTATAAAGGAATTGTCAAAAGACAGTTTACTAGGATTAGCAGACTTAATACTGATGAGATCATATGTAGAAAACAAATGGAAGAAACAGTTACTGAATTTTGTGACTGGATATAGTAGGGTGATGTTACATGATATCATGAATGAAGGTCATCAGTGATAGGGGACAAAGGGCCCATTTTTTAGTGCTACAGGAAATACCATCTTACAAACGAAAAGGGATTTAACAATAAAGAATGACAGGGTCAGATATGTTACTACCTTTAATAGGAGAATGAGAGATGTCAACCAAGTGATACGAAAAAATTGGAAGATTTTAATGGCTATGCCTGATGTGAGACCATTCATAGATGCTGAACTTAGTTTTGCCTATAGAACTAGGAAAATTTTAAACAGAATGCTGTGTTATAACGAATTCCGGATACCAATCATAACTGCTGACAAACAAGGTACATTTCCATGTTATAACTGCAGCTGCTATAAAGATATTATTACATCCACTTCATTTATTCATATGTTTACAAGGAGAACATATACATTTTATTGCTATGCTACCTTTAATACTCCATGTGTTGCTTATCTTGCAACGTGCATGGAATGCTCATCTTTTTTTATTGGTAAATGTGGTCATAAATTTAAAGGTTGCATTATTGAGCATATATCTGCTATAAGGAGAGGGGTATTGACAAATGCACTAGAAAAACACATTGTGGTTAATGCTGTTACACTTGAATTTAAATTTGGAGTTATTAGCGTTATGTATAAAAACATCAGAAGGGGTGACATCAACAGAATTTTGGAAAATGAAGAATATGGTTGGATTTTAAGACTCAAAGCAGACAACTTTCTAGGTCTGAATAGCACAATTAGTTTAAAAAACATCTTAGCTAAAAAGTAAATGCAGCTGCAGTAACAGTATTTATCTCTTGTAATATGTTTTTTGTGATTGGATGAGTGTGTCATGTGATTTTACTTATTTTACATATGTTACATGTGTTTTAGTGGATTGATTAAAGCACTGAGGAACCGAAACCTTTGCTGCATACATTGTTTTTTTTTTCTTTTATTAAATATTTGGAGTGTTTCTACATTTTTTTTTTGGCCTGGTCTCTCTGAACATAGAATATCACACTGTGTTGTTTTTGTTAACGTTTTTCTTTCCAAGATCTGTAAGCATTGCTACCAAATCATTGCACACCAACATCTAAAATCCTTGTACACTTTTAGCATCAATCAAATCAAATCACTCAGCGTAGTCACATCCCAAATCTTTTATTTATCTGATAGTGGGATGTGCTCTGTCAGATACACATGTTCTTTAGCTATACTCTGATGATGTCCCTCATCTGTTTTGACATCCTCCCATCTAAAATTCTGCTACTCTATCTGCATTAGAGGATCCTCCCAGAGGCCTAAAATGAGAATGTAGGGGTATCTTTTTCCCTTTGTTTATCCCCTTGATTTCCCTTATGTGAGGATTTACTTCTCTGTTTTCATCCCATCTGTGCATGTCTGTTCCCATCTGCTCTTAAAGGGCCAGGAAATGTGGACAGCATATCTGTAAAATAATCCCTGCACTCTGATTGGTGACATTGATGTCCCTGTCTCTCATACTATACATGCTCCTCTAGGTGGTTACCTGCAGATTCACTTTGCCACTGCAGAAGTGGGAAGCCATGTCTCAACACCCAGACATTTGTGTAATCATAGCAGCATCTTACTCCATGTTTAACTGCTACTAAATTGCTCTTTATATGGTGGTTCTTTATGACATGTTTTTCTCCATGATGTGTTATTAATTAAACCTTTACTCAACTTTAAACGTGGTGTAGCCAGTCATCCATTATAGAAAAACACAATATTCTTTTCAAATTGTCCTCTAATAAAGGATCAAAACTGTTGATTTTTTTGTAGTGATATTATCTGACCAGGCACTCAATTTAGTACAAACATATACACATCCTCACAAACTGAGTCATTCTTTGGCAAATATCTAAAAACTACATGTATTATTCATCTTTTTAAACAGTAACATAAAAATTATGATGCAACTTGTTATGCCTTTAATTCTGAACTCTAACACACCTCATTGCCCCAAACTATATATATATAATATATATATATATATATACACATACACACTTTTTTTTAAAGCAGCCATGGGAACAATACATATGCCTGCAGGTTATAAATCATTGATATGTTCTTGGTCACTTAGCTCCCAGTAAATAGACAAATGTCCTTTGTAGTTCGTGGGACCCTATGGCCTGCTATAAATACAACAATACAGCTATGAACAGTTAAAGTCACACAGGTAAAACAGAAAGCAGACAAACATACATGCCATACAATATCTGATATTACTAACCTGTCTGTACCAACCACAACATGATTTCAATTTCCTTAAGCAATCCTTGCTTTTCTTTTACAGTTATATGAGTATGCAACACAGGCAAATTTATTGGCTTTTTCTACTTTTTAAATTCACCATTTGACATATTCCATATCTCAGAACCATACTATCTGTAGTCTTTATATCTTATTTTAAACAAGGAACTACAAAAACTGACCATATTTTAAATGACCACTGGACAGTCTTTTAATCCTATACAGTATATCTCAGAATCTGTTTATAAGGCTGTTGCCATTTTTTCACTCAAACAAAAAAAAGGCAGCAGCCATGCTGTGGTCCAGAGGATGCTGCTGCTTACACAAAAGCAAATTTCATACTGCACGTACCCCCTAATCCTCTACATTTTTCCTTTTTTTACCTAATATATCCTAGCCACTACAACAGAACCATGCTCATGTGTGCCATAAGCCAATCTTTCCAGCAATTCAAACTGCCGGTGTGAGTTATTAGGGTTTCCAAGAATTCCTGATCTGGAACACATCATCTCCAAATGCTCTAGAACTTCATAATAGTCTCACTTTGCCTGTAACATAAATCATATATGTTGGAGTGACCGATACGTATCTCAAAGATCTCCGCACTGTGGAATAAGCTATCCATATACTTGAAGCAGAGTTCATCCCTTACTTAATAACCCTTAGCTACCTCTTTACTAACATACCCCACTATATAGGCATCCAAGGAACTCGGGGACAAAACTAGGTCAGATTGCATGGCTAGGCTTGTAAAGACCCTGGTGGTCAGCCTACTATCAACCTATGAATCTATAAAGGCTTGCCATGCAATCACCCCCCCCCTTCCCCAGTCATACTGTTCCACATTGTCCTTCATAAGAAATCTACTTATTTCATAAAAAACATTCTCTAGGCCAAATCAGTCTCCATGCCAGTGGTGCCCAGCACTTGTTAAAAGTAACAGGGGACACCACTGGCCCCCTGCCCTGGATCATGTGCTTGGCTTGCCATAGTTAGTAAGAGTATGCATGTTAAATGTCTTTCGCACTTTTCTTCTTTGTAGCCGAAAGATGTTCATGATGGCCAGACTAGTCTTTCCTCTTGATTATCCGGCCCTGTGTCTGGCAGTCTGGACTTTCCATCCTGCCACAGATCATTTCTTAGTCAGCTATTCCTATGCATGCTGTCTACCTCCCTATCCAATTTACTTAGTCACTGTGAAGAACATCTGTGCATTTGCAAGGTAAATAAAATCATGATGTGCAAAAAAATTCCTATAGCAATCAGTGAAGTTCAGAAAATCAGACATAGCCACATATTTTTCCTTTTTATGAGATGGTTGTTTCTGTCTCATTTCTGAAATTCTGACAAATAACTAGTTATGATACATTACTGGTCAGTACCTAGCTGCATCAGCAGGTATGCATGTAACTAAAACAGCAATAATAGCAATTAATTAGGAAAAATAACATTCTGATGAGACATTTAAATCAATTGTCTCTTTCTGTTGTGCAATGTCAATTGGCTGCATTCCAGGCAAAGATTTAGATATAGGTTATTAATAATAATAATAATAATCCTAACCAGGGAGACAGAATGGACACGGTCCCTTTTTAAGTATGACCAGCAGTAATGGCTGGTTAAGTGGCTTGCTCAGGGTCATACAGTAGGCAAGTGAAGGTCAAGGGAATCAAACCCTGTACCACAGGAATTTCTGCTCTTAGCCTTAACCTCTGCACCAACTACAAAAAAAGAATACTTGTATGAGCACCTTTTCAAATTCTGCTGAGTAATTTTTAGGTGTTATTCATCTTTGTTTACTTCTGAAATGTTTAGAATTTGTTCATGGCAATCCACATTTATTTCATGGGTAAAACATATTTGCACTAGTGGTTTGTTGTTTGCGAGTATAGTTTCATTTTTTGCTTTGTAAAACATCTTTTCTCTACTTTCACTATATTCATTCTGAACGTCGTATCACAACAAGCAGCAGTCATGTTTTCAGCCAGATTGCAACTATCATATTACAAATGTACCAATATTGAGCATGAGGTCAGATATTGGATCTGTAAGTCTGGTTTTGTGACTGTAGACATTAAATAGAATGTCATTTACTATAAATTATCGCATCTTGTCAAACTGAAATGTCATAAAGAAATGCCTGAACATGTTGGAGGTTGCAGTTCAAAACAGCAACAATCTCGAGGTTCTATTGTAAAACATACAAAGACATCTTTTTCAGGTGTTAAGCTCTCTACATCTCCTAACTTGAGGACAAGCCCCCATACCCTTGATCTATATACATACTAATTCTTAGGTTGCACAAACTCAGAGAAGAGGGTCTTGCCTCCCCCCCACCACCTTTGCCGACCACACACCAGTATGCCACTGGTCTCCATTAGTAGTTTAACTGTGGATGTGGGCTTGGTAAGTGCCCTGTCCCAACACATCATGCAGGATGGGGAACTAACTGACAAGCTGCTCAATCTCATCCACCCTGCCTGTCCCCTTTACTGCCAGAATTACTGATCAAGTCATCTGGTTGGCAGTCATGGTTTCATCCCTATATATCACAGAACTGAGGAGAAAAAAATGTAAAAAGTGAGAAATATATAACCGTCTTATCTCCCTCTGTTGCAAATCTAAAATCAATTAATCTGGCCTGCCCATATTCCAGTTATAATAATGCTGATTGTCAATTAAATGGACATGAAAAAAAAGACTCTATTTTCCAAAAGAATGCATAATAAAACTGCTTCTCAACAGAGATGGTGATGGAAATCTCACCAATCAGCCGTATTTCACCATTATCTGTTACTGTTTGGCAATTTATTATACGGTATATAACCATCACCGAATGATGACAAGAGCGGGAAGATTGAAATGTGGTCACCAGAAAGAAATTGTGTCTCTAGAAGAGATAAGGGAAGAAACAAGTTAAATAAAAATCAGGTTTAATCTGGATAGTAAATAGAAGCAACCATATTTTCAAATGACCATTAAAGTATGGAAGACAATGACCAGATTCAAATAATAATGACGTAGACTTGTTGCAATGGGCAGCAGAAAAAGAAATTGGTGAAAGGGATATAGTAAAAAAGAAAAAAATCTGGACTGCACACTGCATTAGTGAGAGAAGGATGTGTGGTAATGAAGTGGAGAAAGACGCAGAGGACTACCTACGGTGGGGGCGCATCCCCTCCCAGGCACAAGGTGAAAGGGGACATTATCTGGAGATACCTTTTATTGGTAATGCAATACTGGCATTCATTTCTGTAATTCATAAATAACAGAGAAATAAATTCCAATACTGTTTATTTATTTATTTTTTGTCAGGACTGATGAGCATTAGGCACCGAGTCATCAGGCCAGTGACTGGCACTGGCCACTAAATGAGCCAGCTGTGGTTCTGAAAGAAAAGCATTTTATAGTGAAGCATGTTCTTTCAATAATATGTTTGAACTATATGCTTAGGTAAAAGAAAAGAAGTAATAGAAAGAAAAGTATTCATATTATTATTATTACCTTAAAATCTGGTCAAAATGTGATGTGGTCATAACTGCAATTTATTAGTTTCTGTATTGGAAGATAGATCACAGAGTTTTTTTCACAAAAACAGGAAGGTGAATGACTTAAATTTGATTTTAGTACAGGACCTTTTAATAAACTGAAGGTTCACAGCAATGTTTCACAATTATGTCAGTGTTCATACAACATGCACTGCTGAAACAAATATTATGGCTTGAAGAAGTTAAAAACAATGTACTTTTTTGTATGAAAAATATGATGCACAGATTTTGTAGTACTTATGTCAGACCTGAAAGTTAGAATATTTTGGAGCAGGCTTACCATCAATTATATGCTTTACGTGTGAAGCTGAGATCCAGCTTTATTTAATAATGACAAATTACTGTTTTACTGGTATATTTAAATGCAAAACTGGTGTTGTTAAGACAAATACAGTCATGCTGGTGCCAGTGGTGACATTTACTTCATTGTGATAAAGGTTTCATCTCATCTGAACAATGTTTTTTCTGCTGAGCCATTATGCACTTAATTCATTATCGCCACATTCTTACACAGTGCACTGCAGAAATGTGATGAGAAAGCTAGAAAAGTAATGAAGCTCACCGCTGCTAATAAACAGGGCCTCGGCTGAGATTCAAATGATCAGCGCTTATGTGTTTTATGTAAATGTTTTACGTCAGCTAACTTTTAATACAGATGGGCAAAAGGTCTAGATAAGCATAAACACCTACATATTCATAAATGTATCATTTTCTTGGCAGCTTTCATGATCAGTTGAATGCATTATCTTCTAGCTGTTAGGTAATTTGATTAAGTTATAGTTTCCTTTTAATTTAAATCAGAAAACATTCTCAGATTTGGAAAAGAAAACGATAGTAGTAAAATAAGAAAATGCATAAAAATACCCACAAAATAAGATCTGGGTAATTTTTTATGAAACTGGATTTCCAAAAGTGCGTGTTTACACAGCTATGTGTATAGCAGCAAATATACACAGCCTTGTGCACGCATGTTACCCTCCCACTCTGTCTCTCTCTCTCACACACACACACACACACACACACACACACACACACACACACACACACATGTATGCACAAATAGTGCTTTAAACAAATAGGTCAAGGATTAACTATATTCAAGACTGAAGCTCTAGATTACATGTTTTTATTTTGGAAGTAACAAAAAAACAATAAGGATTGTATTTTATGATGCTAGCTTTGAAACTGAGGATCAAAGGTCATGTCCCATAACAGCAAAAGTCTATCTGAAGAACTGCTGGAAAATCATTAAACCTTTCAACATTTGTCTCAGAGCCTGACCTTGAGATTTTTTCCCAATAGCCATCAAAACAAGTCAGTATGAAAGTGAGACAATCTATAATGATTTGCACTAGTCTGTCCTATGGTCAGCACATCATAAGTAGCAAAGAATAAATTAAAGGAAAACAAGAAATAGTGTTTTGCATTTCAGTTGCATGTTTGAAGCCAGAAAGAATATTTAGCTATGTTAACTTAACATATAGATATACATATAAATATAGCAATACTGTTTTTTTAATAGTCTCTCTTCTGTGACACTGACCGTCCAGTGCATTGCATTGTACCTCCCTTTCTTTTTCCTTACAATCAGTTTTTGCCACTGTATAGGCAGTCTACTTGTAGGAGATCTCCAGTTGTACTTGTATGGGATGTATTTACTTGAAGCCGCGGTGGTGCAGCGGTAGCGTTGTCACCTCACAGCAAGAGGTTCTCCCGTTCAATTCTCGGCTGGAGCGCCTTCTGTGTGGAGTCTGCAGTCGAGTGGCATTCGAAAGATATGCGTGAATGGGCGTGCCTTTGTTGAAGGATGGGCGTCAGGCTGGCACCTCGGCACCATAAAAATCAACTGCCAATCATCAGCGGACCGGAGTTCCGCTGTGGCGACCCCTAACCGGGAAAAGTCGAAAGAAAAACAACAACAACTTATCCATTTGTTAACTGTGTTAATCCCACTAAGCTGGTGGATGCTCAGGGGATACCTGTGATGGTGTTTATACTACTAGGGGAAATTTGGTCAAGGCATTAGCTCATGTTTCTGTGGTGTATTAGTTGTCCCGGTCCCCTTCAATAAAACACATCACATCAAATGACATTTGACGACCTTTATTAACTTTCCATAACATAGCTTTTATCACCAACTTTATTAATTACAACTATCCATTATATAATTGATTCTAAATACAGCATAACATCCTTGTATTGTTAATCAGGGCAACCTACCTACTCATCCTGTCCCAGTAAGCAGTGTCCATACCTCTACTCACTTTACTTATGAAGCGCAGTCCCATCTCACTTCATATACCATTCATTGTAATGTTAATCAGGGTAGTGTACCTACTCACCCTGCCCAACAAGCAGGGTCCATACCTCTACTCGCTTACTTTACTTATGAAGCAACGTCCCAACTCACTTCATACACCATCCATTGAATTACCTTCCACCAAATAAGTACCATCCTTAACTCAGCTTGCTTATCTATTCAGCAAGCTTCCTCCCACTACTCATTTCCTTTCCCCAGATCCATGAAATGAACCTCCAGACATCAGAGGGGGAACAGAAGAGGGCAAGCCTATCTCTCTTCTGTGCCAGCCTGCCTGACCATGCTGTTCCCCCTCCCTTCTACTCAAAATTTTTCAATCCACTTCCCAGAAAGGGAAGGGTCAAGCCAAACATCATTTGGTGTACCCATCATCGGTAAAGCACCTTAGAATCCCATCATAAACCACTTTGCTATGCCATCACTGAAACACACCCTAATGAAACTACATAAAGTAGGTTTACTGTGACCCCATTGTAACCCAGAACATCCACATCAAAAGAGCACATACCCTTTTATCCCACTGCCTTCAAAGCTGAAATCATGGCTCAACCTGAATGGATTGACAGCCTATAACCACAACATAACCACAAACTATAACCCTGTGAACTCAAGACGGCACCCAGTCAAACAACTAGTAGCAAGTCTCACACCCAAGTGCTAACCGTAGCATATCACCTTAGCCCCCCACTACCCAGTTCTATATGTGCAACAACTCCATTACTGTAGGGAATAGTCTTACTCCAAAACTTTAATGTCCTAACGTTAGATGATAGAAATCCAGCACCCCCTTGAACCTAGTTCCTGAAAACTCACCTATGCTCTGCAATGAAATACTCTACGTGCCAAGCCATAAACACCCCCAATTCACTCATTACCAAACCATTCTTACCCCCTGTTTGTCCGTAGCCTTTCCCCTAAAAAACTCTTTCCTTATGTTATCTATACCACAAGTATCGCACAGCTGCCATATCCTTCCACCAGCCTTCCTTATACATTCTAACCCTTGTAGCAATGCACCCAGTTTCTAAAACTACCCCAAAACAGCCACCTACCTACCATGCTTCCTAAAACCTTATCTACAAAATTCACCCAAACCCCAAGTGAAATGATCCTTGTGCTATTCTGTAAAACCTTAACCTGGTCTGTAACATTAACACTACCTACTCAAGAGACAAATTTGTCACCCCAAGATGCCACCAGTTAGGAATAAACTCCAGCATAATTTCAAACACCTCCTTGGCCCCTTCCTGCACATAAGGTTCGAACAACTGGATGAGTGAATATAACCACCCAAGGTTCCAAGAAAAGCAAGGATTGAACTTCACTGGCTTGCAGAAGCTGTAGCCTAATAAGTTCCTGTGTTCCTATGAACATCGTGACCCTATGCATCCTTACACTCCCCATAAATCATCCAACAGTTTTCCCCCTTTGGCCCCCTTACCTAACTCTTCCTTACTTGCCGACTATACCAGTGCAATAATCATCTCCCATTAATTAAACACAGAACTCAAACATGCCTTACTAAGATGATTACTCAGACCCTCCTTGTGCCCCGTTCAAGTGGCAAGAATGTCCATCCTAGCAAAAACATCACCTTTCAAATCCCCTTTTCAAGCCAGCACATGATGCTTTCTGCACTCCAGCAATCTGCAAGGAAAGAAACAATGATAAATTCTATGTGCACACATACCATGATTACTTAACATGGAGGCATTGACCAGGACCCTTGCCACCCCATCAAACCCTTACCCATGGCCAATGGCTGTGCTCTCTTTTACTATTGAATGCAAATGCCCAAAAACAGGAACAACTTTCAACATTAATCTAACATACTAACGATTAGTAGAACAAATTGTACAACCCATTAACCCTGATATAAAAACTCAAAATGCCTGTCCTTCTCTGACTAGCAGTGTAAAATCCCCTTCCAAAACTCAAAAACTTTGAAATCCACTTAAATTCCATCAGTAACTGTTGCTCACTTGTGTTCCCCTTGTGTAACCTCCTCACTCGCCACTGCTTACATCATCTGCGAATTCACTGTATCGCCGCAACTGGTACTCAGCACACCATTATCTACAAAGAAAAGGACAAAATTAAACCCTCTAATAGTAATGAGCAGGCTCCACTTTATACTCACCTATTTCAAATTACAGCCGCCTTGTTCCAAGACCCCATCTGCAAGAAAGAAAAAGACATGTAAAACATCCAAAATAGGTTACACATTCCAAGGGATCTTCAAGGACAACCTATCCTGCCAACATGGGAAGAAATATACCACTGCCACTCCCATCTATGACAAAGCAGCCATAACTGAAGGTATGCGTCCAATGACCCTATCAAATACCCGAGGTAAATTTAACTACCAGTCGAGTATGTTAAAACTAAACTCCACACATGAAAAGACCTATCATTATCCACAACCCGGGTAACCTTGTGATTCCAGACCACATCAGTTAGAGCCCTGTATAAGCCAAGATAACTTGTATTGTAAAGCCATCTGCCTAGCTCTTAACCTTCCATACCCAAATGAGGCACACTAACCAACATAATATGGAAGCAGTATTTTACGTACACGAAACATTGGTTCCTGCCTTAATGTTGTGTATTTTCTACAACAAAGAGCTAACAAAACAGCAGATGTACTTCAAAATCAGGATAGTATGGTATCCAGCACACACCAAATGACAGCTCTACACAGACTTTTTATTTTTTTTAAACCAAGGCTTTCTAGTTTAGTATGCAATTCAAATAGCATGAGTAGCTAGAGGTGAAAGTAAAATGCCATCCCAAAAATGTATAAAGAATACTATAAAATGAGATAGTTACTTAAGTGATATAGGAAATAACTCCCACAACTCATTAGTAAGCAAGCAAATGCACCTGTTCCACAGTTCATGTTCAACATTTAAGTCTTTCTAACCCAAATGTATCTGTTAGGTTCATAGGTAGGTACTAGGCTATCTGCCCAAAGGCATTTATAAGCCTAGCCGGAATGTGTTGGCTTTCGCCACCCCCTTGGATTAGTTCCCTGTGCCTCTGTCCAGCAGAGCCACTGAAGTGATCCCTGGGGTAAACTTTCTGTTTCCCATCCACTCGTCAAGGTTTCTCTTGAAGAGGGTTAGCGAGGAGCTCTGCCTAATGTAGATTGGAATCTTGTTCCAGAGCATGGGAAGTCTCTGGGACAGGAATCTATCCCTCCAGCATGTCCTATTTATTATTGTGGTGAGGTTTAGATCCCTGTTGCATGTGGCTCGAGGGGATATGGTTTTCTTTAGGTGGAGCATGTCCATCAATTCTGGGTTGGACATGGCCTTGTATGTCAGGCAGAGATCACCTCTGAGTAGGCGGTATGCAACTGAACACAGCTGGAGTTTCTTCAGTCGAGCTGCATAGGGCATATTCTTGAGGCCAGTGATCCTCTTGGTGAGGTACTTCTGTGGTCTTTCCAGTTGTTGCAGGTGTTTTGTAAGATGCATCCCAAAGTGGGGCATTGTACTCTATGATGGGTCTGATGAGTGATGCATCGAGGGGCCCAATGACCTCTTTCAATCTGGATGCAAACTCCTTTGTGATTAGGTGGGCCACATAGAAGGATTTTCTAACCACTGTGATTATCAAAGGAGAGGTTACTGTCTACTTGGGTCCCCAGATCCCTTATTACATCTTACGTATTTAGGGGGCTACCACCTATGTGGTAGTTTGTAGGTACTTTGTTTATTCCAAAGGGGATGACTATACACTTTTGTCATTTAGTTGAGGCCATGGTTTTGACACCAGGTATCTTAGTCTCAGTGAGACCCTTTTGGAGGATGTCTGTGTCAGCCGGAGAGTCAGTTATAGCCCCTAGTTTGCAGTCGTCTGTGAACTTGGTCAGCCATAGTCCTCCTGTGCTTGCCTGTACCTCTGAGAGGTATATGCAGAACAGGAGGGGTCCTAGGACTGAGCACTGGGGGACACCACTTGTAACCGGTTTATAGTTGGACCTAGCTCCCGTAACTCTTACCATGTGGGTTCTGTCCTTGAGCCAGTTGGCAACCCATCTCGTGACATAGGGGTTTATGCTCAGGCTGGTGAGGTTGTCTATAATACCTGAGTGGGGAATGGTGTTGAAGGCCTTTGCCAGGTCTAGGTAGGCTGTGTGGACCACCTTTCCATTGTCTATAGCCTTGGTAACTGTCTCAAAGAAGTCCACTAGGCCTAGGAGGCATGATCTGCTCTTAAAGCCGAACTGGGTAGGGTCCAGTGTTTGGAGATTTCCAATGTCTCTGTTAATGAGATCCATGATGATGCGCTCCATAGCTTTGCAGACCAAGCTAGTCAGGCTTATAGGGCAATAGTTCCCAGGGTCCGTTGTGGCTCCACCTTTGTGGAGTGGAATAACCATTGCTGTGTGCCACTCTGTGGGCATGTAGCCTGTGGAGAGGCTGAGTTTAAACAGTGTGTTTTGGTGAGGGGTTAGTTTATGTTTGAGCTCGTGTAGGACGCAGCCTGGGACACTATCCAGTCCCATTGATGCTGTGTTTTTTGCTTTGGAGAGGGCTGTTTTAACCGGAGTGTCTGTGATTTCAGGGGCACTACATTCTTCTGGTATAGTTATGGGCCCTTTTGTGGGTGAGAGGGGGGTGAAGTTTGCATTGAACCTGTCTGCCAGAATATTGGCTATATCGGTCGGTTCAGTGTATTTTCTTCCATTCTGCACTATCTCCAAGCAGATCTGAGAATTGCCACTTATATTCTTGACATAGCTAAAGAATGCCTTGTGGTTATCTTTGGAGTCCATGGCAATTTTTCTTTCGAAGCTAGCCTTGGATGATTTTATGAGGGAACGTAGTTTCTTGCTGATACTGATTAGGGATGTCTTCCCTTCATGGGATTTTACTCTTTCCTGTACTAGTTTCCTCCTCCTATTGTATAGCTTGTTTATGGCAGGGGTCCACCAGACTGGTTTCCTTTTCTTGGAGGAGTGAGTCTTGGCTTTGTTTGGGATAGCATGATCCATACATTCTTGTAGGTGCCTGTAGAGTGCATTAGTAAAGGATTTTGCTGCTTGGACAGCATTATCCTTTAGCATGGGGGCTTTGAAACTTCTCACCTCGGTCTTAAGTAACGTGAAGTTTGCTTTTGAAAAGTTTTTCACGGTGGTTTCTTTGACCAGTGGGGGTGGCAGAATGTGGATATTCAGAGTGATTAGTTTATGGTCAGATCTAACCAGCAAGGGGTTGACCTCCAGTGTGGAACACCAGTTGCCCATGTTGGTGATGACCAGTTCAAATATGTTGTCTCCTCTGGTGGGGGTGTTGACCAGTTGATCCAGGGCATTTGAGTTTATAAATTCTAGGAAATGTTGGGCAAGGGAGTTTGTACTTGGGTAGTTCTCGCAGTTAATGTTTGGGTAATTGAAATCACCCAATATCAGGGTGTTTGGTAGGACCTTTATGTTTCCCAGTGTTTCCAGGAATGCGGAGTGGGGGTCCTGGGACATGGTGGGTGATCTGTAGCAAGCTATAATTTGAATAGCAGTTTTGCCCATTGCTAGTTGCACGTGGATGATCTCTGAAGCATCGTGCTGAGCCACTAACCTGGAGGTGTGGGTATTCTTGATGAATATGGATACTCCCCCGCCTTTTGGTCCAGGTTTTGTGGCCGAAATGTATGGTATGAGTTGTAGCCTGGTAGTGCTGGGGTGCTCTCAGGAGCCTTAAACCAGGTTTCTGTTACTGCACATATATCCATTTTCTCCATACTGAGGAGTGCCTCGAGTGCATGCATTTTGAGCTTTAGACTTCTGGCATTGAGTAGCATTACCCTCAGTTTTTTGTTATGGCAGTGGGTTTGTCTTTTGTGCCTTGCCTAAAAAAGGCACTATGGGGGTGGCAAGATCCTTGGCCAGTATTCGAAAGCCTAAGGGTGACAAGGTGCAAGCCATCTCTAGTGAAGCAGCGTGGCTTCTCGAGCATGTCATCCCAGGCAGACGGACACTGGATCCCCTTTGAATGACACCAGAAGCTTAGCCAATTGTTGAAATTGATATTTTTTTTCTCTATACCGTGGTATAATTCTTGGTGAGGACAGGATGCTACTCAGGGTCAGGGTCATATCGGCCTGGGCACATGATCAGAGAGCTCCTCCATGTCCATTTTCATGTAGTCCAGGGAGGTACGGCTCAGGTCATTCACACCAACATGGACAATGACAGAGTCATATTTGTACTTGTTCTGGAGTGACCTGAGTGCTTGTGTTATGTGGTGGATCCTTGCACCCGACAGGCAGCTAACAGTAACCTTCTCCTTGTTCAGCCTAGTGAGTGGGACATCAGTGTGTCTGACTATAGAGTCCCCTATTACTAGTGTGTTGGGTATGTTATTTTGCCTTAAGGGCTGTGATTGTGTGTCACACTGGTTTTTTGAAATGTGTTTAATTGGTTTGTGTTGGGGGGTGGAGGTTGCTTGGATGTATGGTTTGGAGGTCTCTGTTGCTTCTGCAGATTTTTATTTAGAGCCTCTGAGTATGTTTTTGTGTATTTATGTGTGTTTTTTGCCGGTGTTGGTTTCATAGCTCTATGGGAGACTGGTGTTGTGATGCAAGTAATTCCCTTCTCCTCTTGACTGCCTGGTCCAGTCTTTGGTTGAAAAAGCTTAGCCTCCAGATTGGCTGTATAATTGTATCTCTCACATGTATTACTGTTTGGTGGAAGGAGGAGAGGGTTGTCTGTGTACATGAGGCAATTGTAACATTGCCTCAAAATGTCCAGATTCACCAGTTGGAATGGAGAGTACACCTGAAACTGCCCTTTGGACATGCCTGGATAGGTACAGTGAACCATTTTACTGATTGGCTGGTAAGGTCGAATAGAGAGCCTTGTCCTTCTCTACAGTATAGTGGGGGTCTAGTGCCGCACATAGCTTCCCTAGAGGAAAATACCTCAGAAAATGGTTACAGCGGCAAAATGCTTAGATGAATGAGATGAATACCCCTCTTACCTCCAGTGTAAATAAGCTATTCACCTACTAAATTACCAGTTTCGCCGTACTGACAATGAGGCCTGAAAAAAAAAAAACCAGCAGGGATGGCAGAAACTACCACAAAGCTACGCACCACACCTCACCAAATGAACAGTCACCGATGCAATAGACTGTGAGACCAGCCTCAGCTAAGCCACTAATCAAAGAGAAAGCATAATCCCTCACAAAGTGCCTCGTAATGTCAATTTGACCCTTTGCCCTAAATACCATCCATACCAATAACCTTACCCCATTAACCATTACCTGCTCTCCCCAGGACCAACAAGCCCATAGAACCACCTTTCCTCATCAAAAGTAACCTTTTTATACATAAATAGACCACCCACCTGTTATAACTGTCCCACTACTCTTGACCCATGGCCTACCTGTTCTCTGAAACATAAGTCGTCTCAAACGAACTTGCCTTAGCAAGTTTACGCCAAAATGGTGATTGCTTTACCCAACTACACTAGACTAAACCTCTTAAGCCCCTCCCCATCATTATCTCATTTCCTCCCAACCATCCCTGCCTCCTCTTAACCCTTTCACCTGTTCAACCAACTTAAATCCCCTTAATATTAACCTACCCCCCCCCCCATGAAGATGTCCCAGGACAACTTAATTTGTTGCCAAACTTCATTTGGTTGTACTGTTTGTAGGATCCTTGTTGTGGTTAGGCAAATTCCCCTACTCTTTTTGATAAGTGCTGTGGGAATTTTTACATCCAACTTATGCAGATAGGGCTTTAGTTTGATATCTCATCGGAATATATAGGATATTAAGATACTCCATTTGGGTTGAGAGATGTTTTTTGAAACATCAAATTGTTGGTAATGAGATTGTTGCTGTACAGTGGGGAGCATGGAATTTTCCCTTTTACCCACTCTAATGTAGTAGTTGGGATTTGGTAGGATCCAGGAAGGCTAGAACCCTGGCAAAAATACTGTCTGTGGTATTACTTCAATTTTGAATTTTCAAGATGTTGATCATATGGTCCTGAGATCTTTCAAACAAGTTAAAATGACCACTTTACAGACACTATGTAATGCTTTTGAATGGGTGATATGAGATAATTAGATGCATCTCATGATTGATAGAAAAATATATTTAAATCCCCCCTATCCCAGCCAACCATCAGCACATTCCAATGTTCTAGTACTACAGCAAGTCTGCTTATCACTCATAATCTCTCCAGATATGCTTTACCAGAGCTACAGCTCACAAGGATGATAAAGTTTGTCCTAATGCCACGTCATCTTTCTGCCATGGGGGAGATGTTATAATAATTGACCCTCATTCACCATTTGCATTCATCTGATATGACCTACGGTTACTCTGCTCTGTAGACCCTGCCTCTCCACAGGAAACACCTAGGTGAACATACCCCATTCCCAGAAAGTGCACATCCATCCCTCCCATCCCCAAACTCAAGATGGCTTTGAAAAAGTTTTTTTCTCAGCCATAGCATAAGTGAATGGATTGTAGTGGGCTGTGTCTGATTGTGATGGTGTAAATGTAAGGGTCTTACTAATAGGGAACCGATGTAAGAGTCTTACCTCCATGTTTCTCAAATGTTTACATCTCTTACAGCGTGGACTGTCAACTGTTTTTATTATTTACATATATATTATGTTTTATATCTTATATGTATTTGTTATCTGGCCACGGTGGTGGTGCTGCAGTAGCGTTGTCGCCTCACAGTAAGATGCTGCCCGGTTCGATTCTCAGCTAGAGCATCTTCTGCGTGGAGACATGCGTGAATGGGCATACCTTCGTTGAAGGTTGTGCGTCAGGGCTGGTAACTTGGCACGTAAAAATCAGCTACCAATCATTAGCGGACCGGAGTTCCGCTGTGGCGACCCCTAACTGGGAAAAGCCGAAAGACACAACATTTGCATTTGTTATCCAGGGCAGTACAACTAGGCAAACCCCCATTTTCATGAAGGTATGATGAAAAAAGCTCCATGTTTACATTTTAAAACATAAAACATTAGAAACACACAGTATGTTGTTACAATTTTTAAGCTCCCAGAAGTGGAGTAGAAGCATAACATTTTCCAAAGATATACATAAGCATGACCAAAAAGAAAACAAACACATGTCATACATATAATATATACATATAATATATTCATATAATATATTCATATAATATATTCATATAATATATACATATAATATATACACATATAATGTATACATATATATAATATGGTTCTACTTCACAATGTCGAATTACTGAAAACTCGAACTTCATATGGTCAGGACCATATGATTGAGTTTTCAGTAACTTAAAATTAGGAAGTGGAATAAAAAAAAAAACACATTGTTTCTGCAGGGTGGCAAGCCCCCCACCTGCACCCTCCATACTTAAATATACCATCTCCCTGATCGCACTATAGCAAGGAAATAGGAGATCTCCCATTCTGCGGTTCTGCATACAGCGCGGCATGGGAGATTTCCCTTTCCTCCACTGTAGCATGATCTCTGAGTTGGTATATTTAAGTAGGGGGGTGTGGGAGGGTGCAGGGGGCTTGCCCCACTGCAGAAACAATGTGTTTGGGTTCGAGTTTTCAGTAATTCGACATTATGAAGTGGAACTATATATATATATATATATATATATATATATTATATATATATATATATATATATATATATATATATATATACATACACACACACACACAGACACACACACACATATATATATATATATATATATATATATATATATATATATTTACATTTGTTGACCGGGAGTGTCCAACTGGACGTAAGTCCATTTTCAGCGGAGGCCCGGGGAGAAAAGCTCCACAGTTTAAATAGAAAGTAGTTACATTGGATTACATAGTGATCAACACTTTAACATAGCAATTACTTGCAACATATTTACAGATGAAGAACATAGTACATCAGTAGACAACTAGAATCTTTATCTGTGCAGTACATAACAGACATTAACAAATGTTACAATAAGAAGTTCCTGCTGTATAATAAGTACTATGCTTATGAGCATCTGAGCTTGCTATAATCAAGGTAGTTAGTGGAGTGGAAAGAAAGGTAGTGGTTGGATGGGATGGGTGATATTAGAGTGGGAGTTGCAAGGGCATAGCCAGCATGTTTTTAGGTGCACTTTTAGTAAAGTTTTGAAGTGGGTGCATGATGGTACGGAGGTAATTGTGGGTGGAAGGGAGTTCCATAATTTTGGTATGGTGCAAGAGAATAGTGCTTCACCAGCAGAGTTATTGGCTTTAGTGATGTGCAAGTGATTTTTGTTGCTGGATCTTAGTGGTCTGGTGGTGCGATAGGGTTGGAGTAGATTCTGGAGGGATGGGACATTTAGAGGATGGTTTACTAGTTTGTTGGCGAGTGAGAGTTGATACCACTGAAGGAGGTGAGGGAGTTCAAGCCAGCCCAGTTCAGCAAGTGAGAGACAGTGGTGACTACGGTATGATGCCCCTGTGGCGAATTTGGCGATTTTGTTGTAGCAGGTCTCTAGCTTGTTTAGATCGCATTGCCTTAGATTGGTATATATTGGAGAGGCATAAAGTAGGGTGGAGATAAGGTGGGAATTTGCTATTGAAATCTTTGCTGCTTTGGTGAGAAGTTGCTTATTTCTGTAAAACGCTCCTAGTTTTTGTGGACTTTTTTATGGTCATGGATATGTGAATGACAATTTTAGTTTATTGTCTATTTCTACTCCTAGCAATTTGGTGTGTTCAGTTGGTTATATAGTGGTATTGTCTTTTGCTGTGATGTTAAAGTGAGAGTTGCTTTGAGTATTTTTGGTGGATTGGAAGATGAGTAGTTTAGTTTTATTTGGGTTGAGTATTAATTGGGCATTGAATAACCAAGTTTCAACAGAGGAAAAGGCTTCCTGTGTGACCTTTTGCAGTTTGGGTAGGGACTGGGCTGAACAGATGATGGTTGAGTCATCTGCGTATTGTATGAGTGTGCCATGTTTGGTGGCAGAGGCTAGATTATTGGTGTAAACAGAGAAGAGTAGGGGTCCAAGGATGGATCCTTGGGGAACCCCTTTGGAGACATGTAGTTGTGGAGATAAGTCATTCTGCCATACAACGGATTGTTGGCAGTCAGACAGGTAACTCTGAAACCAGTTGGTGACTGATTGAGAGAAGGATAGGTTATTGAGGACAGAGATAAGTTGTTTGTGTGGGACCATGTCAAAAGGTTTAGATAGGTCTAGGAAAGTAGCAGAGGAGAGAGAGCCATGGTTTTTATGCTGAAGGATAGTGTTAGTAAAGGATAAGTAAGGCAGTGGTGGTGCTATGGTTTGGTCGGAAACCATGCTGAGTACTGGAAAGGAGGTAGTCTGAGACCTGAGAGTGTATGTATCTCTCTAGTATTTTTGGAGATTGGAGAGAGAATAGCTATGGGGCAGTAACTGGTTAATTCTGTGGAGGGTCCGCCTTTGTTGAGGGGAATTATATGTGATACTTTCCACAGTGTGGGAATGTAACTTTCTGACAGAGATCGGTTAATCAAGATGGATACTGGGCAGGCCAGAGCATCAGCTGCGATTTGTAGGTATTCACTTCGGAGGTTGTCTGCTGATAATTTGGTGGGTTTAAGTTTAGTTAAGAGTTTTTTTATGTTGGAGGTAGGTACAGGAGAAAAAGAGAAGGCAGTGGGGAGATTGCTAGTTGAAGGTGTGGGTTGGAGGGGAGGGGGGTTGTGTTATTTAGCTAGTGATAGTATGGTTTGGGTGAAGTGTGTGTTGAATGAGGTAGCAATATTTTCTGAGGAGTGAGGGATGTTAGGAGGAGGGGTACTGACTTTACTTGGGTGGAGCATGGAGTTTATGGAGGACCAGAATTGTTTGGGGCTGTGTTGTGAGGAGTCTAGGGCAGACTGGTAGTATTGGAATTTGTCCTGTTTTATTAGCTTTTTGACTCTATTGTGTAGTTCTAGGAATTTCTGTCTAGTTGAGGGGGTTTTAGTTTTGCGCCAGTGCTCCCAGGCTTTATCCCAGTTTTTCATTTCTGACTTAGTGGTTTTCTGTAGCCATGGGGAGGGTTGTGCTTTGGTTCTGGAAAATCTTATGGGGGCATGGTAATTAAGGATGCCCAGGAGGTTGTATTAAAAAATTCAACTGCATCATCAAGACTGAGGTACTTTAGAGGATGCCAGTTACATTCTTTGAGGGATGAGATGTATGTGAGTGGGTTAAAGTTTAGTTTTTTTGCATATTTGACGGTAGATGACAGGTTTAACTTGGTATAGGTATTTTTTGAGTAGGAAAGTTGGGGAATGATCACTGAGGCTATCTGATAGGCAGCCTGTTATATGTGCCTGTTTTATAAATATATATATATATATATATATATATATATATATATATATACACACACACAGAAAAGTGGAGGGCAGAAATTCACATGCTGGGCTGTATTCAAATAGAAAAGAGAATGGTTATAAGAACCTGAATTAAAGTGACGAGTATCTGATTGATTATTTCAGAAAAGAATGAAAGGGTTCATCGTTGGGGTGGTAGGACTGTCCAGGTGCAGAGCAGGTGCATAACCAAGAGTTGCACAGGTATTATTTGAGTATGGCTTTAGACAATTTCAATTTTTCTAGTTGTCGTAATTCAATTAGTAGGTCTTTTCACAGTTTAGTGCCATAACTTGAGTAAACTGAGTTACCAGCTAGCATTTTAGATTTACCAGAAATTAGGAGACATTTATTTCCTGAGTGCAGTTCTCTTGTAGGTCAAAGTGCTGCAATATATATATATATATATATATATATATATATATATATATATATATATTTTTTTTTTAAAGAAGGGCAATTTTCAGGCTTATAAATTAGGTTGTGTGTGGTAACATGCTGTGTAGGAGAGAGAGATTACAGAAACTCAATCCAGTGTAATTGCTTAAGGGCAACACGGTGATGTGTTCTGGACTGAGGATTAGTTGCAAATTTAGCAGTCTTGTTATAGTATGATTCTAGTTTCTTCATGTGTGTAGAGTGCTGGTTAGTAAATGCGAGTTGCATAAAGAAGTGATGCGAGAAAACAGGATGAAGCTGTGGTTTTCCTGATTCTGATCATTATGGGCTAACTCAATAAAATGCACAAGGCGTTTGACCTGATTTTTTTTTTAATGGCTTGTACAATATGATGGTCAGAATTTAAGTTCTCATCTATAGTGATACCCAGCAAGTTAGTTTGTGATGCTTTTTCTATTGCAGTATTGTCTTTTGAAGTAATGTTAAACATTTGTTTTTGCTTTTGGTACTGTTTTGCATTTAGGATTAGGTTGAAGGTGTATAACCATAACTCAGTAGATGAGAAGGCCTCTTGATTGACCTGCTGAAGGTACAGAACATTAGAAGCTAAGCAAATAGTGGGTATGGTCATCTGCATACTGCACTATGCTGGCATACTTGGTTCCTTTGTGTAGATCATTTATAAAGATGTTAAACAGTAATTTTTCTAGGATTGATCCATGAGGAACACCAACAGAGACATGGATAGGTAGCTAAAGAAAAGAGCTTGATTAGTAGATTTTGATGAGAAACTGTATCAGAAGCTTTAGGCCTAAGAAAAGATAGAGGTGAGACTACCTGTATTTCTGTGAAAGTTTATGGTTTTACTGAAACTGGGAAGGGCAGTGTTTGTGCTATGGTGGGGACAGAAACATACCTCTCATACTCTTAGAGCAAGAAATCTAGACAAAGCCATATATAAAAGTGGGACAAAGACCCAAAAATAGGGACACCTTTTAAATATTGCTATTACAAACTTAGAAAGTTGATAGAATAACAGGTTTTGCATTAGCATGAATTTTCTGAAGGGTGTGAAGTCTGAAACTCAAATGTCTGTTATTATTTTCTAACTTCAGTCTTTAATGATTTGCCACTAATTTGCCAGAAAACCACAATTTTATGAAAACTAGACCAAAAATATGAGACAAAAATCTGTACAGTTGAGAGGTATGGACAAAAACCATGCTGAGTTGGAGAAAGAAGATTATTGTCACTATGGAACTTGAAAAGCTGAGAATGGATATATTTTTCAAGAACCTTGGATAGTGGAGGTAGGAGAGCTATAGGTGTATAGTTAAAAAATATAGTGGAATTGTCCCCTTTGTTCAGGGGGATGATAAATGTTTTTTCCAGGGTAAGAAGACATAGTTCTCTGTCATTGATCTGTTTACTGGGACTGAAATAGGGTAAGTATGGATATCTGCTGCCATTGTAATATATTAACTTGGTAGATTGTGAATGGCTAAAGTGTTGGGTTTCAGGTCTGAAGACGTCTTTTAATGGTAGCCATTGGGACAGGTTCAAACTTGAAAGAAGGAGAATTGTATTAGTATAGATTGATAAGATGAAGGTTGATTACTCTACCTAGAGCCCCATTTGACCATGATTTGGCTATGGCCCTGAATACCCGTATGGCCCTTATATGTAACATGCCATATGACTGTAACTACGCTGGAGGGCTTTCTGGCTTGCTCCCCTCTATAAGAAGTTGCTGAACAAAAGCAGGAATACAAGGCGACCAAGACTGCAAAGCGACTGCTGGCTGGAATGCTTCAGCATGCTGTTCCTCCTGTTAATGGCCTCAGTTCATGGAATTGACCAAATCGATGTAAACATTTCAAGTGCATGTAATAATTATCCCATTAAAGGATCTCAAAAGTGGGTTAAAAGCAGACGAAGGACTGAGGAACTTACACTTAGTAATGCAAAACTCTTGTTACAGACTCACCTAGCTGGTCGCTGGCAGACAACTCCATGTAAATCAGTTGATAACCCCAATGCAAATAGCGAAGTCTGAAGTACATTTTTTACTAGTTAATGCTGGTTTCACTGAGCTGACTATCAGAATGAGGAGAACACCCTTCGTGACAGTTTAAATAAAACTTCTTGACTTTTCCCACCACTGACTCATCTCATGGTGACAAAATAGCTTGTTCTTGTGGCCCCGAATAATTTGGGATTATTTTGATATTTGTCCTGAAGATTGGCGTAACAGGGTTGTTAGTCTGATTTATTTTTTAGCAGAAATTATAAGCTAGCTAAAAATCTGCCAGCTGGTTTGTGTTTTGCTACAGTGCCAAACATTTCTAACTGTAAAACAGTTATGTGGTATTAGCAGTTCAATGCAATTAGAAGCTGTGAACAGTCTGTAAATCTAAGATAGCTGTTGCACTTAACTTAGACCATGATGTGCAATCAGAGCCACCACAGATAGTTTTAAAACAATTTTGAGCCATATTGCCTAAGGGTGCAAAGCTAGTGCCTAGCTGTAGTCTTCATGAGTTGAGGGCAACCTACTACAGTAGTCCCAAAAGATTTACTAATTTTTGGTTATTATCTGAAATTATATTGGATGGTAGCTAATAGTGCATAGTGAAAACATATTGGGCTGCATTACACATTGCAATAGTAATTACACAGCTAATTTATTGAGTTATAACTCCTAGTAATATACAGGTCACTTGCACACACTGTAGAACAGCTGCTATGCATGGAACATTGTAGTTTTAATGTTGTGACAAAGAATGAATGCTAATCATTAACCGTGAACTGCTAAAACAGCAGAACTAAATTTTTAGGATGAGAGATGCCTGGCACTGATGAAATTAGCTACATTCATTTCGCACAGAGCATCAGAACAACAGTAATAATTTCTGCAATGCCACTCAACAATGTACTGTCATTAAGTTAAATAACATTGTTTCCACTGTATACAATAAATCAGTAGTAAAATCAGTCACAGGTGAAATAGAGAAGGTGGTGAAATTTATGTCATCTACAATGTAGATGAGGAAGTTTCTGCCCCATATCATTATGATGAGTGCACTGTGCCCTCTCACACCCCTCCTGATGTGGGGACTGCCACTATTTCCTAAGTACTGCCAAGGGAAAACAAACTCATAGAAAAGGGAAAATCATATTAAAAAAAAAATCCTACCTTTCCCTCTTCTGTAATTTCTGCTACTCACAATTAGAAACAATGCATGCAACAATTACAGCTGAAGCTCAGATGTGCTAGGTTGTTGATAACATGTAAAAAAAAGTATTATCACAGATATGTTCTGAAATAACAAAAAATGTGGATATCATCAATGGTAAAGGTCAGGCCCGTTCTGTACCCTGCAGTGGCAGCTTATTGCTTCTTTAGCTATGCCAACAGTTCCATAAATCTGGAACTGTATTTGCAAGTACATTTGGTTTAATTCTGACTCCATTTATGTGTCTCTCACAACCGCACGCTGTGAAACAGGATATAGGATTTGATAATTATACTGTATGTAATCATGTTTCCAGTTCCTAACTGCAAATATACAGCTTTACTTTGTTGTCCTGAGTAAATCATTTCTCCTGTTTACAAGTTATATTTTGCCGTAGCATTGCCACATAGTAGCAGACATACAAACATGCTAGCTAATACAACTCAGATGTTTTGATCTGTACTGAATAACTGTGTTCTGAATTCAGAAAATCTGGCATAATGGACTGAAGTCAAAGAAATTAAATGCCAAGGAAATGACTTGAGGTTTCTGCATGACATGTACCCCCTTTGTATAGTTTTAGAAAACAGACAAACATACATAGGGTGACATTCACAGTGGTCAGAAGCACAGTGCATCAAATGAGTCATATCCTGACTGACTAGAGGTAAAAATGTGTAGTGGTTGTCTTCACAGAAAGCTTGTAATAGCTGAGCTGTTAAAAGGTAAATGAAAAATAAATGACATTTTACATTAGAAACAAGGCTATATTATTATTCAGAGAAATAGCTGCTTTTTTTCTTTGACTTAAAGTTCATATTCATTTCCAACTTTAAATGTAGTTTGGCATTTCAGAGTGTGCACTTGCATTCCTTCGCACACTGAGAGCTGCAGGATGCACATAACCCACAGCATGCCTAATCTTCAACTCCTTCGCAGTTGCATGCTTGACTGGTATCTGACATGACTGTACTCTATTAAGGGGTCATTTTCTGTGATAGAACTCTTTCTCTTCATTTAGTAAAAAGGCATGAGTCATGATAGATGAGTATACCACTTTTTTTAAAAAGCTATACTTGCAGTTTTGAAAAAGAAAATGCTGGAAGAAATAAATCAAGATCGGATCCATAATCTTTTCCTTGCCATGCCACCTGATGAAAAATGAAATGCAAGATACAAAGCTTTTGGCATTGAAATTAGAATCCTTCATTTGCCATACAACTGCATTTGTTATATACAGCTTCTCTTCCTTTTCAGTATTTTAATTCACTAGGAAGCATTTTCTTTAGTAAGTAAGAAATAGGACTAATAGATTTAACCCTGACTGATTTTGGAATACTTGTTCATAAAGAAAGATAAGGGATACACGGAGTTTACAAAATGTCATAAATCTCAATGACTGCACTGTATCAATGTAATAAAATAACTAATATTAGGATTTTCAAATTCTTTAATTAATTACTTTTAATTATATGGTCATATCACTAGGTCTGTCAGCCAACAGTCTGTCCTTAGACTCACTTGATCCAGGTCCCAGGCGACTAGAGCTACAAATGTGTGCCACAGTTGTATAATGTGTATGTTGTGTACGTGAAACATGGATCACAGGTTCAGCCTAACAACATAACTTAATACATAATGGACTGAAACAGGGTGTATGCTGTACTGACAGCCACAATCGTGTGCCACAACTGTATAATGTGTATCTTGTATATGTGAAAAACAGATCAATTCATCCTAAAACATAACTTAATAAATAATGGACTGCAAAAAGAGTATATGCTGTATTGATGCCCATAATCCCCACTCATTGTGCATGCTCACAGCTTTAAGCAGTTTGTAAACCAAACCACTGCTCTGGGCTAGCTCCCAGTAGAGACTGCACATGTGACATCATTCTTATTTTATTAATAAAAGAATACAATTAAAACATAATCTAGTAACAGAGATAATTCATGTAATAAACAGAACTGGCACACTTAAAATCAATCTTAATTCACAATATTATAAACAAAAGTCTTTATTTTCCCAGGCGGCAGGAGGGGGGCTGACCTTGGCCACTTTACAATATCACTTTCCTCTTAAAAAGTCAAGGTTAACAATAACAAGTCTCCTTAGACAAATGCTATGTTATTCAGTGGAAGTGCTTCTTTACTTATCACTGTTATTTTAGTTTTTTTCTAAACATTCAAGACCAAAATTTTCATTACAGTATGTACATAACATAAAATATTTTGTAGTATTAAACTGTCCTGTGTCACCCATCCCTGTCTGTGTTTGCCTCTCTAAGCTTTGACAAGGTTCCCTGCTCTGTCCCAGCTGAGAACATAGCATGCAGTTTTAGCTCTTGATGCTGCTAAAATAAATAGTTATTTTATCAGTATTAGAAAGGTATTAATCTCAAGTAAGTGGGAGACATAATGGCTTATCAAAGCAGTATAGCTTGCAGTAGGGGTATATGTACTATAGACTGAAAAAAAGCCTGGTCTGCTGTTGTATGAGTTTCTAGACTGTGGCAAATAAAACCCATAACATATGCATATGTATAAAATGCCTACAATGAAGTGATTTCTAAAATGGATAAATAAACAAATGCATTAAACGAGGAAAAATAAAGATTTTTTTCTGAGACCAAAGATAATGCTAATTGTTGAGAGAGAATTTGTGCTTAGAAGGGAAAAAAGATAAGCAAAGCAGGAAATGTAAGCTTCAATGTACCATCACAGAAGTAAAACACAACACATTGGACTGATTATTTATAGGAAAATGACTCAACACTCACTGAATTCCCATTTCCAGCCATTGGTGGTAGGAGAGGAGTCTTGTCTATAGACAAAAAACATGATCATTGTGGAGAATGTGGGCAGTGTGTTTATTTTATTGATTAATTCACTCACTCATTCATTCATTCAAATTGGTAGTTGTATTGGAGCAGTACACTGATCCCAGTGGACCATTCTCAGTCTCATCCTAAAATTAAAAAAAAACACAGCTAAAAGAAACAACTACCAGACTATACCGCATTGTCTTTTCTATTCCCAGTAAACAAATGTAAAATGAAATAAAACTACAAAAATGCCAAAAGTTCCGAACCAAAAAGATCTCAGTCCTAAAGTCCCTGAACTATTAAGACAGATTAGAAGCTCTATCCTTTTATTCAGTGACTTATAAACTTTTGAAGGGAGATCTGTGTCTTGCTTAAGTGTGCACCATTGGAGACATAGTTATCCTATATCTTTGTAAGTCAAATAAACCATCAATCAAATAAACAAACATGGGGCCTAAATATTCTCCACCAGGTAATAAATGTATGCTAGAGGGACAGGTGTATAAGCCACTACCTCCCAAACGTCCTGAATAAACTTTCCCTGCATGTTAAACATATTGACTCATTATTTTCCTTTGTATATACCCTGGATGAAGGGTGTCTAGGACTGACTGCAATGGACTTCCTGGAGAAAAGAGGTGTGTTGATAACATGTAAATGGGCATAAGACTGAACAGATTTAGAATATCTAGGAATTATCAGATACAGAAATGTATTCATTGGCATCAATAATTAAACCATTTGCCTTATGGATATAGCCAAGATATACACAGCAAATTGGAAAAAAAACATTATATTAGACAAGCCTGGATCTGTGATGCAGAGATTTGTAGCCCTGACTGTGAGCCAGACAGGGAGGGGGAGAACTGAAGGGGCATAGCTTGCTTTGATAGGAGGGTTTCAGGCAGTGGGAAAGCAGAGAAAAAAGCTTGGTTTTCCTGTTGGAGACTGAGAAAACCACTTCACTTACCTCAGGGTTAGGTCAGCATTGATTGCTGTCAGTATTCTTTAGTGAAGTGATGGACACTCAGCATGATTAGTCCATTGCATGCCCCCTTTATGCTTAGCTGAACATGCACAGGTAAGTTGGGCCATAAAGAAAAAAAATCACACTATGCTTGATAGCGGCACTAATGATAGCCCCCTCTTGTCAACTACCCCCTTTTGTGATGAAAAAATTAATGGGTTGCTTGGTCAGGAGTGTGCTGATGATTTATTTTTCAGCAGACAAGCCCTCTGTACTCTTTGCTGATTATATAAACCACCTACGAGATCATAGAATGGTGGGAAAAGGGTAAATTCCCCACCCCTATCCCAACTTTACTGTTATCCTACACAGAAAAAAAAAAGCCACAACATTTGATAAATTGACTTTCAATCAGCTGTACCTGAATTTATTCTGTTAAACAAGTTCACATGGCGATGAATAGTTTATCTTCCATACACACACACTTGTATGTATGTATGTATGTATATATATATATATATATATATATATATATATATATATACACACACACACACATATATATATATATATATATATATATATATATATATATATATATATACATATATACATACACACACACACACACATGCATACATCTGACTTTGTGTCTGTGTGTGAGTTGATATGGATGGATATGTGTGGCTGTGATTATGTATATAAAAAGAGAGATCTGGGGGAAATAATATAGGCTGCATGTACCTAAAGAGATGTAAGGTAAGCAAATGGATTATTAGCTAAATTTGGCAAAGCTTTCCAATCCAGGAGACTAGAAACAGACTTCAGGATGACCATGCCTAAAGTTTACCAGATAGGCCTTGTTTTCTCTGTTTAGGGTACTTTGCATGAGAGCTGAATGATAACCACTATGTACATCACTTGCAGTATTGATCTGTTGCATGTGTTCTTTATTATCACAGAAATTACAGTTTTAACTAAAATATTAGTATCAACATGCTTTCTAACCTGTCTAAAAATTATAAAACATTCACTGCCAATGTACTTGACAGATATAATTACCTGAATACTTGAATTCTGTGTTGCAGAATCCTATAGAAGCTACATGCATTAGTTAATGCTAAACAAAGATTTAGATGCAATCACTTTATGTTGTACTGACATTCATGTGATATACAAAATAGTGAGTCAGGTGTATTAAAATACACCAACATTTGTTTACATTTGGAACACAATGTTTCGGAAAAGTCACACAGCAGGTAATTGTAATCACAAAGACCGGTGATAAAATGATTCTCCCGTAAGCACTCAACAGCAGGAGTAAAGAAAACATTTGATGATTTCCTGGAAAGAAGGATACTGAGGTATTATACTGAGAAACAGAATTGAAATTTAAACTGAAAGGAAATTCATTCTTTTTATGCAATCTCCATTTAAATGCACGATCCTTTCAAATGCTGAATGTTAAAGAATGCACTGTATTTCACAAGTTTTATGAGAAGTAGTCATGACAGCATAATAAAAACACTTTGCTTCTAACAATGGAGTCACAAAAGTGCAATTTTAGGCATTATATATACTGGAGTAATTAAAATTCTTTAAACATTTCAGTAAAAATGCTTTTTGCACTAATTAACCTAATATTTGACATACCATCATTAAATGTTGTGGACTTTTTAAAGACATTTTAATGATAAAGCAGTGGATACTATGCATAAAACTAATGACTTTGAAGATCTGAATGCAATTTGGAAGGACTTAAAAAAATAGCAACAGCTTAGCAACTGCGCCTTTTAAGTGACTTTTTAAAATTCTTACCTGCTTTTAAAAAACATGTACTTTTGTGGTTAGAGAAGAAATGGAAATTTTAACTTTATTCATGCATTCTCTGATTATTCTTTTACCCATTTCAAGTCTGTGGGAGAGTTAAAACATTTCCTACACTCAGTGGGCATAAGGCAGAGGAAGCAGTACATGATAATATATCAGGCTTTTGCAGAATGCACACCTAAGCACACTCGTGTCATATGCGGTTATTTAAGCAATTTATTAGGTGGCCAATTCACCTGTTGTATGACTTTGATTGCTGGCCTATTAGAAAAGGCATTGACCTCCTAAACCAGGGATTAAGGGTTCAAGTCCCATCTAGGGTGCTATAATCTTGATAAAAGTAGAGCATTTTTGCCTCAATTCCTGAGACATGCTCTTGGTTTGGCTACTTCACCTGTGAGTTAGAGAGAACCTGCTGCATCTAAAGCCATCCACTGTTAAAACAATGAAATTAAGTATAATTTTTACATCTCATGATTATTTTAATATATTTTATAAGAATCCTGTACTATGTTACCTTTCTCACACTTCAGTAGCGTTTCATATTTGAACTGTTTCCACTGCTCTTGTAGTACTTAATTGTGTTGTGTCTGCTAGTTTTACAGGACTATAGTATCAAGATTGTGTGGTTTCACTACACTTCAGCTTTAAAACCAGCATTTTTATGTTAAGAAGGTTTTCTGACTGCACTCTTGTGGCAGAAGTATGCTGTAGCAAACCCATCTGAGTTGGAGGCTGATGGCGAAAGCTTGTTGTGTATTTTCGTAATTGGGCTGTAGGCCTTGCTATTGTCTAACTTTTTTTTTTTTTTTTAATCCTGTATCTGCGGTGGTGGTGCTGCAGTAGCATTGTCGCCTCACAGTAAGACGCTATCCGGTTCGACTCTCAGAGCGTCTTCTGCGTGGAGACATGCGTGAATGGGTGTACCTTCGTTGAAGGTTGTGCGTCCGGGCTGGCAACACTGTACGTAAAAATCATCTGCCAATCAGTAGCGGACCGAAGTTCTGCTGTGGCGACCCCTAACTGGGAAAAGCCGAAAGTCACAACATAAGCCCAGTGTTTGTGCTAATCCACTCTCAGTGCGATAACATTTAGCAGGGTTCTATATAGACAGAAATGCTTTCAAGTTAAAATTTCCCTTGGAATAACTCTCTCTCTAACAGACCGTACTGCTTTGTCAGAGATGGTCTGCATCTGTCACCACTAGGCTTCTGAATATTGTCCAAGGCATTAGCCACTCCCATAGTGCCATTTTTAGGTAGTGCCAAACCAGTAGACCTAACAACATAACACATTTTTCTAATGCCAGGCTAAAAGTACTACTGCTTAATGTGTCTTAACTAAAAATTGTGCTCCCCGGAAGCTGTCCTCACCTGGAGAATGCTGATGTCTGTGCAGTTACAGTGATGATGATCAAGGTTGCAGAAAGGAAGAGGTGTTTCCATATACATACAAAAACAAAAAACAAACACACTTCTAGACTGGTCAAGCAGGATGACTTGCTTGAGATGCTCCATGTCCAGCTGATTAAAGGCAAACTCCCCCACCACAGTATCATCACAGTCTACAGGTCTCCAACCATTAACCATGAAAACCACTCCACATACCTGAAGTTACTAGAATTCAGCACAACACACTGCTCATGGGTGATTTTAAATATCCCCTATAAACTGGGAAACATATATGATCAGTAACATGCAGACTCATAGATTCCTGGATTTTGTCAATGGATATGCTCTGGAACAGCTGGTCTGCACTCCCACTAGGGGCAGAAATATAGTACTCTCATTCATGGGGGAACATTGCACCCCCCAGTGTAGTGTCCTTATTGGTAAGGTCAGATCATAAATCATTTTATTTTATATATAACTGTAATGGAAGAACCCCCATCAAACCGTAAAGAATTTTTCCAAGGCAAATTACCATCTATTAAATGATAGCACAGAGGCCTGTGTAGAAATATACCAAATGGCCTGCACAACAAATTAAATGAATGCATAGAAACAGCAGTACCTGACCATACTAAACCCTGGTCTAACTGGAAAAATAAGTCTCCCTAGTGGACCCCTGGCATTAATACATTATACAACAGAAGGAAGAAATTCCCATCTAGAAGTAAGTGGGAGGGTGCACAACAGAGAAATAAAATCCCTCATTAGTCTCAACAAGCAACTCAGGGAACTAGTTAAGTCTTCAAAAGATAAATATGACTAAAATAGCCGTCCAAGCAAAGGATAACCACAAAGCATTTTTTTATTATGAGCAAAATCTTAAGGGGAATGCTCACCAATGTGCCGAGTTGGCTGTAAGATGGCACTACCAATACTCTACCAGAAGAAATAGCAAATCTTCAGGATGATGAATTCAGCTCATATTTCACCCATCACCTCTGGTCACTACCCATGAAATACTACCTACCATTCCTTTGCCTGTTATCACAAAAGAACAGATCATCACTGCATTCTCTAAAGCTAAAAACATGGCACCAGTGAGCCCTGACAGTATCCCAGGGTGCCTTTGAAATTGCTGTAAACATGACCTGGTTGACACACTCGGATATAACAAAAGAAAATATCTGCTGCTGCTATAAGCCATTTCAACACCAAACAAAATGTAGCAGAAAATGAAACAAAGACCTGACTAGCAAGGCTATCACATGTTCAGTTTATTGATAAGTGCTTTCAGGCTCTAGGCCCTTCATCATATCATAAAAACTAAGTCAACCTCAAAAGCATAAAACTCATCATCTCAGTTGGCCCCAAGCATTTAGGGAATTTAAGAGTCTGTGAGGATTGGGACAGTTCTTGCTGAATGTGTAGTGAATGCAGTGTGATTTCTTCTGAGAACTTCTTTATCCATCCATTGACTGGTAAGCAATATCTACCTAAACTTTATGCCGACTGCAAGAGCTCTAATTGAGTCTACTTAGCTGTTTGTAATGTATGTACTTATTTTTATGTTGGCAAGACCAATCGCTCATTCAAAGAGCGCATCTTGGAGCACCTTCGAGACATGTTGTGTCTGTCATGTTTGAGACAGTGTTAGCAATGTTCTAGCTAAGCATGCTGTTGCCTTTCCAATACAGTATTTTAGATTTTTAGTATTGCAATTAAGAAGAGTTTGATATGTGGTGATATTAAGAATGGAACTGAGATTTCTGAAACTACAAGCAGACAGGGATTGTGGGCTTAGTGCCACTGTCCCTTTAAAACCACTTTTAAAAGCTAGGAGATTGCTGCACTGATATTTTGCATTTTTTTATAATTTTCTTTAATTGTTTTATTAATTGTTTTCTGTGATTGGCTATTTTGGTATAGGTAATGAGTTTTAAGCTTTTGATGTTTAGTGTTTATGATCTGATGAAGGGCCTAGAGCCTGAAAGCACTTATCAATAAATCATATGTCTGGATAGCCTTGCTAGTTAGTACTTCTTTTCATTTTCAGACCCACTCAGATCTCTGTTTAACCACAGTCTCCAGACAGGCTTCATTCCAGTAGAGTGGAATGCAACAACAGTCATCCTTCTGCACAAGGGGGGGTGGGGGGGCAACCATAAATGAAACCAGGAAACTACTGATCCATACGTTTGACTAGTCTCATATGCAAGGCTATGGAAAGGATAATCATGCATGTGATTAACAGCAACATAGGAAATCTCCAGACTCTGGACCTATCCAGTTCAACTTTGTTAGATGCTGGTCATGCCTGCTCAATCTGCTGGACTTCTTTGTGAGGGTCACTAACGCCATGGATGATGGTAATACAGTGCATACCAACTACTTTGACCTGGCCAAGGCATATGACACAATACACCAGTCGGGTATAATAGATCAACTCAACAGCTTGGGCATAAATGTCTGTGTCACCAGATGGATAGCCAAATGGCTCATGGATAGGGCACATGTTATTAGAATGGGGGAATCCGCATCCAGCAAGATATTAGTCACCAGTGGAGTACCACAGGGTTCAGTGCTGGGCCCTTCCTGTTTGGGATATACTTTTCATATTTCAAGGCAAATGTAGATGGTGTTTGGCTGACCAAGTTTGCTGATGACTGCAAGTTGGGGGCAGTCACTGATTCACCAAATGATGTTGATATCCTACAGAATGGACTGACACAGACTAATGACTGGTGTCTGAGCCATGGCCTCAGACTAAATTCAAAGAAGTGCATAATAATATCCTTTGTGGAATCAACTGCCCCTGCAAATTACAACATTGAGCACATCACCTAAGCATGAACCCATTGGTGAGAAATCTGGGAACTCAGATAATGATCTGAGCTTTGACCACCATCTGTCCACAGTAATGAGGAAATCCTTTGTGTCTGAGCTCAAAATTAAAGACTTTTGATATTCAGATCTAAGGAGGTCATATAGCACTGTAATCAGCCCTCATTAGACCAATAATCGAGTACAATGCAGTCTTTGGCACTTACTTCACTAGGCACCTGCAATAGCTGGAGTGTCCTCAGAGGTTTCTCACCAAAAAAAAAAAGTAAAGGGTATAACCAGCAAGTTATATGTGAACAAATTAAAAGCCGTATCGCTGTTTTCAGTTTAGTACTGATTACTGAGGGTTGATCTGTGCCTGACCTACAAGGCAGTCTCTGATCCAGTCCTGATGGAAATGTTGTATATTTGCAAAGCTAAATGCATCAGTGTTAACAGCTCCAAAGTTCTAAACCTGATCTCTGACATGAATAGATCATGCTAGAGAGACAGATATGCGTCATAGAGGCAGATGTGTCATAGAGACAGATATGTGTCGTAAAGATATGTGTCATAGAGACTCCTCTTCCTCTGGAATAGGCTTCTTAGTCACATGAAGCAGAGCCCTTCCCTGACCAGTTTCAAGTACAATTTGAACCAATGGATGGGAAATAAATTCACTCCTGGGGTAGCATCCATGTCCCTTATGGACAGAGGCATTCTGTCCTTGATATCTTTCCCCCCTAGGGATAGAAAATTGTGTAAAAATCTCAGTAAAACTGGCTAGACTTGTAATGGCTCTTGAGCCGTTAGTCTAGTACTCTCCTATGGACCTATGTGGGAAAACATATGGCGCCCATCTAAAATGCATCTGGACATGCAGAATCTACAGAGATGGCAGCCAAGCTGAGAAGTGAAATAAAAAGTAAGTAGTAGGAGATTGTTACACTAATACACTACTTTGTGATGTTACAACTGAACTGCATTTATTTAACTTACAATTGAGTACAACATGTAAATCTCTGGCTACACCACTGGACTTAGAAGCTGCTAATGATACTTAGTGAGCACTCATTTGCTGGGGATAGTTGACGCACCTCCCCTGGTAATGGAAAATCTCCACATCAGATACTGAAAATCTGCTGTCTCCTTTGGACATGATTCTGAGTTGACATCATTCCTTTGACGTTGAGTTAAAAACATGTACCTATGGTGGGATTGCCTATACAGTTTCAGGCTAGCATAGTACCTGATGTGGTTCTACAGCTTTTGCATATTTCAAAGCAGTTGCAGTATAGTATGTCATTATTAAAAAGAAATGCAGAAGAGTTGATGAATGAAAATCTGTAGAAATGTAATTAGATAAAAAAAATGAACAAGACTTACTCTGGGCTCACATTATTCAAGGAACTGAAGATTCGCTTATAAATGTAATTGCAAAATGAGAAGTAGTCCTGCTTTTCTCTGTCTTAATGCACCAAAGTGTGTACAGCTGTCAGATCATCATGCACCAAAATGCTTTACCATCACATCATCATGCACCAAAATGCTTTACCATCAGATCATCAGATTCCCATTAAACAGTCCTAAGCATGAAGAAGACAACTTATGGAACAAGAAGTAATACAGTATAAGCTGTAGCGCTGCCTAATGCATTGTCGCTCTTTTATTGTGACTATGAAATTCTGAGATAGACTGTTAATGCCTCTCAGCAAAATGCTATTAATGATGACTTTGAGGTTGTTGTATAAGCTGAACTGTACAATTTCTGCTGTAAGATGGTGTGCCAAATTTTAATGAATTACAAATGAGCTATAAATCTGACAGTTAATTTATAACAACTGGATTCCATACAAGTTGCTCTGAAAGAGGACAAGTGTCATTTCACATACCAAAACTTACTTTTTATTCATGAAAAAAGGCAGTATAGATAGCTTACCCATTTTGTTAGAGGACAAAAATAATACACAAAACAACATGCAAAGACCGATATATGTGTGTTCCCGTATCTACTTCACTTACCCGAAAAACCACATCACCAACATTCACTTCACAAAGATGGAATGCACTGACAAACCAGAAGACCAACGTCTGGAACACCGACATTCTGACCTGAGCTAAGTAACTGCTTGGTCATTCTGAACCCCCACCCCAAAAATAAAAAGACTAAACCCGTCCATGTGGGGGGCTTTACCCCCCCACCCCCTATGTGGGGACTTTTGCCCCCCCAAACCCCCTTAATTAAATATACCAACTGCGAGATCGCACTACTGTGGGGGTAAGAGGCAAAGTTCAACAGGATGGCGAAGCGATTACTTACCTTTGGTCAGAATGTCTGTGTTCCGGATGTCAGTCTTCTGGTTTGTCAGTGTATTCATCTCAGTGAAGTGAATGTTGGCGATGTGGTTTTTCGGGTATGTAAACTAGACCCATGTTCCCATGTGTAAGTGTATATATGTATGTGTGTGTATCTCTCTCTCTCTAAATATATATATATATATAAAATCCATGGGTCTACTTTATTTTGTTGAATCTCATTTCACTGAATTTCATTTCACCCCTACCACTTCTCTGAAAATTCATATTACTGAAAAATCATTTCACTTAACAGAAGTTAGTATATATGGCACTGTGTAGAGTACTGTAAGGCAAGTAAAAGGTATATGCCCTTTTCCTCCACTGTAGTGTAATCCTGGAGTTAGTATATATAGTTAGGGGGAGTGTGGGGGGCACTTGTTTTTTTTATATTGTATTTTACAAAAAACTTCAAAACAATACATTTTAAACAATATACATGCATAGGTATAACACCAATGACTCTCTCCAGAAGACAATATATACTCAGACTAAATGAGTTTTCAGTAATTTGTGTTTTCAGTGGTGTGGTTGGGGTGAAATGAAATTCAGTGTCATGAGATTTAGTGAAACAAAGTAGACCTATAAGCTATATATATATATATATATATATATATATATATATATATATATATATATATATATATATATATACATGTATATATATATATATATATATATATATATATATATATATATTATTTATAAAACCTCATATATTTGTGTATATATATATATATATATATATATATGTGTATGTTGATCTAAAAAGAATCGGCTATCATAGTTATTTCATTTGTGGATTCTTGGGTTCATATTAGACTAAGGACTACCATTGTATTTATGAACCTAGCCATGCAGTATATATATATATATATATATATATATATATATATATATATATATATATATATATATATATTAGTCATGTCACATTCGGGGGGGGCTAAGGGTTTCCATAATGGTAAAGGTATTTATCTCAGAAACACAAGGTGCAGGGTTTGATTCTCTCTTTTAAAAGAGAAACTGCACTCAAAATGGCCCGCAAGGACAATTAGCCTAATACTTACTTATGAAGTTATTTATGTTGTCTTGGTGCTGATGGTAATTTTCATTAACGGTGAATGTGGTCACTTTGTATTACAGTCGAACTCCAGCACTTCCGCTGTAAATAATAAAGAATTTTCCTCTTTCTCAGCTGATGTGTGATAGTGCAATTAATAGATTTAATTTATGGGGGATGCGGTGGAGGTGCCCCTCATGTAAAAGACAAGTCTTCAGTTGTTTTATGCGATTGCATATGTAATGTGTTTGTTTACATTTGTGTTCACGTCACTTATTCACTTACTAGCGTTGATAGTTGATGATAATCTTATATTTGACCTGCATATACAAAATTGCATAAGAAAAACTTATCAAAACCTAGGTATGCTTTATAGCACACCAAAAACATTCTCACCAATGCAACTCAAACTACACTTGCCGCTACTTATCTCCTTCCCACACTCCTTTATGGTGCTCCCATCCTTACTAACCTTCAGGAATCACAAAAATCAAAACTTGAACAGGGCTATAAAAAAGTTGTTAAATTTGCAACAAATTCCACTTTCAGAACCTACCATTGCATAGCAATAAAAAGCCCAAATTATTTAGAACTACCCTATCAACTAACATATACACAACTTCTTACCACCTATAAAATTATGATAAAACCATCTGCTTGTCCAACACTAAACATTCTACACAACTATGTACCCAGTAGGTCATTACAATCCAATGATCAAAAACTCCTGTCTGTCCACAAACCTATCAAATCTGCTGAGCTTTCTCTGTACTTGTACCATTTTACTAAGGCCTGGAACTCCTTACCTTTGTCCATCAAGTCAGTATCCTCTCCCACATTCTTCAAAACCATTCTGAAAGCTTTTTCGCAAAAACCTGGCTCGTTGTTGCCCAACACCCGGATCAACTATATTCATAAATATAAACAAATACCTATTATACCATGACCCCCCATTAATATTCCAAAATGTGCACGCTGATTGGTCAGCGTGCACGTTGTAAATCGACTTATACTAATGAAAAAAGGTCCGGTCGCCCGGACTTTTTCCATTAGTATAAGTCTTTTTTAAAAACACTGTCTCGCTATGTTAAAGGAGTTTAACATAGCGAGACAGGTTTAAAAAAAAGCAACGGAGATCTCTGTTGCTTTTTTTAAAGCTGTCTCACTAGGTTAAACTCCTTTAAGATAGTGAGACAGTGTGTAAAAAGCAACAGAGATCTTGCTTTCTCCATTGCTTTTTTTTAAACCTGCCTCGCTATGTTAAATGGGTTTAACATAGTGAGACAGCTTTAAAATAAGCAACGGAGATGTCCGTTGCTTATTTTAAAGCTTTCTCGCTATGTTAAACCCATTTCACATAGTGAAACAGTTTGTAAAAAGCAACGGAGATGTTACTTTCTCCGTTGCTTTTTTCAAAACTGTCTCGCTTTGTTAAATGGGTTTAACATAGCGAGACAGCTTTAAAAAAAGCAACGGAGATTCTCCGTTGCTTTTTTTAAAGCTGTCTTGCTATGTTAAACCCATTTAACATAGTGAAACAGTAAAAAGCAACGGAGATCTTGCTTTCTCCATTGCTTTTGCCCACAGCTCTGATGTACTGCATAGGCATACGCATGCGCAGTACATCAGAACTGCCGCAGAATACCAGACAGCTGCGGCAGGGCAGCAAGGAGGCATTATACAATGCCATTATTTAAGAAAAGTAATTATTTTTTTTCTTAAATAATGTCATTGTATAATAGCAATAACCCACTTCTGGGTGTGGGTAATGCTGGATTTACCTACGGTTGGCTTTGTTTGGCCACTCGGGCTTTCCCCTCATGAACAAACCACGCCAACTGTGGGTAAATCCAGCATTACCCACACCCAGGCATGGGTTATTGCTATATTCACCTCCCTACTCTTCTTTCTTCACTCACTTCCTTCCTTCTTTCAGTTTCTCTCCTCTGGCTTTCCCTCACAATATACAGCCAACCTGCTTTCCTCACTTCATATTGCATTTCCTGTTTGTATTATTCCTAGTTACCTTTAATTTCTCTATAAACTGGCTAAAATTGTCTCTAAATATTAAATCATAGTCATATAACTTGTATCTATTCTTAACCAATGTTTTCATATTATATCTATTTTGGGATACATATTTAAACTGTAGTTGTATTATTTTAAAAGACTGTAAAATTGTTGTTAAAATATTTGGTAATACTTAAAGCTTTTCTTCCTGGGCCTCAGATGAAAATAGGTCCCTACCTGACAAGACTTTCCCCAGTAATCAAATGTCAATAAATAAATAAATCACTTCACTTAGATGTTTTTAATGATTTTAATGATTAACTTGTTTGACATATTTTCTGTTGCTCAAACTTCATTGATGATTTAAACAAGTATATTTTATATTTATATACAAATGTGTATATATATATATATATATATATATATATATATATATATATATATATATGGATCACCTTCGATTTACCGAAACGCCGAAACACAAATCACCGACACCAAAAAATACCGACAACGCAAAACACCGAACACCATTACACCGACACACTACACGTAAACAACACAGTACACTACATGACATATCCACTAGCCCTAACCCAAACCCTAACCCTAAGGTCCGACACTACCACACACTTACCCTACCTGCACCCTAACCCTAACTCACTTACCCACACCTAACCCCAAGGTCCGATACTACCGCACACTTACCCTACCTGCACCCTAACCCTAACTCACTTACCCACCCCTAACCCCAAGGTCCGACACTACCGCACACTTACCCTACCTGCACCCTAACCCTAACTCACTTAACCCACCCTAAAACATAAACCCGTCACTAACACACACTTACATTACCCAAACCCTAACTCCGACACTACCGCACACTCATCTTTCACACACCCTAACCCTACATCCCTCACTATTGCACACTTATCTGTCCACTCCCTAATCCTAAATCCCTCACTATCACATACTTACCAAGTCGCGCTTACACATTCCCCTTGTCGGTCTTCCAGCTGTCGAGATTCCAGCATGTCGGTCCTTTCGCATTCCTCTTCCGTGTGTCGGCGAATCGGCGGTTCGGTCAACTGAAGGTGATCCATATATATATATATATATATATATATATATATATATATATATATATATATATATATATGTGTGTGTGTGAATGTCTGTTTTCACAAGCGATGTCTGTACTAATTTAAGTCTTGGACTACAGTGGTTTACTATAATGTTGTCAACATGGACTCTGTCAAATACACTTCACATGAAGTCTGAACCCCGAATGCTGGAAATGCAAACACAGATAATGGGGAAGTACAAATCTCACCCCCTCTCGACCCATGTTAGCTCTCATCCCAAAATCACATTCTTTTTGTAACTTGACATTACCGGATTTTGGCACTGTCAGTTTTCATGGTCATGGGTCGATGATGCTACCATTGAACCGAGTTCATCTAGACAACATGGTAGTAAACCTACTGCAGTAGCTTAATAGGGTACTGATGATGGTTATAATTTATTTTTATGATAAAAATGCTGAGATTTTCCAAATCTAATTAATTTTCATATTTCATCTGGCTGGTAGGATGTCCAAGAGACTATTTTTTTGTGCATGCTGCAGTTAGAACTATATAATTTTAACATAGTATTCATATCAGTGAAGATTTAATTTCTCCTATGATTTCAGTATCAGGAAGTCACATTGTAGTAAAGCAGAAAGAGAATAGAGAAAAAAATGAAATAGAAATGAAGTTAAAGTATTCATAATAAAACAGGTCGCCTCTTGTATTTCTCTAATGTATACAGTGGATATAAAAAGTGTACACACCCCTGTTAAAATGCCAGGTTTTTGTGATATATAAAAAATGAGACCACAATAAATAATTTCAAAACTTTTCCCACCTTTAATGTGACGTATAACTTGTACAATTCAATTGAGAAAAAATCTGTTAGGGGAAAAATATAAAAGAAAAATGTACAATAAGCTGGTTGCATAAGTGTGCACACCCTTAAACTAATAATTTGTTGAGGCACCTTTAGCTTTATTTAGAGCATTCTTTCTTCTTGGGTACACACTTGCCATCAATTAAAGAGATTCTGATTAACTCCAAATAAAGTTCTGCTGTCCTAGTAGGATTTTCCTGACATTTACTCAGTTGCCTGCTACAGCAAAAGCCATGGTTCGCAGAGAGCTTACAAAGTATCAAAGGGATCTCATTGTTGAAAGGTACAAAAAAATTTCCACAGCATTGGATATACCATGGAACACAGTGAAGGCAATCATCACAGAGTGGAGAAAATATGGGACAACAGTGACATTGCAAAGAACTGGACGTCCCTCCAAAATTGACGAAAAGACAAGATGAAATCTGGTCTGGGAAGCTGCCAAGAGACCTACAGCAACACTGAAGGAGTTGCAGGAATTTCTGGCAAGTACTGGTTGTGTACTACATGTGACAACAATCTCCCATATTCTCCAAATGTCTGGCCTATGGGGTAGGGTTGCAAGATGGAAGCCTTTTCTTACACAGAAAAATATCTAGGCCCAGCTAAAATTTGCAGAACAATACTTTGTTTCCCAAAAGCATCTGAGAAAATGTGTTATGGTCTGAAGAGACAGAGGTTGAACTTTTTGGACTCAATTTCAAAAGGTACATTTGACGCAAAATAACACTTCACTTCACAGCACCAAAAGAATACCATCCCCATGGTGAAGCATGGTTGTAGCAGTATCATGCTTTGGATTGCTTTTCTTCAGCTGGAACTGGGGCTTTAGTCAAGGTGGAGGGGAATTATGAACAGTTCCAAATGCCAGTCACTTTTGGCCTAAAACCTTCAGGGGTCTGCTAGAAAACCGAAGATTAAGAGGAAATTCAGCTTTCAACAGCACAATGACCCCAAGCATACATCTAAATCAACAACAGAATGGCTTTACCAGAAGAAAATTAAAGTTTTGGAATGGCCCAGGCAGAGCCCCGACCTAAATCCAATAGAAAATCTATGTGGTGACCTGAAGAGGGCTGTGCACAAGAGATGCCCTTGCAGTCTGACAGATTTGGAGTGCTTTTGGAAGAAAGAGTGGGCAGATATTGCCAAGTCAAGATGTGCCATGCTGATAGACTCCTACCCAAGAATACTGAATGCTTTAATTAAATCAAAAGGTGCTTCAACAAAGTATTAGTTTAAGGGTGTGCACACTTATGCAACCCGATTATTGTATATATATATATATATATTTTTTTTTTATATATTTCTCCCCTAACAGATTTGTTTGTTTTTCAATTGAATTGTACAGGTTATAGGTCACATTAATGGTGGGAACATTTTTGAAGTGATTTATTATGGTGTAATTTTTTTATATCACAAAAACCTGGCATTTTCACAGGGGTGTGTACACTTTTTATATCCACTGTATAATGAAAACTGATGCACTGAGCTAATAGAAATACTATTTAAAAAATGCAGGGTCAACATTAATGTCATTTAACTAATAGCCTTCAGGGTAGGCAAGAGTGTGCATGCAAAAACAGCATCATTGAATAGGGTTTATGCGAAGCTCTTCACTTGTATGTAAGACTTGATTGAGCACATGTGCAAGGCATTTCTTAAAATTGTAAGATGCTGTAATTTCTTTACACAGGGAGGAAAGCAGAACAAAACACATATGCAGTAGCACAATATGTTTTGACTTGACCTGGCTTCTACTTATCTGCTTTTCATTTATTACAAATGCGGTCAACGTGAAACCTGTCAGCCATTTCCTGTTCACAGAAATGAATCTGGGATGACAATTTGTGCAGCTACTGTTAACACACATGCAGAGTATTTCTCTCTTTTTATGGTTATGGAGTTGCCATATTCAGAAAAGGGGGCAAAGGCTGTTAAGGTCCCATAGTAGAGATGTAGAAGTGCTTGCTCCCCTGAAAAAAAAAAAGTTAAATGTGCTTTGCTTGATTGGATAGTTATGTGAAGTTTCACAAACCACTTAAGAAAAAATTTGCTCTCTGAAAAGAAGGAAAAAAAATTTTAGAAGTGTGTTGCTCAGTTTGTTTGTGTCTTTTGGCTTTTCCCGGTTAGGGGTCACCACAGCGGAACTCCAGTCCGCTAATGATTGGCAGTTGATTTTTATGTACCAGCTTGCCAGGCCTGACGCACAACCTTCAACTGATTATTCAAATTTACTTCAGTAGTTTAAGCTGAAGTTGCATTAAGCATATTATGAGTTGTGTACTTGGTGGATCCTTGGTCACGTGGTGTGCACTGCATTTTCCAGCCAGGTATGGAAGAGCCGATCCTAGAATTATAGCTGTTTCAGCTAACACATCCTGGGAAATCATGCCAGATACAGCTAGCAACAAATGCAAAGACAAGACAGTGGAGGTAAACTCCACAATAATAATTACATTCAACACACCGCAAGCACAAGCACAGAGAACCCTGAAGGGCAAAGACTGTTATAGAGTCTTTTAAACTACAGGGACAGTCATTTTGTAAACTAATAGCATGCATAGATGGAGCAGTAACATAATTTAGACAACCATTTAATAAAAAATCATCTGATTCTCTCAAATCATGCTTTCAAATGTAGGTCAGTCTTCCTTTAAGATTAAAGCATGGGGAATTTTTAAGACCTGCTCAATGTCAAACAGTAAACTGGAAAAGCATGGGATTAAAAAAAGGCTCTCTTGTTTCACTGTTCTCTGTGCAAAGAACCACTGAAGAACATTGTTTTCTTCAGCATTTTAGAAGTGAGGTCATTTTGGAAAGTCAATGAGCCTGTTTCCATAGTCAGAGCTTAGAACATGAGCTATCAACATTTATTTAAAGTCTTGCATGCATCAATCAGCCAGTTTATGGTTAATTCCCATCAGCTCTCCTACAATTTACTAATAAAGATGAAACTAACTTTGCTTCTCTGTATTCTGGGCCACTGCACTAAGTAATTGCCTACTGAGTTTCTAATGACAAATGCATTGACATTCTGTTGGCATAACTTGACATGAAATAATGTGGTTTGATTGTTTTCCTCTGCTTTTACAATTACTTCCTCTACCCAAAAACAGTCAAGCATGTTACATCTGTTCAGAATGCAATTAGAAGCAACAGTCAAAGAGAAACCTAATTCATGTCATTTATCAACCTTGCAGAACTCATTATTGGCCTCCTCTGGGTTTTCATGTAGGTTTATTATAAGTGCACTGTATTCAATGCAGTCTTATCACTGACACATTACACTGAAGGATATTCTTGAGACACTCTGTTGATAAAATTCTCTGACAAAACATTTCTGATAAATTTTCTCACCTGAGTTTCCATGAACTGTTAGTTTTAAAAGTTTATCCTCAGTGTGTGCTCAGAATGCCTGCTGTTTATCAAGACATGTCCATTTACTAGTGGACTTCACATGTCTTCTAACTTTCTTGTATTCTCATAATCCAAGCAGAAAGCACAGACATGCAAATGGAAATTATGTATGTATTTACTTTACTAAATGTGCTTTTAATGTTTGCACTGGCTTTCTGTTTTCTTCAGAAATACTTTTTGATCTCTAATCCCAGTGACTTTAAGGAGACACGGATTATTACCATGAAATATTTCTAGTCTTGTAGATTTGCTGTGAATATAATTTCCTGTTTGGGTATTACTGCTTATTATTATCTCTTTAACCTCAAAAGACCACATGAGAGTCATACAGAGCAGACTGCCTGATGTCAGCGGGCAAAGAAGAGTGATAAGGGCATAATCGGCCTGCTTATCTCCTGATTTTCTCTCGCTGCATCTTTTGACCATTCATGATGTAAACACACTATTGACACCTCATACAGTTGGCTAAAGCTCGTAAAGTTTTAGGGACTTGCCAGCATCCGTTAGCATCTTCAGTTACAACTGAAAATATCTTTTAGTGCTCTTGATTATGTTAACGTGATATGTTTTCATGAACAAAATCTGAAAGCTAATCTATAGCCCAAGAGGTCAGGGATTAAATATCATAATGTTCAGATCAAAAGGTGAAACCAAGTATACAGACAACTGGTCACAATTTTGTATCACCTGTTAAATTCGAGCACAATTACAAGCTTACTTCAAGTGTTATTTATTTTTATAATAAAGCAAAAGAGGCAGTATAAATTTAAATAGCATAAAAACACTGAAAGCAACAGATCAAGGATGCAAAATAAAAAATACAAAAATTTATTTCCACAGTAAATGAACGGTGAGTGCTTTCGTGGACCAAGCCACTTCATCAGACAATGATTATAACTTAAAAAACTCCTTTTATGCCAGTTCATGACAATTAAGCAAGTGCAAAAATCTCCATCTTCATTTAAAGCAACAGAGCAAACAGCCATAAGAATTGCAATAGCATGTTACAAACACAGCATCATATGTAAAAAAATATGACTAATAAATATTATAACAACCAAAGTGAGTTCCTATACAAATAAAAATACAAATAAAAATGAAAAATATAATAATTTAAGCAAATCCCTTCCTAATAAAATGGGCTTAATGTTAATCTTGTAATTAAGTCCCTTCCCCATACTGGCCTTGAGTCTTCCAATCCATTCCAGTTCTTTTGTTTCTACTTTTAATTTTAGGTCTCCCCCTCTGGGACCACCCAACACCCTGTCAATCACCATGAAGACAAATGTATGTGCATCTCCATGAGCTTTGACATGTCTCGCTAGAGCATTGGTTTTTCGCTTCCCTCCCTATATCATACACATGTTCACGTATCCGATCCCTCAGCCTTCTGGTTGTCATTCCAACATAAAATGACATACAGATCAAACAATGGGCCAAATATACCATATTACTGCTACTGCAGTTGGCTGAGAGTCTGAACCTAAAAGCTCTACCTGTATCTGGGTATTTGAACTCCCCACTGTCATCTATATAAGTACAGTAATTACAACCATTACAGGGTAGGGTGGCACCTCAACCCATATCATCAACCTGTACATTCCCTGTTGTAACCTGGGTCCACATAGAATTCTTTTCAAATTCTTCTTGTTCCTGAAAGTGTACTTCGGTACCTATGTAATAGAAATAAAAGTCCCATTCTTTTGCTGTGACAGAGCTCAAGGCTAAACTTATTCAAGATGTCTTACCTTTTAATTCGTTTCATATAGACAGAAATTCTGTGGGGTCAAAGAGATAGCTGTGGTTCTACAGCACCACCTACACCTTCAGCAGATCTGATGACTCATTATGGACCCAACTACATAGTTCATGTTCTCATGGGGGAATAATAAGTGTGATACATCAGGCCAAGATGTCAGGCAGGGAGTAGTTTAATAGGTTCATAGGTGTTTACTAGGCTAACAACCACAAGGGCCGTTTTAAGCCTAGCCATGCATCCCAAATCTCTGACAAGTTCTGATACCCTTGATAAGTGTAAGCTTGGGCCTGGGAGATGAACCATTTACAGGTTACCTGTTTGCATCAGAGACATAGGTGCCAAACCAGGGATGAAATTCCAGTTTCACATCCAGTTGTTCAAGTTGAACTTGAATTGGGTTTGGGAGGAACTCTGCTTCACAAGGCTGGGAGCCTGTTCCATAGACATGATAGTCTTTGGGATACATATCTCTCTCTCCAGCAGGCCCTATTTAGATCACAGGCAAGGTGTAAGGGTTTAAAGTGGGTAATTCTGGTGCTGTTTGTTTTGTGGATATGCAGTAAGTCCATTAGAGTGGGACCTGACAATGCCCTGTATGCCAGGCATAGAACACCCCTCAAAAACCTGTAGGAGACAGAATACAGTGATAGGGCTTTGAGGTGATCTGCATAGGACATATTACTTACACCCTGTATTCATTTAGGGAGGAACCTCTACAGATGCTCCAGTTGTTTGATATGCCTGGTTAGGTACATACCAAAGGGGGCATTGTACTCAATGATAGGTTTGATGAATGCTGAATACAGTGAAACAATGACCTCCTTGGCCTTGGATGCCATACCTTTGTTTATAAGTTGTGCAACATGGAATGATGTCCTCACCAGACATGTGATGGTTAAAGGCTAGATTATCTGTGTCTGTCCCTAAGTCCCTGACTACTGGGTCAACTCTAAGGGATGTATGATAGTTACCAGGGATGGATGACTTCCCAAAGGATACTATTATGATTTTCTTGGCATTTAGTTTTAGTCCATAACTCTGACACCAGTAGTTTGTCTTTGTCAGCCCCTCCTGGAGAACATTTGTGTCAGTGTGAGATTCAATGACAGCTCCTAATTTGTAATCATCTGCACATTTAGTGGCCGGAAAGTACTGACTTTGGCCTTGACTTCTGAAAAATAAATGCCAAAAAGGAGCAGTCCAAGGACTGATCCCTGATGGGCTCCACTTGTGACTGGCCTCTTTGAAGAGGTGATCTCCCCAATTCTAACTTCCTGTGTCCTGTCTTCGAGCCAGTTGGCTATCCACCATGTGACATATCGGTTTGTACCTAACCTCTTGAGTTTGTCAACAATGCCCAACTGGGGTATTGTGTAAAATGCCTTGGCCAGGTCAAGTTAGGCAGTGTGAATGATTTTTCACAAACCATTGCTTTGATGACCTTCTCAAAAAAGTCCACCAGGTTGAGTAGGTATGATCTGCCCTTGACAAAACCAAACTGGGTTGAGTGCAATGTCTGGAGGTTTGCTATATCTCTGTTGATCATCTCCATGATTCTTTCCATGGCTTTACATATAAGATTAGTCAGACTTATGGGCCTGTAGTTTCCAAGGTCTGTAGATGACCCACCTTTGTGGAGAGGGATGACCGCTGCCTTTTTCTATACATGAGGCACAAAGCCTGTTTGGAAGCTACAGTTAAATAGTAGTTCCAGAGGCCATAATAGGTCATGTTTCATGCTATTTAGAAGGCATCTTGGGATGTTGTCTGGGTCCATTGATGCAGTGTTCTTGGTCTTAGAGAGAGAGCATTAAGAACCTGTTCCCTAGTGATAATAGGGTGGTTATATTCAATGATATGAGGGAAGGTGGAGGGGGAGAGATGAGTAAAGTTGGAGCTGAATTTATCGGCTTGGAGGTTTGCTATTTCTTCTGGCTCAGTATAGTTGACTCCATGTACAATGAGCTGTGCACACAATTGTGTATTGCCTGTGAGATTGCAGACATAGCTAAAGAATGCTTTGTGGTTGTCCTTGGCCTGGGAGGCCAATCTTACCTCAATTTTGGTTTTGGTAGACTTAATTTGTCCTCTGAGTTGTTTGTTTAGTTTGATGAGAGTCCTTTTATCCTGCTGGGTGCTGCAACTCCTAATTTTTGGCATGATCTTCTTCCTCTTGTTATACATCCGACTGATTTTGTGAGTCTACCAGGGTGGCTTGTTTTTTGAGTTAGTGTTGTACTTCTTCCTGGTGGGTACAGCTGTCTCTATGCTGCTACTAACATGCTTGTACAGGGTTTCTGTTAACAGTTCTGCATAGACAGAAATGTTCTCAGGGTTTATAGGGTCTTGAAATGTTGCCAGATTCTCACTTAATAGCAGGAGGTTAGCGTTAGAATACTTCTTGAATATTCCAGGTTTTAATTTTACTTCAAAGGAGACCATTTTGTGGTCTCACCTTACCAGGGAAGGCATTACAGTAGGGAGTGTGCAGCACTCTCCCATATTAGTGAGAACCAGATCCAGTATTGTTGCACCCCTGGTTTGTGTATTGACTTTCTGGTTCAGGGAGTTTTGTGTCTGCAAAATCCAGGAGTCTCTGTTTATGTATGCTTCATGTCATATAGGATTCCCAGTTAATAGGGTAATTAAAGTCACCCATGCATATGATATTGGGTTTGATAGTTAAGGGTTTCTAGTACCATTTAAATTCATGGTATGGGTTTCCTGGGTCATAGGAGTGTCCTATAGCTTGCAAAAAAGTGGTATTGGATTTTACCTATGGTGATCTGAACATGGAGTAGCTCAAGTGCATTGTCTTGTTTGGCGATCTTCAAAGTATATTTATTTATGATATAAATAGAGACACCTCCACCTTTAGTCCCTGCCTGTGAAGTAGTTGGTCTAAATGTGTAAAAGGCATTATAACCTTGCACTGTTGGTGTGCTCTCCATAGCTTTAAACCATATCTCAGAGACCACACAGGCATCAGCTTTCTCTAGGGTAAAGAGGGCTTCCAGACAGTGGAGTTTTTTGTTTAGGCTCCTAGCATTGAGCAGTAATATCTTTAGATTTTCTTGGTTTTGATTTGCTATGTTGGAAGTACTTTCGGTTTGGCATTGCCTAAAAAAGCACTATGGGGGAAGACAAAGTTTTAGCTAATATTCAAAAGCCTAGAGAGGAGAAGTGCAGACCATCCCTGGCAAAGCAGCATGGTCTGTTGACCATCTCTTTCCATGCTGACAAATATTGCACCCCATTAGAATGACATTAAAAACTAAGATGACTATTAAAGTCAACCATATTTTGTTCATATTGTGGCATCATCCTTGGAAAAGGTAAAATGCTGCTCAGTGCTAGGCTCATACCAGCCTGAGACATATGTTAGAGAGCTCTATGATGTCTCTCTTCATATAGTCTAGGGAGGTATGTCTCAGGTCATTTACTCCCACATGGACTATGACTGAATCATTTCTTGTGTGTACTTTGTCTAGGTGGTCTTTGTGATTTAGGAGGGTAACATGTAAGTGCATCATTATATGTGGGTCTCTGTGTCTGCTTTGAATTGTGCTCCATGGGTGCAGCATGTGTACTACTGACAGCTTTATTGACATTAGTAGTACGTTTATGTGAGAGCTTTGCCTCCAGTGACATTGTGTAAATGCATCTCTCACATATCCTATCAGTTTGTTTGAGAATTAACCGGCTGTCAGTAAACATCAGGCAATTTCTACATTGCCTCAGAATGCCCATATCCACCAAGCTGGTAACAGAGACAGTAGAAAAGTTCATATCCATGGCAACAGACCCTTTTTTATTGATTAGACTGCTGGAGTGAGAATATCGATCACTATTCAGAGTATCCGGTTTGCAACTATGAGGACAGCGCTTGTCACTGCAAACTTGTTGTCCTGTGTGCAGCTAGATACTGGAGAAATTTCTGTTGTCCTTTTACAGGAAAAAATGTCACTCAAGCTGCCTGAGTCTGTACAGAGCACTGCCAAACACTTGAGGGGAAACTAATAGGAAGACCCTGAAAATGGAAGGATGAAGTATTTAGGCAGATTCTGAAGTTAGAAACAAATCAAGCAGTACTTACTGAAAACAAAAAAAATTAGCTTGTCAAGAATGATGAAAAGAGGTGAATCGCATGAATGGCTACTGCCTGGCTACTACTAATGCTGGTCTCAGCACAGCTTCACTCTGTTGGGATACAATACTTCTTTGCTTCTCTCACCAGAAGCACAATGTTAGCACCAGTCCAAGATGAGAAGCAGGCCACAGCCTGTTTGGTAATCCACAGTCTTGTCCCAGATGATGCAAAGGTCTCTATAGGCTTGTAGCCTTTTTCTAATAGATTTCTCGAATAGCAGCCAGACCAATCAGGTACGTTGAGCACAGACACTCACTCTCCAACCAGAGAGAGAGTCATGAATCAATGCACTCTGTTCCTACTCTCACCAGGATCAGAATATAAGCATAGATTCCAAGCTGTCACCTATAAATCAGTTATTAGGCTTTCTGGCGATCATCAGTCTCTGGGAAATACTGTTACTGTACTCCTGTCACTAAGAGAAAACCGAAGCACTAATCACAAGATGACTACTGAGAGGTAGAATGTGGCCTCTCCAATAACTGGTGGTCTTGCAATAGATCCTTAAAGGTAAGATGAAAAAAGTGGTTTATTCTAAACACTCCAGTTTGCACTAAGCAGTTAGACATGAACGTGGGTAACTCAAGTTTATTTAGTTAGTTAATTTGTTTGTTAATTTACTTGATTACTTTCTTGCTTGCTGATTAATGAAAGCTTATATATTCTTCTCTCTGGCTCCAATTGTCCTATCTTTTATGTCAGAGCACAGCCCAGTTATTTTCAATGGTGCCTCACAAGTTTTGAGAAAGAGACATTGTGATGATTTCCTGTTACCCTGTGAATCCTGGCAATATTTCAATGTTCTCCGTTTTTTCTTTTAATTAAATTTAGGATCTAGCAACATTATATGCAGTACTAACTCATTAATTCAGAGCTCATTCTTGATGTTGAAAGAGTGCACTTTTGTAACTATGTCCATGATTCAAGTACTACTTTTGTAGCTATATCAAGTATATTAACTGTTTTTTTTTTTTTTTTACTTCACCGTTAGGTTACTGCCATTGATTATAAAAGGTAACTTTTGGCCACCACCTGTTTCAAAGTGCATCATTATTAAAAAACAAAATCAAGTAACTCTGGGATTTCTACCCACAAACAGTTTGCCTCCTCTGTACTTGATTCCACCCTTTCACAGTCAGAGTGTAAGTCTCTCTCTAGCACAGAGATAAAAGTGCTGCATGTCAGTTCCTTACAATCATTTTAAAATTCTGTATATTGCTTCTCCATGATAAACTCGAAATCAAAAATTCTTTAGCTTGGACTGAGTAATGCAAACATTTTAAAATGCAAAGAGTTAAAGCAGTTGTGAAATGCAGGTAACTTAAGGTAACAGATGTATCTTCTGTAAACGCCTATAGATGCAACCAGGATGTATTCTAAGAGCCATGATAACACGCTTGTAGTCCTCCAGTGTTAAATTACATAAGTGGAAAATCCAGAGAGGCAAAAATATTAACTCCTCAATAAGGTTTTGAATATCTCTCAGTTAGACGTTGCCCGTTAGATTCTCAGTTAGAGCGTCTTCTGTGTGAAGACATGCGTGAATGGGCATTCCTTCGTTGAAGGTTGTGTGTTAGGCCTGGCAAGCCAGCACATAAAACTCTACTGCCAATCATTAGCGGACCGGAGTTCTGCTGTGGCGACCCCTAACCGGGAAAAGCCGAAAGACGCAAATCAAATAAGGTTTTGAATATAAGCAAATTGAGGTTTATAATTTAAATAGAATACACTACTGTCCCATGCAGAAGCCACTCTTTATGATCAATACAGATTCTTAAGAAGATAACATTAGTGAAGATTAACCTAATAACTTTCCATGTGACTTAAACCTATACACTGTGCATTCCTACATTCTTGCAAATCACAGCAGTTTGGTCACATTCTCTAAACTCATTTCAGTCATAATATATAAATAAAATCAATATCTATTTTCATCTGTTACTGTAATACTACATTTTAGTACTTCTTTGAGGAGAACTAGAAAGATTGCAACCAGGAAGATACATTTTATAGTGGGTGTCGTATGTGCAAACAGCCTTTGTGCCATGTTTCACAGAATTGTTCCTGGTATACAAACTTACAGGTAAGTTTGTGTGTGTGTGTGCGCTTGTTTGTCTGTCTCTATGTTCAGTGTGTGTTGCTGCCTCAGACTAAAAGCCTCCAACAATTTATGAAAATGTCAAAAAAACTTTTATCAAACTATTTCTAGACTGCACCTTTTCATATCTTCAAGATGAATGTTCTTACTAGTAAGAGAATTCCATTCTGTAAAGTACCTACTTTTCCTTGGAATGAGTTTTCTCCTCACATCAGTTTTAAAAATGGGAAAATTAACATAAAGACCAGAATTTCTTGTTCCAGTTTCATTTAAGTTTAAATGAATCCCAAAGGAAGCTGCCAAAAAAGTATATGATGGATATTTCATTTATATACTAATATCAAGTCACCCCAAATTAATTTATAGCTAGCATAATATAAAGCCATCTGTCTCAGTTTAGCTGTACATCCCAAGTATCTTACTCTGCTGACTTGCATTGTAAAACATGTCTGATTCTTTCCAGTCCCACTAACTGGGCTCGATTATGCACACAAGATGAAGCATGATATTCAATATAGGGTGTAATTATCACCTTGTAGAGTGGAAGAACTCTTTTATCCCTGCTGAAAATACAGAGTAGGCTATCCTTTAATGCAGAGTAGCATGTCCTAATAACCATATATAACTTATTGCCATAGAGATGCCTCATATCTACAATAACATCAGGATCCCTAATTTTACATTATCAGCTTAGAATAACATTACTCATGGCATATATGTCTGTGTGTTTCCATGTCTATGTGTTTGTATTTTGGTGTGATCTGTGTGCCTGTTGGCTTATGAACGCAGTGTGCCATACTCCCTTTCAAGTAACCTTATATACAGGATGGAATTTGTATATCTCATGTGGACTGAGCTCTGAGCTTTATGATCATGATGTTTCAAGATGGCTGTGACAATACAGGACACAGTGCCTTTGTTGTAGCAAGAATGCATGCAGTAAAAGATGCACATTGCATTTGAGTTGTGCGATGACATGTATGCATTTCCTCAGGAGGGCAAAATGGCAGTATTAAAACTCTCTGTTCATCAGTTTAGTCCAACTAGGCCCATGGCCTCTATTTAAGGATAATCTCAGGTGGTATGTATAGTGATTGTGGACATTTGAGAAAGGGCATCAGGAAATGTCCTTGTCTTTTTGAGCACCAGGTAGCACCTGAGGGTTTCTTCCAGATCTTTAGCTAATGATGAAGGAAGATGACAGCTGTTGTATGCTGTGAATAGCTGCACGGATAGTAAATGAAGTGGTGCCAGTGTTGGAATATATAGAAATTTCTGAATTTTTTTAGGAAACTCAGAAGATACTGTCTTGCTAAAGTTATTAGAAGATGAAGAATCTGTTAATATGAAGTGATGCAATGGACTGAGAAACTGGCAGAAGAAATAATGGAATAATCTAGTCACAAATACAGGGAGCTGGAGAAGTAACCACCACCAAATCACAACACTCTTTAAGGATTTAAAAAAAAAAAACTTTAAATAACAGTTTAGTGCTTTCCTCGAAAGAACTCCGGACTTTATCAGAACTAGCAAAAACATGATATAAAGTGAATGTAAAAACACCAATCAGGATCACATGTACAATTCCACCCAATGAAAAACAATCATCACATCTCCTGTGTATATCAAATTAAATGCACAAAAACATTTTTTTGTAATTTGCCCTAGTTACATCTCAGTTAAATGTGACTGTAGTTATACTAAACAATCCCCTATTTAAATAAAATAACATGTAATACCATCAAACTGATCAAATATAAGATCTAAGTTTGAATACACTAATAATAGATGCCATATTATTTAATCCTGGGTGATTATAAGCATTCAATTTAATCAGTCAGGTCAGCTTCCTATATTCAATCATGTCCTCCCATTGGCCTCCCTTTGGGTTCTTGTCAACCTTATCCAACCCCAAAAATGAAGACAATGTGTAGGATTGTTTTCAACATGTTTGAATAACCATTATCCTTGCGCATAATGTTACACATATTCTAGTACATGCGTTCTTTAAACTTCCGTTCAGGTTTGCCAACACAAAAACATGGGCATTGTTGGTACTTAGCTGATGTATCTACCAACAAATGCAAAGACATAAGGTTTACAAGAGCATGGAGTTAAGCTCCGCAATGATAATTACATTAAACACACAACAAGCACAAGCAAAAAGAACCTTGAATACAATAAGCCTATGGAATTGCACATACAATGAAAGGAAACTTGAATGGTTACAGAACATGAGTTCCTAACCAAAATGTGGCCACACTGTGAACATTTTCCATATTTGAAGGTACCCCACTTCGTACTAGAAAATGGAGAATTTAACTGTTCCATACTTTGCAAGTTTTTAAATGTTTTTCCCCTTATTAAATCCACATGTGGTATATGCCTATTTTTTAACAATATCATCACGACAGGAGAAAATCATCCAGATCCTTTCCAAAGCATTTCTAATTTATCAATAGTCCATGCTAAATGACATGACCAATGATTCAAAGTATGATTTCACCACAGTGGTGGTGATGTAGGTCGATCTATTTTCATTGTCTCTCAATAAAGGGCAGTAAACTCATTGCTTCTGTTTGATACCACTTCTTTATACATCTTGGTAACCAAACCTCTGAGGTACCCTCTCTTTAAAAACATACCTAACAGTCTGTCACATTCAACCAGGAAAGTATCAAATTCAGAGTTTATTTTAGTTAATCGCATGGACTGACCCTTCACAATCCCCCTCTTCTGATGTGTGGGGGTGATAAGTATAACTTAAAACTGAATTTGAATAAGTGGGTTTTCTACATAGGCTGGTGACAAATTTAGTACATTATCAATCTCTGGAAACTTCAACATCCAAATACTTGATGTGATCTACATCTGTATGGGTAAATATCAAAAAGTAGTAGTACAATTAGTATGAATGCTAAACGTATCGATTTTAGTATAAGGGTCTTTCCAAATAATAAAAATATCATCCAGAAACCATATGTACAATGACCAAGAATGCAACATGTCATTTTTAAACTTAAACTTTTTTTCCTGGTGAATCATAATATGCACAAAAGACGGGATGCTAGCAGCCCCCGTCATGATTCCCTTTAATTGTAAAAACTATTGCTCTTCAAAAAAGTGTAATTGTTCTTCAAAACCAGTTCCGTCAATAAAGTAATAACAATTTCACAGAAAGCAAAAGAGGTGTATTCAACTAAAAACTCATGAAATCACTCAAGACCAAGGTCACGAGGAATAACGCTGAATAAATCAATATCTAGGGTTTGAAAGGTCACCACATCAGAATAAGTAACTCCCTTCAACATATTTAAAAAAAGTAGGAATCTTTATATAAATGTACAAATGGTTTCAAAACATTTCAATTAAATATTAGCATATCTGACCAGAGGGTGCATTTTAGCGCTCTCTGCATTAACTATAAGTCTTGAAGAAATCCCAAATATATAAGGAACCAAAAGATATTGTGCATTAAGAAAATGGAATACCTATCTCAAAATCTGACCCTCGTCATCAAGATTATTGGAAATAAATTAATTTTTGATTATGAAATATTAACACAATTAATGGAAGATTCCCCATTATGTAAAAAAAAACATTTTGTTTACATTGTTTTTCAGCATAACAGCTGTCATCCCCCTGTTGGGTTTTGTAACTCTCAAATCTCTATCAGAGTATACATTCCTTAACAAACTCCACCCGATGTGGTCAGGTAATGTCTGGTATTATTCCCCTTGCTGTTTACATTTTTTAAAATCATATTCACATAACTTCTCAACCAACAAACTAGAGGAATGTAGTAGGGTATTGAAACAAATCTGGACAGTTAAGAGACATGAAAGTTGCTTGTAAATATATGGAACTGAGTTACACTGCCTTCTGGCAGTACTAAGTGGATGATGGCTTTGAAAGCTGACAAAACAGTTTGTGTTTTTTTTTCCATTGTTACTGTAACTAGTAGTATGGAGCAGAGGTGAATTTCTTGGTATGCATGTCTCGAGCACATAAGTCAGTTAGCATCAGTGACTCGGTCATAATCCTTTGTGTTATCAGAAAGTATGAAATATTGAACAGTGTCATGCTGTTTTATGTTTTCATACTAAGGATATTACAGCTTTAATATGTTTAGGAAATAAACATATCTATGCAATAACATTTAAGTCTTTTTTATTAGCTGAAAAGCTTGTAAATGAATGTGAAAATAAGTTTTACTAGTCCTTAGAGGAATTGCATTTTTCCAAAGATAAGTATGCATTTAAATAGAAAAGTACAGGTCAGAAATAGAGATGTTATGAAAGTGAATTGAAAACGTTTTTGAAAATTGATGACAGAGGTACATGAGGTAAAAATTGACTGATGATTAAAACACTGGACTGGGACATGTGAATTATGGATATGTGAAATGTGGAATACTAAAAAGTGCACCATATTTCAAATGTGGTTATGGCAAATTGGAAAAAAGGGAATGCCACATACTGGAGGGGACCTAAATCATGCTTTATTCTGCAGTTGTCACACTTAGTTCTAGACTCTAAAAAAAGAATGTTTTGGGTAAAGTGGGAATTTTGGGTGTTTTGCAAGAAAATATAAGCTAGTTTGTATAAAAAGTGCCAGCAAATGGCCTGAAGAGTTTGATTGTGTGACTTTAGCGGATGACTGGAAAATCATGAAAGGAAGAGACAGGATGAAAAAAATAGTGAGAAAAGACCGAATGAAGAAGATGAAGTGGTGGATGAAAGTGAGACAAGACTCAGGAGGGTGCAACAGAGATGAAGGAGATATCAGTAGAATAAGAATGAAAAAGTGAAGATAGTGATGTGAGAGTAGCAGGAAGTTAGGCAATGGCAAGTGAAGAAGCAGCAATTCTGTGACAGAATGATTATACTTTTTTAGTCTGGGTTTCCTTTGAACTATTTTTAAAAGCTCCTTGCAGAAGGGCGGTTTAGCCAGGGACTTGGTTGCTTGTTATTGAATTGCACATGAGTGTGCTTTTTAGCTGTGCTTTTATATTAAGAAGTCCAGGATTATCCATCCTGTGGCAGAAGGTGTTTGCCTGTTCTCTCTGAGTTGGGAAGCACTCCAGGAGAGCTCAGAGTTTAGTTATTTGCCAGAAGGCAGAGGAGTCAAGCCTCAGCTTTTTTTCTCTTTGCTATATATGAGGATGCCTCACAGTAGAAGGTTCTCCAGTTCAATTCTCAGCTGGGATTCCTTCTGCGTGGAATCAGCGTTTCCTCCCTGCATTCGTGTGGATTTCCTTTGGGTGCTCCGGTTTTCTTCCACATTCCAAAGACATGCAGTAGGTGGATTGGACACTGTAAATTGGCCATAGGTGTGAGTTTGTGTGTGCAAGTCTGTGGTACACCCTCTGAAGAGGGTTGTGCCTTGGGCTAGTAATCTAACCCTGTAAAACCCTTTCTTGCTCTGGATGCAGTGGGCTCATTCCCTGATGTGCTGTACACATGGGAGCAAATCCAGGATATATTAGGCATTTTTGCCCAACACCGTGCTCACTTCCACAGAGCTCATCAACAGTTGGCAGCCTAGTCTGAGAGTTTGAAGGGTTTCTGCTGCATCTAGAGCCATCCAGGCTAAGATAAGCTACTTTACTTGCACTTGGTATTAATTGTGATTGTTACTGTTTTACTGCATTTCTAACGCATTTAATTAATTCTGTGACAGAAGAATCACTCTTTTTCTTGGAGTGTTGGTTTTCTGAACTGACTGGCTTTTAAATCACCTTGCAAAGGATGATCTTTGCAGACACTTGGTTGTTTGTTGTTGAATTGTACTTGACAGTCATTTTTGCTGTACTTTCACATTAGGGAGAACATGACCATCCATCTTGTGGCAAAAGGTGTGTGTCTAATCTGTGTGTGTTGAAAAGCACTCCAGGAGAACTCAAAGTGAAGGTGTTTATTGGCCAGATGGTACAGGAATCGGTTTTCTGCTTGCTTTAAATTAGGTGCATTCATGCAACTTTGTGCTCACTCTTCCACAGATCTCAGCATTGCTTGGTGACCTCCCCTGAAAATTTAGTGTTTCTACTGCATCCTGAGTCATCCAGACTAAGATAAGCTACTTTACTTGATTTTTTTTTGCACTTGCACATTCTTTTAATTCTGTTTTTTCTGTTTGACTGCATTTTTAAATCATTTAATTAATTCTGCGACTGAAAAATTGCTCTGTTTCTCTGCATGTCCTTTGAACTGTTTGGTATTTAAATCACCTTTGCAGAAGGTGATCTATGGTAGGGACTTAGCTGTTTGTTGTTGAATTGCAGTCATGGGTCTTTTTTCTGTGCATTTACATTAGGAAGAACAGGATCATGCGTCTTGTGGCAGAAGGTGTTTGCCTGGTCTCTTATGTGTTGAAAAGCACTCTTGGTGAGCTTAGCTTGGAGTTGTTTATTGGCCAAATAGTACAGGAGTCAGTTTTCTGCCTTTTTTCTTTTTGCTATAAATTAGGCATATTTGTGTGGAGTGGCAGTGCTCTGTAGAGAAACGAATGCTTATATAGTAAAATGTACATATAAAGCTAGTATTAAGGTTGTAACCTGTAACACAGTGAGGCATTTTGCTGAGTTAAGCTTAGGGTAGTAATTTTGCAAATAAAATGGCACTAATATATCCTAGCATTATCTAACATCTCCCCTTAACTCTAGAAACCACTCCAGAAGACCTCTGTAAAACCCAGTCATTAAACCCTATTTGACCACCATAATACAGGTCTAGAAAACATAGATATGCAATTTCCAATGTGTGTGTGACAAGCTTGGTAGATATGGGCATCTCAAAACAATGTAAGAATTGTCTCATGTTTTCAGACAACCATTAAATCCTTAAAGAAACTAACACGGTAAGTGAGAGATGTATATACATGACTTCTTCGCAGGCAGAAATTTCATCCTCCAGATACACCACTCACCTCCCACATAGACCATCTTATGCTGAGGGACTTAAAATAAACCTCCCCAAACTTAAAAGATCTCCCATAAATAGCAATAACTATCCTCAGCAATCTCTAAAGTACATACCAGTAGGACATCACAACAGACATATGCCTCCACCGATTGGTCTCCCAACATTGAACCTCATAATGCAAGCAAATACATTAACCAGTGCTCTTGTCATAGGGGATTCCTTTGTATGAAACTCGGATATCCTGGTCACCAGGCTAGACAAGAATGAGATAATTGTTGCCTGTCAGGAGCTATGATCCACAATATCACTCACCCACTCAAGTCACAGGACTGCAGGTACCAGTATGATTCTAATAGTCCATGTGGGTGTAAATAGCGTGAGACATACCTTTCTGGATGTTATGAAAAAATACGTTATGGATCTCTTTGAATATGTGTTACAGACAGATAGGTGTCTTCCATTGATTACAGTTCTATCTTCACCAGTGATGATGCCGCAGTATGAAGAAAAAAATATTTTTATGCTTTAATTAGTTTCTGGTGTCATTCCAGGAGATTCAATATCTGCTCCTATGGGAGGATATGGTTAGCAGACCACACTGCTTTGCAAAGGATGATCTGCACCTGTCCCAAATGGGCTTTCCAATATTGGCTAAACCTTTCTCTGTCCCCTTAGAGCCTTTTTCATGGAATGCCAAAATGCCAGACCTTCCAACAATCCAAAAAAAACTTCAAAGCAACCTTAAGGTGTTACTATACAATGCAAGGAGCCTCAACAAGAAAATTCATACGCTGCAACATCTACTCTGAAGAGTATAGACATCTGTGCCATCACTGAGATTTGGTTTAAATCTGTAGAAAGTACTCCAGCAATGCAAGACTACAGTCCCTTCCACACATTTAGACCAACAGCAGCACACAGAAGGACCAAAGGTGGAGGTGACTTGATCTACATCAGCAACAAACATACCTCCAAGCTGGTTAAACAGGATGTTGCCCTTAAGTTCATCCAGTTGCAAGTCACTATGGATGATGTCCCTTACCATATCCTAGCTAGCTAAAGGTCACCATCTATGCCCCAAGAATCTCATGCCTAAATCTGCTGGACCAAATACCCTATTCATAGGGCACTTTAACTACCCCTATATATACTTGAAAACATACGCTGCCTCCAACTCACAGGCATGACATTTCCTAGACTTTAACGCAAATATGTTGGACCAGATAGTGAGCACTCCAACCAGAGATTCAAAGATACTGGAACAAGTATCCACCAATGTGGAAGAGCACTACAGCCCTCCCATGTCACATTCTCCACCGATGAGATCAGGTCACATAGCTGTCTCCTTTAAAATAAAAATCAGCTCAGAAAATGTTACTAACCCTTTAATATTTAGGAAGTATTCTAAAAAATACTATATCCTTAGTGACAGTTTGTCAAAATTCTATGTACCCTGGAATGCGAGATCACAGCAACCTATGCAGAATAGTTCACAGAAACCCTGTATAAACATATAAATGGCTACAAAGAGGCTGCTGGTACCCACCAGAAGTAAGCCCATACTAAACATAAAAAAAAAAAAAAAAAAATCACAGTGGTGTAAACCTAACATTAACAGGGTATATGACAATTTAACAAAAGGAAAAAAAGTTATGTCTAAAATCTGAAGGAGCTACTCTCATAAAGAAAAGAGCTCATTGATTAAATAAGAAACTAAGAAAGCTAATTAAGTCCAACAAGACCAGCTATGAAATCTGTATATCTTCTCAAGCAACGGACAACCACAAGGCCTTCTTCAGCTATGACCGAAATCTTAAAGGTAACATACAGCAGTGTGTTGAACTGGTAGTAAATGAAACCACCATCACTAAGCAGGGAACTATAGCATATCTGCTGGTAGACAAATTCATCTATAACTACAACCCTCACCCCCTACTAACCTCTGTTGAAACCCCTTGTAGCATAACCTTTGTTAAGCTGAGAGATCTAGTGTATCTGCTGGTGGACAATTTTGGCACTATCTACAACCCTTACCCCCTTTACTAACCCCTGTGAAATCCCTTCTAGCTTATCTCTCAAGCTATCAGAAAGGAGTAGGTCCTGGAAGCACTCACCAAGGCAGGAAACACCGTCTCACTGGACTCCAATAATAATCTGGATAGCTTACTAAACTAATGTCTTTCAGCTTTTTCCCAGCTAGGGGTCACCAAAACAGAACTCTGGTCCGCTAATGACTGGCAGTAAATTTTTTAGGGTGCCAAGGTGCCAGCCCGACGCCCAACCTTCAAAGAAGGCACACTCATTCATGCACGCACCTACCTGCATGTCTTTAAACGTCATTCGACCGTGGTGAGGACATGCACTCAACACACAAAAGATGCTCCAGCTGAGAATCGAACTGGAGAACCTCTTATTCTGGATAATTTACTAAATACCTAAAAACAGCCCAGACAAAATCCGCAAACACTAGAACCACCAATAAGGCAACTCAAAAGGTTTTTTTCTCAGCAAACCCAAAAGACACTATGAATGTGCTGCACAGCCAGGATGGACTTAATCACCAAGAGACCGGAAATCTTTAAAGCTGAACACAATACTGAAAACTTCTCATGCGCTTTCATCCCTTTTGTCCCTTCAGCAGAACACAAAACACCTCCTCTGTCAGTTAATCCTCTTTGACTGAATCTATTGAAACTTCTCACTTTCAAAGTTGAAGTTGTGTGACCCACTTTCTTCCCTTTTCAAGAGTTCATTTAATTTGATAAGTATGCTTTCATATGCATGTTCATTAATATATATTCTACTTTTTCTCATTTCTCAGGTTGCTTTGCATAAGTTAAAGCTCACACTCTGTGCTCATTTTGTAATATCTAAAGAGGAAAGAGCATTGTTAAAACATGCTTGTTGGGTATATACTGCTCGTTAAATATTGTATTCTTATTATACCCATACAAAACAGCGCATGTGTAGCATATTTTTGATCTGGGTTTCTTTATTGGGGGGTTAGATTACTAAATAAGTAAAAACATTGATCCTTTCATCTACAACCCCAAAACAGGTTGCATGCCAAGTGAATGATGGACTACAACTGTCATTCCTCTTCACAGGGGTGGTCCCTCAACAGACAATGGAAACTACAAACCCATCAGTCTGACAAGTCTAATATGCAAAGCCATGGAATGAATTATCATTGAAATGATAAGCTAGGTCATTGGCAACCAACAGATACTGAACCCATCCCAGATTGTCTTTGTGATGGGAAGGTCTTGCCTACTTAAACTGGTAGACTGCTTCTACAGGATGACCAAGGCAGTGGATGAGGGAAAGACAGTGCACACCACCTGTCTTTACCTGGCTAAGATGTTTGATATGATATCCCAGTCAGGGATTGTTGACAAACTTGCCAAACTACCTGAGATGCATTCTACAATGAATAAAGAGGAGGAGACAATTACAGAAAAAGTTAAAACAACACAAAGGAAAATGAAGTTAGTAGGTGTATACTCTGGGCTAATGACTGCTAAGGCCCAAGTCTCGCCATGCAATCCATATGTAACCCACAAGTTTGATTTATATAGGAGGTGATTTACTGACTATCTCTGTCCATCAGAGACATATTTTATTTATTTTATTTAACATGTGTTAACCGAGAAAGACCGACTTGGAACAAAGACAATTTTCAGCGGAGGCCCGGGGAGAAATGCTCCAGATATAAGTTTCATAGGTTTCAGACCATGAGTGGATTTCTGATTATCTGTCCGTTGTTACAAATTGTGCTTAAATAGGAATAAGGGAGGAACTGTGCTTTACATGGGTGGGAGCCTGTTGCAGAAAATGAGAATTATCTGACAAACGTATCTGCCTCTCCAACAAGTACTATTTATGTTGCAAGCAAAATTTAGGTCTCTTAATCTAGTAGTTTTGATACTATTTGTTTTGCAGATGTGCAGGAGGTTCATCAAAACAGGGTCCAGGGATGTTTTGTATGACAGGCAAATATCACATCTCAGAAGTCTGTCTCCATTCATCCATCCAGTACTCTTTTTCCCTTTTTTGCATATGGAGGTTGGGGTTTCACTTCATCAGTGACAGTCATATAGATCCAAGGTTTACACCGCCGGGTGGCTAGCCTTGCTGCTGTAGTTGTTCTGCACCACATACTCACATGCACACTCACACCTATAGCCAATTGAGAACATCTATTCTACCTACTGCATGTATTTGGAATGTGGGAGGAAACCAGAGCATCTGGAGGATGCCTACATGAACACAGGGAGGATATGCAGAGTCTGCATAGAAAGCAGCTCAGCCAAAAATGGAACTGGGGAACCTTTTGCTTTGAAGTGACGATGCTATTCACTATGCCACTGTGTAACCCTTCATCATCATCATCTCAGGAGTCTGTATGATACAGAGTAGAGAGACAGGGCTTTAAGGTAATGAGCACAGGATATTGTGTTTACTCCCTGTATTGTTTTTGTAAGGAACCTTTGTGGACATTCCATTTTCTGCATCTGTCTGTTCAGTTACATACAAAGGGGCATTATATACTGTATGATACATCTGGTGAGTGCCAAGTACAGTGGTATGATGACCTCTTTAGACCTATGTGCCATGACCGTGCTTATAAGTTGAGCAACATAGAAGGATTTTCTTACTACCCTGGCTCATGTTGCCCAGAAGCTAGGTTACTTGTCTGTATGAATTCCCAGATCCCACACTAGTGAATTCACTTTTAAGGGTGTTTTATTGCTGACATAGTTACTTGAGGCAGCAGACTTCCAAAAAGGTACTATAATGCATTTCTTGTTATTGAGTTTTAATCCATGAAATTGTCACCAAGCATTAGTCTGGGTTAGACCTTCCTTAAGTGTGTTCTTGTCTTGGGAGTATTCATTGACTGCCCCCAGTTTGCAATCATCTTTGAATATGGTTAGCCAGAGGCCTTTGACATCCGAGAAGCAAATGCCAAAGAGTGAGCCTAACACAGAGCCTTGGTGGTGGTGGTGGGTGGGGGGGCTCCACTGATGATCAGTCTCTTTGTGGAGGTTGCCTCACCAACTCTGATCTCATGGGTCCTATTAATGAGCCAGTTAGTTATCCAGTATGTTATAATGGGGTTTATACCTAGTTCCATAGCTTTATTGACAATCCCCAAGTGGAGTATTGTATCAAATACTTTAGCCAGATCTAGGTAGGTGTTATACAACATTTTCCTCTCATCCATTGCCTTAGTGACCTTTTCAAAGAAGTCCACCAGATTCAGTAAGCAGGACCTACTTTTGACAAAGATAAACTAGAATGGATCCAGTCTCTGGAGGCTTCTGTGTCCTTGTTGATAATTTCCATGGAAATTCTTTCTATGGCTTTGGAAACAAGACTAGTCAGACTAATGTTTTGTAGTTTCAAGGGTCTTTTAGGTCCTTCCTTATAAAAGGGGATGGCCATTTCAGCCCTCCATTCAAATTACACAAAGCCTGTTTGAAGACATTAATTAAATGATTACTCCAGGGTTCCTGATAAGTAATGTTTTAGTCTATACACAGGACATCCTGGTATGTTATTAGGGCTCATTGAGATTGAGTTCTTGGCTTTAGTGAGTGCAGCCAGTATATATTCCCTAGTTATAGTTGGTGAGGTTATGTTTGAGAGTATTTTTGGGGGATGGTTGAGGGGGGCAAGAGGAGGGTGAAGTTGGAATTGAATTTGTTCACTGACAAGTTCACTACATTGCCAGGCTTGGTGAATGTGGCACCTTTAACCACCAGTTCAGTAAACTCTTGTGTGCTGCCCTTGAGGTTTCTGACAGCTGTGGAAAGTCTTATGGTTATCTTTCACCTGGGAGGCTATCTTAAGCTCAAGGCTGACTTTTCTTGACATAATTAGCTTTCTTAGCTGCCCATTTGGTTTGATGACCAAGTCTTTATCTTCATGGGAATTGACCTTCCTGATTTTTGCTATATTTTTCTTTTATTGTATATCCTGTTTAATTTAGTATGTCAGAGAAAGCAGCAGTCTCAGATAAATTGTTGCATATATGATCAAGATGTTGATATTGGAGTATTGGCTCCTAAGGGTACCCAGAGGCATATGAAGATAACAGTGTATCCGAGATGATTTGAAAATATGCATTATTGTGCCAGTGCGTAAAAACAAAAGGAACATCCAGAGCTATTGGCAGTACAGTGGTATACGTCTGTCACATTGCATGAACGTTCTGGAGAAAGTGAATGAAAAACGAATATTCATAGTTGTAGAGAGTAAGATGGGAAGTGAGCAGTTCAGATTCAGATCCGGATGCAGTACAACAGACCCTATGTTTTCAGTGTGCCAAATGGTTGAGAAGTAGAAGCTAGAGATGAGAAAAGAGTCCAACTAGACATTGCTAGATTTGGAGAAGGCATATAACAAGGTCCCGAGAAAGCTGATTTTGGCAGTCCTGCAGTAGTTCAAAGTCCCAAAAACACTGATAGAATTAGGGCAGGCTATGTGCAAGGACCCAGTGACTCAAGTACGAGCAGTGTTTGGTCTGACAGAGGGGTTCCCAATGGTAGTGGCTGTGCAGCAGGGTCCAGCTCTGAGCCCACTGCTGTTCATACTGGTGATGGACTACATCTGTAAACAAGCTGGAGAGGAGAGATCAACAAATTTGCTGTATGCAGATGATGTGGCATTGCAGGCAGACTATGAGCAATAATGTCAGTAAAAGGTAAGGAAATGGAATGCAAAACTGAAAGCACATAGGATGAAACAGAGTGCAGATAAGACAGCTATTATAGCAACAAATGGGGGAAATCAGAAGAAGTTGAAAATTGAGATAGTAAGCAAAATAGTGGTACGGTTTAACAGCTTCAAGTTTCTGGGAGGAGTGATGGAGGAGAAGGGAAGTCTGAGTGACGAGGCCAAAGATGGTCAGTGGGGCAGCAGCCAATTGGCACAGAGTGGCCAGGGGTATTATATACATTATATACACTTTGATTTGCTCTGCCACCTCCCCCTTTAAGTCGGCAGACTCTATCCCAAAATGTTTTAATACTGTTGAAAATTGGCTCTGTAATCAATGTCTCCTATTAAATCCCAACAAAACGAAGCTACTGCTTTTCTCCCCCACTTCTAAAACCTCTGATCTGACCTTTACTATAAAATCTAACAATGGCACTGTCATTGTCCCAGATCCCAGTACCAAACTCTTAGGTGTAACAGTTGATAATAACCTCAAGTTTGATACACATATTAATCAAATTATTAAAAATGTTAATAAAAAACTTGGCTCACTATACAAGATCAAACCTTTCCTCACTACACTAGCTAGGACGGTAATTGCCCGTACACATCTACTTTCTACCCTCCTTTATACATCCCCCCTTTTCACAAACTTGAGTAAGTCTGACCTTAATAAACTCTCTAGCTGCTTTAATCATATTGCTAGATTTGCACCTGGAGCAGCATACAGAACACACCACTGTCTGAACCTAAAGACTCTAGGGTGGCTAGAATTGCCTATCCAACTTCAGTACAATCGGCTAATAGTAGCACATAAAATTCTCTACCAACCTGAAAACACACCTGTGCTTACAAAAATGATTACCCCTTACAGCAAACTCAAGGCACTTCGTTCATCCAATAAATTACTAGTCCAAACCCTCAAAAGCAAAAACTCAGCTGGAGACTCTCTCTATGCCATCTCTGTTGGCAAAATATGGAACTCGCTTCCTGCTGAGCTTACTTAAGAACCCGTTCTAACCCAATTAAAAAAAAGTCTAAAACAGTGCTTTAAAAGGCAATGGCCATGTCCTTGCTCTAACCCTGACTAACTCTGCCAGTATAAACATGTGCTGAAGAGGTCTTTTGGCCACCCCTACATTGCTTCCTAATTGTTACACTATAACAAATCTGATTTATATATGGCAGAATGAATTACTTTTATCATATGTATTGTATCTGTAACAGTGCTTTAACTTCTTTAATGTAACAGTTTTTCCTGTATGTATTTATGGACCTTTTTTCCCCAGGCCTCCATTGAAAATGGTCAAGTATCCAGTCGGACTATCCCAGTCAACAGATGTAAAATAAAATAAAAAAAATATGACAGAAGAATGCCAAAGAATCAGAAATGTAAGGTGGTGTGACCAGTACTACTGTAGCATACAGAAACCTGGGCAGTAAAGGCAGAGCACTTGAGGAAGCTAGAGGTGACTGAGATGATGTGCCGGAGATGGTGGTAGGATGCACACTGTGGGACAAAGAAATGAGGACATTAGAGCAGAGCCAAAGTAAACCCAGTTACAGAGAACAGATTACAGGGATTTGGGCAGATGTGCAGTAAAGCAGAAGACAGTCTGGTGAAGATTTGGGACACTCAGGAAAAAGTCATGAGGAAAGGAAGGCATCCTGCAAAGAGATGGATGGATTATGTGGTAGATGAGTTGTAAGAGTCAGGCATGATTGTCAAAGAAGGTAGGACAGTGGCATTGAATACAGAGAGAGATGGCGACAGTTCACACAACCCACAGATCCCATGCAGAAAAAAGGGATTGATGATAATGATTACCAGACAGGCCCTAAATCCCCAAGTAACTTGTTAGATTGCCAGCTGGCTCACTGTATACCCAAGAAGTCAAGAATGGTGAGACCATCTCCACCGAGAGACAGGTCACCAGAAAAATGCCTCATGGCTCCTTACTGGGACCATTCTTGTTTGGAATCTACATCTCAGACGTCAAAGCTAAGGTCAAGGTCCACTGGCTCAACAAGTTTGCAGATGACCGTAAATTGGGAGGTATCATAGATACCTCCCAAGACACTATTATCCCGCAAGAGGTTTAAACACAGACGAATAACTGCTGTCAAAGTCTCAGATTAAAATTGAATGCCAAGAAGTGCATTATAGTGTCCTTTGGGAAAAAGTCCAACCAAGCTAATTACTGCATTGATAAAACACCCCTAATAGGTGAGCCATTAGTTGGGGATCTTAGAAAATATATTTAGACAGTAAGCCTGCCTTTGAACAACATGTGGCCAAGATGGTAAGAAAATTATGCTATGTCATCAAACTTATAAATATGGACATGACATCCAGGTCTAGAGGAATTATAGTACCACTTTACTTGGCCCTGAACAGACCCATCATTGTGTACAGTGCCATCTTCAGCATGTACTTTACTAGACATTTACAACAGCTGGCATTCCCACAGAGGTTTATCATTAGCAAAATTCAGGGTATTAACACATTGTGCACTGATTGCCTTAAGGCCCTATCTGTACAGGTGACTGAGAGGCAATTTATGCCTGGCATATAAGGTATCCTCAGATCTAGCTCTGATACAAAATGAATAGTATCAGAAGCATTAGATCCAAGCATTTAAACTGCAAGACAGACCAATGTGTGACTTAATGGATCCACTCATTATGGAATAAGTTCCCTGAACCTATTCAAACATGACCTTGACCCTTGGATGGGAAATAGTAAATTCACCCCTGGTCTTTGATGGAAATAGCTCAACAGTAAGTAAAATATTACCTAACTAATACCCCTACCCAAAAACTACCTCCTAATTTACATATGTTTGAAGAAATAATTTAAAAAAGTGCTGCTGTTAATGTTTTATTTTACATTTGAGGTGGTGCACTGATCACAACTGAACATTTGCAGGTACTGACCAGGTGAAATATTACAACATTTAATGATAGTGGTTTGCATTTTAGTTTTAGGAAAACAAATGTAAGATAACCTAGGATAAGAAAATAATGAGAGAGGTTATGAGGAATGAGACTATATTTGCATAAAGATAAAAAGCTTGCAAATGTGCATGGAAGTTTAAGGACTTCATTTTGTTTGCAGAAAACATGAAAGAAAAGGAGGGGGGGGGGTATGAAGATGGCAGAGTTTTAATAACCATTTGGCTTTGTTGGCTAAGACTGGAGGAAATGGAAAGTAATTATAGAAGGGGTAAAATAAGTAAACAAGTTTGTTAGTAAAGGAGATCATGAGAGAAGAGAACATTTTGTTATGAAGGGATCATTAGTAATGTAATTCTACAGGAACTAGTGTAATTGTGAATAGTGCATTAAGAGTAATATAAAAAGGTATACATACTGTCAGAATGGCAGGAATGAAAAAGTAGCAGAGAAAAATATGAGAGAATGAGGAAAAAGTGTTAAAATACATGGAAGAAGACTGAATATGTAATTGGATTGAAATCAAAGTTATATAAGTTTAATAACTATAGAATGAAAGTAAAGCTGTATAAGCAGAATTATTTTTCCTAAAAAGAAAAAAAATATATTTTCTAAAAAGAAAAAAGGAAGAGGTTTCACCCTTTTGGAGAAAGAGGTGATATTCATAGATGATGAATGATAAGATAGGGATAGTAAAACATATGTAGAATTAAGTAGTGAAAAGCTATTTAGAAAAAAAGTATAAAAAAATAGTGGTGAAAGAACATAAGTGGAGGGCAAAAATGTTAAGGAAGGACACGATAGGAAAACTAGAAAAGAAAATTGAAACAGAAGAAATTTTATATAGTTATTAACTGGGTAAGCCCAGTGGACACAAGCATCCTTTTCTGGGGGCAAACCAGGAGCACAGTTTGGTCAGTTGGCTTTCACAGAATTACATCGAAAACATAGGCAAGTGGAAGGAATCAAATTCTGTACCCCTGACTACAACAGTCAGCTCATTAAGGCTCATAGCATAGTCCTCTGTGCTGATTGCCAGAATTAGGAGAGTTTTAAAAGAGGGTAATGAAAAGTTGGTGTTAGGACCAGGTGAACTGAGCTAGGTGTTTTATAACGGAATATTAGAAGAAGATAATAGTGTTTTTTTGGATGAATGAGTGGAGGATGGTATTACAGACGAAGAGGTACATGTACTGGGTCAATATGTTTGTATGGAATAATGAAGAGAGATAAAGAATGAAGAAATGGAGGCCTATAACACAAGGGATTATTTGAGACTACTGCAAAAAACTCAGAAGGTATTACAGACAGCTGTAGGTCAGGTGTATGGGATACAATCTAGAAACATTGGTGCCTTGCTAATTATAGTGAAGGAAGACAAGCACTGCATTGGGAGGGAAAAGGAGACGAGAGAGTATTTGCTTAAATTTTGGCAAATGTGTTTAATAATGTATGCCATAATGAAATGTGAGTGATTTGAAAGAGTACAGAGTGGCAAAGTGGGAGGTTTTTTTATGTTTTGGAGTTACAACTGATATGTGACTGCTAATGTTGTTGTTTACTACTTTACTCAAGGTTTTCAGTTTTGCATTGTTTCGTTTTTCCCCTCTTATGTATTGGAGGTGCTTTTAGCCTGAATCGGTTTTGCTTTACATTTGCTTTATTTTATAATATGTTTTTTTTCTTTTAGTTTTAAAAGTAGTTGTTTATTGCAAGCTAGCAGATATTTCTTTCCTGTTCTCTGTTCTGATCGCAGAGGTTAAAGTTAGATGATCTGTAGGAGGAGTTGAGAAATGGCATTTATTATTTAAGCTGGGAAGAATAGCAAAACTTGTTGATCTTTTAAAGCTGTTACTGACCTGTGACTGCTGCTACTGTTGCTCTGAAACCATTTTAGAATTCAACATTTGAGGTCTGATACTATGTATTGCTTCTATTCTTTGGTCTTTTTTGTTACAATGTTATTGTCTACTAACTGTTGCAGGTGCTTCAGACTCGTACTTTGTTTCTGTTGTGCTCAGTAGCTCTTGAGTGACCCTGCCCATTCTGTATATTTAACTTTGGAAGCTCCTCCCAGACTCGACTTGCTCATACTAATGAGCCCTAGAAGTTCAAACTAGGAAGGTCCTCCTTCCTCCTGTTAAAACTTCAGTTACCATTGTTTACTGCACATTGCAATCTGCAAAGTATTAATCCATTTTCTTACATCCAACTTTTAAAAATCGCAAACACTCACTGGTAGCCAACAAACTGCACCTCAGGAATCAGTTCAAAATTATTGCTTCTGTTTTGTTTCTATTAATGGAAGGAGCACAGAGACATTATTTTCTAGGCTTCCTATACCAATCACCGGAAAGTTGGAAAACTGCTTCCTAGGAGCCAGGTTAGGGTTAGTGGTACTGTTTTTCTCCTTCTGAGGGGAGGAACATGGGAATAGTGATACCTGACTGTCTGTGATTTAGCTGTGTGTGTGTGGGGGGGGGGGGCTTCAGTGATTGTGACTGGTCTGGTGAGAGTTTAAACAAAGAGACATTGATTCCTAATGCAGTATATCTGTTGTGACACCACCACCACTAGTACTAGCCAGGTAGTAGCCAGTAGGTGCTTTTTCACTTAGTACTGCTAAATTAGCCACAGTCTAACTTACACTCGGTGTATCATTTAAATACTTTGTCCATAAATGTTCAGAGTCGTCTGTAGTAGCCTCTGTCTAACCCCTGCATAGTATGAATATCCCTTGTCCTCTATTCTTTGAGAATGTGGCGCAACATTCTGGTGCCACCCCATCTGTGGCCATTGTGTTGGGTCATCTAAGGCAGTGCAACAACTATCTTATGCTTACTGTGACTGTTCACTACTTCTACCAATTAACAGTACAGCCTGTAAGAAATATAAATATTAAAGAACTTTGGAGGCAAAACTCTTGGATCAGCATCATCACATAATCACAACACCCCATCAGTTAGAACACATTATAAAGCCTATTACTTATGCTGACACTGTAAATCAAGAATTGCCAAAGCTTCCTAGAACAAACTGTAAAAGATCTCAGCCATCAGCACACCAGGCAACTCCATCTCCACGTCTGTATACTGTAACTCCATATATATCACCCAGGAGTCACCAGGAAAGCAGATCTAAGCCCATAAGGCCACTAACTCAACTGGCACATAAGGGCATGTCTTAGTCGTAGGTGACTCTGTAGTTAGACAAACAGACTCCACACTCACAGGCTAGTAAAAAAACGTGTTACTGTTAGCTGTTTGTCTGGGATCCATGATGTGACAATGGCTCTAAGGTCCCTTAAACCAGGCAAATATAATTATAATATAGTAGTGGCTCTTGGAGTGAATGGCCTGAGATACTCCAACCAGAGAAGAAGCAGAGAGAGACATGGTAGGACTTACTATGCATGTGGTAAAGGTAGGAAAAACACTGGTCTTAAGTAGTAAATTACTTTCACCAACAAGATAATTGTCTTTAGTAACTTGGTGAATAGGTGGTGGTATTCTAAGGAAATGTAGTATGTGTCATCCTGGGATGAGATGGTAAATAATACTTATTGTTTCTTAAGAAGTAGAATACATCTCTCATACAAGGGTTTCAACGTACTGGATAAACCTTATGCTGCCCATGTAGTACCTCTTTTAGACAGTATTTTCCTATTGTATGTTTTTACATAAACTAAAACCCAAATTTGGACAACATGCTGGTGGCACTACTCAGTGCTACAAGTTTAAACAAAATGATGGCACAACACAAGGCCCTTCTACTATTTCTCCATATTCATATCTGTGTAGTTAATGGGATATGGTTTCATTGCAATGGCAGCACTCTGACTTAACCAGCCTTAACTGCCTTGCATGCTATTAGGCCATTGGGTAAATATATCTGTGTTTGTCTGAAATATCATAGACACACATCAGATTATCCAGGACTCTAGATTGGGGCTCAACAAATCCAACTATGTTTTCATTGCTAGCAACTGATCCCCTTCAGTATCTCTGAAAGATTATGGAAGTAATACCACTAAGGGGGTGAATATCAAACAAATATCATCTTGCTAGGAGTCTTGATTGACATACTTTCATCTCCAGAAATTGATATGCTCAGCATTCCCTAGACTTTAACACAAATTCACTGGAATAGATTGCAAAACTATCCACTAGAGGCTCTAATTTTTTGACCTGGTCCTTACCAACCTAACCCCTGCCTGTACTCTACTACACATCTCCACATCTCTAGTTAATTCTGACCACAAGTAAGCTACTTTCCCTATTAGGCTTAACAGTGCCACCCCCCACCACCACCACCACCACCACCAGCACCACCAAATTAAACCATCTTTAGGGACATTCGCAGGAAACACCTTCTTCAAATTGTTGAAGACCTACACAATATTCACAACAATCCTCCTCAAACTGGTCAAGTTGTAAGGACTGAAATATTCACCTCAAGTTTTTACCAGCATACACTTGACCCAAAGTATAATAATAAAGTTGAAATTAAAACTCTCTGGGTATAACAAAAGAAGGAAAATAATAAAATGTTGGAGGAAATCCCCATCCTCCTACTTTGACAACACATGCTAGTGAGGAACTGTAAAGCAGAGAACAAACTTAAGGTCACTACAGATAATAAAGGAAACTACAAATCCTCCTTCACTTATGTCAGCAAATTAAGGCATAATGTTGAACATTGCCTTAAGCTCATCCACAACACCACACAATCCAATCCCAAGGATATAGTCAACATATTCCCAGACAAATTTATTGCTAACTTTATCCAAATTACCAACATTATTGTCCCCACTGTCCATGAAAATTTAGTTACTCTTGTAATCACCTTGAAACAAAGCTTACAGTGCCTATCAAAGGTATAAATAATGTTTCAACATGACTAGGTAACATTTGTTGCACTCACTAAGAAGACTACAATATCCAAGCCTCTCTTTAAACTACTCAGTAGCTCAGCCTCTCCACAGGGTTTGTCCCTGATGTCTGTAGAACAACCACAGTGTCCCCTCTACACAAGGTTGGCTCTGCTACAGACTGAGGTGATTTGTCAGTCTGTGCATGCTGATTATTTTTACCTGGTTAAGGCTTTTGACACTGACCCCATGATGGTATTATTGAAAAGTTAGATAAACTTAATGTAAACCCAAAAATTATCTGATGGATTGCAAATTGGCTGTCCAATAGATCAGATGAATTGAGAGCTGCTGGTACCATCTCAGAGCATAACATTATAACCAATGAGTTATACATTAAATAGTTCTTATCCCACTCCTGTTTGGCATTCATTTTGCATATAAATAAGGCATTGATCCTGAAGTATGTTTGACCACGTTTAGTGATTACTGAAAGAAAGGCACTGTTTCTGCTCATCAACTTGACACTAAACTGCTCTAAAAAGGAGCAGGAAATGCACAATAATAACATATTGAAAATAGCCTCAATCTAAATACATACAAAATGCAGTATGATACCATTCATCAAAAAAGCTCATATGTTACAATTGATATTCATCTTCAAACAGATATGGTCATAAGATTCATGGGTTCTTGTGTGGACAACTCCCTCTCATTGGCTCATCATGTCTCACAATACTCAAGAGGTACTTCTACCGTGGCCAACTAATTTCCAAGGGAATTTCTTCAAGATCCAAAGAAGTCATCTTACTGCTATATTTTCCCTTATCAGACCCATCAAAGAATACGCCTCCTGTGGTATGTACAAATCTAAGCATGTCCATAAACTATAACGATCCAAATATTTTTTAACCAAAGAAATAAAAAAGCCTTAAATCCTTTAACTAGCCTGATAGACTCACACAACTCTCCCTATTCTGTGACGTTTTCCAGCTGCTCTGAGGTGATCTGTGTTTTGTTTTTGAAAACGTGAAAGACCCAATTTTATTTTACCTCTTTCTTTTCAAACCTAGTGGCTGTAGATATACTGAAACTATGCACCTAAATTTACACCATAAATAAAGCAAAACTTGGTGGAAGGGCAGGTTATTAACGCAATATATTCCTAGACCATGGAATAACTTAACACTGCAGGTCAAGCAAAGTACTACATTGTCTGACTTTAAGGCAAGTCTTGACGATGTTTACGTAGACATGAATTTACACCAGGGTTATCCTGTATGGCCTTGCTTCATTTGAGAGGTAACAGTATTAATACTCATAAAGAAGGGGGCATGAACTTTTAAGTATCTCTACTTAAAGTTGTATATGGTAAGGTCCCTTAACGTCCCTGTGATTTCTTTCCTAGAATTGTTCCTGAGTTCCTATGTTCTTAAATAATCTGTGAAGAGCATTGTATAAAATAATATCGGTGTCCATGATATTAAATGGATATTGAGATAGAAGTGTAAAGGTTTGTAGGAGGTGTGAAGCAGGGTCACCCCTTGAGTATGCATTTGTTTGTGATGATGAAGAATGCTAGAGTGGAATTGTATGGGACTGTTATTGTTGTTATTTTCTTAAGTTCATAGTTTCATAGGTAGGTACTAGACTGTTTGCCTGAGGGCATTTATAAGCCTAGCCAGAGTGTGTCAGCTTTCGCTGCCCCATCAATTAAGTAACTGATCCTCTGTCAAACAGAGCCAATGAAGTGATCCCAGGGGTGTATTTTTTTGTTACCCATCCACTCGTCAAGGTTTCTGTTGAAGAGTGTTAGTGAGGGGCTCTGCCTAATGTAGTTTGGAATTTTGTTCCAAAGCATGGGGTGTCTCTCTGACAGGAATCTATCCCTCCATCATGTTCTATTTATTGTTGTGGCGAGGTTTAGCTCACTAGAGCACATGGCTCACAGTGACTTGGATTTCTTTAGGTGAAGCATGTCCATCAATTCTGAGTTGGACATGGCTTTGTAAGTCAGGCAGAGATCACCTCTGAGTAAGCGATATGCCACTGAGTACAACCTGAATTTTTTCAGTTAGGCTGCATAGGACATATGTTTGTGGTGAGGTACTTTTGTGGTCTTTTCAGCTGTTGGAAGTGTCTTGTGAGGTACGTCCCAAACGGGGCCTTGTACTCTATGATGGGTCTGATGAGTGACAAGTAGAGGGGCACTATAACCTCTTTATTTTTAGATGCAAACCCTTTAGTAATTAGATGGGTCACATAAAAGGTTTTCCTAACTACTTTGGCAATATGATTGTCAAAGGAGAGATTACTATCTACCTGGGTCCCAAGATCTCTTATTACCTCTTCTCTATTTAGGGGACTGCCACCTATGTGGTAATTCGTGGGTGTTTTGTTTTTCCCAAATGGGATGACTATGCATTTATTGGCATTTAGCTCAAGACCATGACTGTGACACCAGGTGTCTTAGTAAGGCCCTTTTGGAGGATGTCCATGTCAGCTGGAGAGTCAATTATGGCTCCCAGTTTGCAGTCATCGACCAACTTGGTTAGCCATAATCCTCCTGTGTTTGCCTGTACTTCTGAGAAGTATATGCTGAACAGTAGGGGTCCCAGGACCAAGCCTTGTAGGACACCACTTGTGACTGGTGTAGAGTCGGACCTGGAGCCCACTATTCTTACTGTGTGAGTTCTGTCTGTAAGCCAGTTGGCAACCCATCTCATGACGCAGGGGTTTATGTTCAGGCTGGTGAGTTTTTTTGTAATACTCAAGTGGGGAATAGTGTTGAAAGCCTTGGCGATGTCAAGGTAGTCTGTGTGAACCACCTTTCCCTCGTCTATGGCCTTGGTGACAGTCTCGAAGAAGTCAACCAGGTTTAGTAGGCATAATCTGCCCTTAAAGCCAAACTGGGTCAGGTCAAGTGTTTGGAGGTTCCCAATGTCTTTGTTAATGAGTTCCATGATGATGCGCTCCAAAGCCTTGCAGACCAGGCTAGTCAGGCTTATGGGTTGATAGTTACCAGGGTCAGTTTTGGCCCCTCCTTTGTGGAGACGAATATCTATCTGTTGCTGTGTGCTATTCTATGGGCACGTAGCCTGTGGAGAGGCTGAGGTTGAACAGTGTGTTTAGGTGGGGGGTTAGTTTGTTCTGTAGTTGTGCAAGATGCAGCCTGGGACACCATCTGGCCCCATTGACGCTGTGTTTTTGGCTTTTGAAAGGGTTTTTTTCACCTGTGCGTCTATGATTTCTGGGACACTACACTTTTTCAGTATTGTTGTGGACCCTTTTGGGGGTGAGAGGGGGTTGAAGTTTACACTGAGTCTATCTGCCAGGACGTTGGCAATATTAGTAGGTTCAGTATATTTTGTGCTATTTTGCACTAGTTCAGTGCATATCTGCGAGTAGCCAATTAGATTCTTAACATAGCTAAAGAAGGCTTTGTGGTTATTTTTTGAATCTTTCACTATTTTTATTTCGAACTTAGCCCTGGATGATTTTATGAGGGATCTTAGTTTCTTACTGATACTAATCAGGGTTGTCTTTCCTTTTTGGTATTTGCTTTTTTTTCTGAACTAGTTTCCTCCTCCTATTGTATAGCCTGTTTATGGCAGGAGTCCACCAAACTGGTTTCCTTCTCTTAGATGAGTGACTCTTGGTTTTGCTAGGGGATGGCACGATCCATGCATCCTTGTAGGTGCTCATAGAGTGCATTTGTAAAGGTTTCTGCATCTTGGGCAGCATTATCCTTCAGCGTGCGGGCTGTGAAACTTACCACCTCTGTCTTAATTAAGGTGAAGTTTGCTTTAGAAAAGTTTTTTACTGTGGTTTCCTTAGTTGGGGTGGTGGTGGGGTGTGGACATCCAGAGTGATTAGTTTATGGTCTGATCTAACCAGTGACAGGTTGACCTCTGATGTGGAACACCTGTCGCCCATGTTGGTGATGACCAGGTCCAATATGTTTTCACCTCTGGTAGGGGAGTTTACCAGCTGATCCAGGGCATGCGAGTTGATGATTTCCAGGAAGTACTGGGTCTGGGAGTTTGTACTCGAGTAGTTTTCCCAGTGAATGGTAGGGTAATTGAAATTGCCCAATATCAGGGTGTTCGGTAAGAACTTCATGTTTTCCAGTGTCCCCAGAAAGGTGGAGTGGTGGTCCTGGGTCATGGAGGGTGATCTGTAGCAGGCCAAAATTTGTATTGCAGATTTGCCGGGTGTTAATTGCAAATGGATGATCTCAGAGGTGGTATGCTGCGCCATTAACCTGGAGGTTTAGGTATCCTTGATGAATATGGATACACCCCCTCCTTTTGTGTTTAGGTCTGTGTTTTGAGGCCGAAACGTGTAGTATAAGTTGTAGCCCGGTAGTGCTGGGGTGCTCTCTGGAGCCTTGAACCAGGTTTCAGTTACTGCACAGATGTCGACGTTCTCCATACTGAGGAGTGCTTCCAGAATGTGCATTTTGTGATTTAAACTCCTGGTGTTGACTAGCATAACCCTCAGTTTTTTCTTAATTGTGCTGTTTATGGAGGTGGGTTTGACTTTTGAGCCTTGCCTAACAAAGGCACTATGGGAGCAGTAAGAGCCTTGGCCAGTATTCAAAAGCCTAGGGGTGATAGGTGCAAGCTGTCTCTTGCGAAGCAACGCAGCTTGTCAAGCATGTTGTCCCAGGCTGACAGACAATGGATCCCCTTTGAATGACACCAGAAACTTAGCCAGTTGTTGAAATTGATTATTTTTTCTTTATACTGAGGTATAATTCTTGGTGAGGGCAGGATGCTACTCAGGGTCAGGGTCATACCAGCCTGGACTACATGATCAGAGAGCTCTTCCATGTCTCTTTTCATGTAGTCCAGGGAGGTACGTCTCAGGTCATTCACACCAACATGAACAATGACAAGAGTCATATTTATACTTGTTTTGGAGTGACCTGAGTGCTTGTGGTATGTGGCAAATTCTGGCTCCCGGCAGGCAGCTAACAATAACCTTCTACTTGTCCAGCCTAGTGAGTGGGACGTCCGTGTGCTGACTGTAGAGTCACCTATTGCTAGTGTGTTAGGTATTTTATTTCGCCTTAGGGGTTGTGATTGTGTGGCAGACTGATTTTGTTTTTTATGTGTTGTCTCGTTTGTGATGGGAGGTGCAGGTTGTTTGGGTGTCTGCTTTGGAGGTCTCAGATGCTTTTGCAGGTTTTTATTTAGAGTCTCCGAGTATGATTTTGTGTATTTATGTATATTTTTTGCCAGTGCTGTTTTAGTAGGTTTTTGTGTGGCTGGAGGTGTGGTGCAAGTGTTAACCTTCTCCTCTTGACTGTCTGTTCCAGTCTTGGGTGGAGACAGCTTAGCTTCCAGTTTAGCTGTATAATTACATCTCTCGCATATGTTAGTGTTTTGTGGTAGTAGGAGATGGTTGTCTGTGTACATGAGGCAGTTGTAACATTGCCTCAGGATACCAAGATTCACCAGCTGGACTGGAGAGTACACCTGAAATTGCCCTTTGGACATGCCTGAATAGTAGGATGAGCTGCTTAGTCACTTGGTTGCTGGGCAATCAAGTGTCAGGGTATATTAGTGCTTGCTATTAGGTTTGAGCAGGTGCTGGGCTGTAGGATGCTTTTTGAGTGCTTAGGTTAAGAGTTAGACTAGTTTCAAGGGAAAAACTGAAGAGGAGACTTAGTGGTGCCAGGAATAATTTTCCCGGAGCGCAAAACTGTGCAAACAAGGTTTTTTTATTGTAGGGAAATTAAAGAGATAGCAATTAGCCCAAAATGGCGAATAAACTAATAACTTCTGGGCTGGAACCACTCCTATAGGGACAGATAGGCTGTTCAAAGCTCCCTACTCTCACAGGTGAACAGAGAAACTTCCTTCTATCCAAGTAAGGAATGGGTAACTCAGAAACTAGTATCACAGCCCTGAATTCAGCACTAGCCTGAAAGCTAGACTATACTCGCTTAGTAAGGCAGGAAACAAGGAATTTTTGTTTTGTTTTTTTGAAAAGATAAGGCAAAAACAGTAAAAAAATACACTTAAAACAGTTTTAAATGACTACAAACAATCAGAAAAGGCTATCGCACTTTAGTGTGCAGCGTACAACAGTTAAATTATTTAAACAAAAAATTACTTTTTAAAAGTGCAGGCAGTCAAATAAGTACAATATGTGAAAAAAACAAGCTTTTAAATCACAATAAATGCTGGAAAATCTGCGTTTAGGCAGAAAACAGTTAAGGACAGCAAGAAAGTACAGAAAACTGATACTTAATCACTCCAAAGTCTCTCTTCTGAGCTAGGAGGCTTGTATCATTTTAAGCCTTTCTAGTGCTACCCAGTAGATTAGTTACAGGAAAGATGGGAAACAACTGCAGATGTGGTCTTTTAAACCAGAAGGTTGAAAGAGACAGACAAACTGTCCAAATGGTCAATAAACGACAATTTCTGGGCCAAGAACTACTCCTCTCTTAGTAGACAGGCTACCTTGTGCTTACCACTTCCACTGATAAGCTAGAAGGCTTTCCACCAACACAGAAAGGCTTGCGGGGCTCAGAAGCTTACCAACAGTCCTGGATACAGCAACTCTGTATCTGGACTAGGCTAGTTACAGGAAAGACGGGGAATAAGTACAAACGCAGGCTTTTAAGCCAGCAAGTTGAAAGAGATGGAAAACTGCCCAAACGGCCAAATAAACTGCAATTTCTGAGCTAAAACTCACTCTTCCCATGGAGTATAAGGCTACCTAGTGTTTACCACTCACACTGATAAGCTAGAAAGCTTCCCTCCAACACAGACAGGCTTGGGGAGCTCAGAGGCTTACTAACAATCCTGGATACAGCAACTCTGTAACCGGACTAGGCTAGTTATATGAAAGGTGGGAAACAAGTGCAAGTGTGGCTTTCAAACAAGAAAGTTGAAAGAGATGGAAAAAACTGCTCAAACAGCCAGTAGCTACAATTTCTAGGCCAGGGACCACTCCTCATGTGGTAGATAGGATACCTGATGCTTACCACTCCCACTGATAAGCTAGAAGGCTTCCCGCCAACATGGAAAGGCTTGGGGGGCTCAGAAGCTTACAAAGAGTCCTGGATACAGCATATCTGTACCTGGACTAGACGAGTAACAGGAAAGTCAGGAAACAAGTGCAAACACAGGCTTTTAAATCAGAAGGTTGAAAAAGATGGAAAAGCTTCCCAAACGGCCAATAAGCTATCATTTCTGGGCCAGAAACCATTCCTCCTGTGGTAGATAGGTTACCTAGTTCTTACCACTCCCACTGATAAGCTACAAGGCTTCTCTCCAACACAGAAGGGCTTGGGGGGGCTCAGAAGCTTACCGACAGTCATGGATACAGCAAAATCTGTATCTGGACTACACTAGCTATAGGAAAGGCAGGGACCAAATGCAAAACAAGCTTTTAAACCAGAAAGTAGAAAGAGATGGAAAAACTGCCCAAACAGCCAGTGAACTACAGTTTCTGGGGCCAAACCCACTCTTCCTGTGGCTGATAGGCTACCTAGTGCTTACCACTCCCATTGATAAGCTAGAAGGCTTCCCTTCAACACAGAAAGGCTTGGGGGAGCTCAGAAGCTTACCAACAGTCCTGGATATACAACAAGTCTGTATCTGGACGAGACTAATTACAAGAAAAGCAGGAAACAAGCTTAGAATTTTTTTTTTTTTTTTTTTTTTTACAGAAAAGCAGCTAAAACAGCAGTAAATACAATTGAAATTGCAGTGCAGGCCAGCACACCCGAGTGTGTAGCAACACTACGGAAAATACAGTTCAAATAAATGCAATTAACAAATGACTAAAAAATAAGTGCAGAATGCAGTAAATTAGAATGCTGCTGACCAGCAGTAATAAGTGCAGAGTAAGAGCGACTGAACAGATAGCATGCAGAACAGTAACTAAGACAGTTACAGTAAGCGTAGCTGAATAATATATATATATATATATATATATATATATATATATATATATATATATATATATTTATTTTTGCGGGAGAGAACAGAGCAGGATTAAGAGGCTACAGGGGTTGCCTTCCCAAATGCTCTCTTTGTACGCAGTAGTTGTGCCTGAAATCAGAATTTGATCTCACTGCACTCAGTTGAGTGAGCAAATGAGATGGTCCCAGAAGGAGTATCCAAATACAAATCTACAAGGGGGCGTGCAGTTTCAAAGCCACCAACATTAACACCAAAACAAGAACAGAGAGGGTGGGTGGGGAACTAACTGTAGTGAGACAGCCACAACTTCAGTTGAGTTAATATTCAGTGAGAAACACAAATAAATAAATTAAATACAGTACTGTATGAAAAAGTGCAGATAAAAGTGTACTTAAATTCACTTATACGTCCAGTTGATTTCAGGTAGATCTTAACCGGCCAAAGCTCAGATATTAAGCAGAGATAACCCAAAATGTACCACTTATATAAGGCAGGACAGAATATCAGTGATGAGGTGAATCTACCCCCCACTGCTATCAATGGCTACACAGAAATTCTAACAAGTACTCTGTAGAGAGACAACCACAACTTCAGTTGAGTTAATATTCAGTGAGAAACATAAATAAATCAAATACAGTACTATATGAAAAAAAGAGTTATGCAGATTATTTAGTAAAGGTTGTTAAAATATTAACAAAAGAGTTGGTGGTAAGGATTGAGTGGTTATCAGTAAGTATACGATTATATATTTGAATAGGCAAAAAAGTCCAGGATTTTGGAATATTGTGAAAACAGTGTCATATATTTCACAGTTAATGAGATTAGTGTATATGGGATCAGATTTGAAAGATGTGAAATTATAGTGTATTATTGGAAGAAAGTTGGATATAAAAAATAACTTTATGGTGGAAAACCTAATTTATGAAAGAATAAATGTTTTTTATAAAGGACATTAACATACTTATGTGGGGTTTAAAATGGCAAACACTTAAAATAGCAAATGCTGATTTATTGAAGCTTTAAGAGCAAAAGCTAACAATCACGAAGACATGGAACAGTGATTTTTTTTCCCAGGGGAAAAAAATCACTGTTCCACAAAAAAAAAAAAGTTCAAAACACAAAGTAAGGTGGGGGGCTTCACTCCCACACCCCACAATGTTGTGCCCCACACACATCCCCGTATGTAAATATACTAACTCCGAGATTGCACCACAGTGGAGGAAATGGCAAAGTTCTGGAAACGGACCAGCGATTTTTTTCCCCTGGAAAAAAAAAATCGCTATTCCACGTCTTTGGGATTGTCAGCTTTTACTCTTAAAAGGTCGATAAATCAGTGCTTGCTATTTTAAGTGTTGGCTGATTTATTATAGACCCTATTAAAAGGGGTGTTATTAATATGAAAGAAGTTGAGTGCATTTATAGACTATAGTATACTTGATGTAAGTGAATCCTTTTGGGTGTTAAAAACAGACAAAGAAAAGAAGAATGAAGTGGTGGGAAGACTATTTTATATATAATACATGAAGTATGGAAATAAGTCAGGACAAGAAGATGAACAGTGAGAGCTTTGAATCAAAAGAATATGAAGGAAAATGAAATTATACAGATTTAAGTCATTAAAGAAAAAAGAAAAGTGTAGTGATACAAAGGTAGCACACTCATCTTTGGTGCAGAAGGCTGTGAGTTCTATTCCCACACCAGGTAGATCAGTTGCTGAAACTGCAGTGTGGCATAAGGGTGTATGCTTCAATCTTGAGTGCCTCATACTTTGGATAAGATGTAAAACTGAGGTCTCATCTACTCGAGTTGATGGTATCCAGTTTCCATCAAACAAGATTACATTATTTCTTTCATTCCATAATTCCCAAATTATTTAAAACACTTTCTTGTGTAAGTCTATTTCAATTTTTGTATTTATGTTATGTTAATATCCATATTCAGTCATATCCATATCCTCATTATTCTTGAAGTTTTGAAAAATATTTTCTGTACATAATTTGTTCTGCAGCTTTGAAAGTCTCTCACATTTTAGAAAACATGTTCTGTTGTTTCTTTTTCCAAGCAGTACAAACATATTCTTTCACTTTTATTTTTATAAGGCATTTTTTTACAGGTAATTTTTTTATTGCCAATCACCATAAACATCTTAACATTCAACAGTATATGTACCATTTATTTCTTTAATTGTTTTAATCTTTACTTTTGGAATATTTTCCCGTGGATTAATACAATAATATTTCCTCATAATATTTTTATATCACATGTTTCTATCTTCTTCCACTTCATCAATCTTTTTTCCACAGTCTTATCTTTTGATTATTCTCTCTTTCTCCTTTAAAACATTCTTGTATCTTTTCTTATTCTTTTGTAGAATTCGTTATAGTCCTACTTAAATACATTTGTCACTAATTTTTCATTATTTTATTTAACCATTTAATTACCTTATGTAAGTTTAATGATGCAGCACAAATGAATGGATCTTCATATCTAATCCGCATTCTCCTTTATTCATGTATAATAGACTCCTTTTAAAATATTTAATCTCAGTCTCCATATTAAGGTGAAAACTATTTCTAATAACAGTTTTTCATACATTGTAGGAATCATGAGAACACTGGATACATACACTCTTACCTATTAATACTGAATTGATCAAAGATAGTTTTTTATATGATGATCTGCACATTTTCCATAAAATACATTGATCTTTTATTATATCCCAGCCCTTCTTGCCTTCTTTTCATGGAAATTTTATACAAGATATTTTTATTATGTTACCCATTCCTTTACTTTTTTTATTAAAAGTCATACCTTTTTCCTTAAAACTTTTAACTAAATAGATAATAACTTCTCTTGTCTATTCAGTATTTTTAGTTATTGTAATAATATAATTTTTATAAGATACCATAATTGGAATTTAAACTTCAATTTGAATGTTATAATTTGCATTCTTCATTTTCTGATTATCCTCTCTACATATTATAATCAAGACTAAAACAAATAAAATATTACTCATAGGGCACCCTTGTTTAGCCAACCCTTGACTAAGACACTCTCATTATTCTTATAAGCTGCTCTACACATCTGCTTGATTTTATCATTGACTTTATACATAACTATTATTTCACACAGTATATCATGCTGTATTGAATCAAATGCTTTATTAATATCACCTGATATAAGATTTATATATTTTTTACTTTCTTTCCTTCTTTCTACATATATCATCTATAATTTATCTGTCATTAATTCTTGACATCCTTTTCCTTCTAAAACAAAGACACATTCCTCCATTATATATTGCATCTTATTCTCAAATCTTTTTTGTATTAAGTTCTTGAATATCTTATAATCTGTATTATTCAGAAATATTGGTTAGCAGTTTTTAGATCTTCTTTTTCTCTCTCTTCCATGTAAATATTAATGCTCCACTGCACAACTCTTGATACATTATTCCTTCATTTATCCATTCATTAAATGCACATTTTAAATATTTTTCTGCCATCTTTCTACATTTTTATACATTTCAAACCCAACACTGTCTGAACCAGATGCTGATTCTACATTTAACTGCTTAAAACTTTTTGTAATTTATTTACTCTGATCACTTTTTCAAATTCTTAATTGATGTTTTCAGAATGTTTTTATTTCCATTTACTTTATACTATGTATCTTGTTTTACTAAACATTTTCGACATACCTTACAACAATTTCCATAATTTCTTGCTGACTTTTCCTTATGATACCTTCTTTAGAGTTCATTTCTCTCATTATGCTACTATTCTTCTTCACTTACTTATATAAGATGAACTTATTTTCTTGCTTGTAAAATATCTTCATTTATACAATGAATCTTGAATTTTCTTATTTTCCATACGCTTTTTTTCTTTCATAATAATCCCTATTATTTTCTAAGTTATCTACCACATGCCTAAATGCTTTAGTATATCCCTGATTTTCTTTTTTTTTTTACTTTATTTTGCCAAAGTAAATAACTATCTTTATTTTTTTTTAAAAGTAATCCACCATTCCAACCAATTAACATAAAATTATTTCATAATAATGTGGTTCTTCAATAATTGCTTAATATGTTTCTTTCCTCTTTCATTCCATTTTTTGTTTATTCTATTTATACCCTTTCCTATCTTAAAATGTTTTAATTGATATATTTCCAACCATATTGTCAAATGATCAAAGAAACTTGTTGCAATAGTTTTTTTTCAGTATACATATTCCTTCTGATACTAAAAAGTAATCACTTTCAGATTTTAATATACCTTTCCTGTAATTCCATGTTTTTTCCATATATCAAGTTTTCTACATTTTATTACTTCCATCATCTTTTTAAAATCTTTTCCTTATTCTTTCAACTCCCTCATCAATCACAATTGAAATATCCAGTAATTATTATACCGATATTTACAAATACATCATCCAGTATTTTCCAAAATTGATTCTCCATTTCTTTACTAATCACATTAGCATATATAGCAATACTCCTGTACACCTTTTCTTACCATCTTACATCTATAATTGTTAATCTCCCTATTTTAACTAAAAAAACATCCAACATTTTCACTTGTCTTGTGCATAAAACTTCTGTTCCTGAACACAGTTTCTTCCTTATGTTTAATATTATTTTTCCCATCCCATATTTTCACGTCTGTAATCTTTCTTCATATGTCCTCCAAAATTGTAATACCAGCATCACATTTTTTACACCATTCTATAATTGCTATCCTTTTTGTGATATTTTTAATACTATTAACTTTCACTGAAAGAATTATTAAATTATTTTCCCCCTTTCTTAGTTTAGGAGATATAATCCTATAATAATTTCTTATCCATTCCCTTTTTATTTTCCGTTATACTAATGGCTTTAAATTTTGTTTCACTCTTGCAATTCTTTTTTGCTCATACCATTTTCATACTTATGTTATCTTCATCACTAACATCCAATTCTATCTCTAATTCATTCCGTTCATTATTTGTTCAGTATCTCTGATTTTTGGAAAGTTTTATTTGTTTCCATCTCATCCTTAGTCCATTCTTGTTCTTTGTCTTTACTCTGATAAGACTTAACTCATTCTCTTTTCCTTTACAGTCCACCCATAAATGTCCCTTTTTTAAATTTATAGCATTCAAGTTCACATTTGTAGCTTCATGTCCCGTATTACAACATATATAACATTTCTTTTTACCACAGTTATTGACTAAATGTCCATTTTTTCCAGAAAAATAACATTTTTGGTTGTCCTCAATACTTGACAACACCCCTGTTACAGTCAACATTTATAATACTCAGAATGTGTGCAGTTTTTCCATTTCCACTTTCAGAATTACATTGCAATCCCATGCCCCAGTCTATAAACCTTTATATCATAAACTTTTGAAATGTCTATTATTTCTTTACATAATTTTGAAATTTTCTTGTAAAGTCTTTCTTTCGACTTCAGTTCAAAACTGTATATTAACTTTCTTTTTAGTTTCTTGAAAAGATGGATTTATTATATATTCATTCCAATGAATATTATTTTGTCCCTGTTCATAGTCATACACAAATCTCTCCATACCTATACAGTGTCAAAAAAGTCACAAAATTTGTCTTTACTAATCAAAATTAAATTCGCTTACCTCTTGTGTTTTTACATCCAGTGGTAAAATCACATTGTCTCATACATTGTATCTGTTCAACTCCTGGTTTCTTTTGCTTTGTATTCTTACCACAGATTTTCTTTTTACACAGTCCTCTCTTCTTTTTCCTCCCTTCCTTCATTCCTTCCTGTATGCTACTGTGTCTGTCTGCATTTCCTTTAGTTTTCTGCTGCCTCCCTGATACTTCATTCTACTGTTCAGCTCGATTTATCATTTCTTTTCAGTAAATCATCCCACAACCTTCCCAATTGAAGGGGTGTATCTATACTCTTCTCTCAGACTGTCTCCTTGGTCCAGTCGCCCAGCTTTTTCTGAAAAATTTCTTCCAAGTCTTCTACTTCTGTATTACTTACTTTTTCTGAGCTGGCATACGCCTCCTTAAGGCAGCACAGAGATGCAGTGGATAGTGCTCTCACTTCACAGCAGTATGTTTCCCAGTTCAATTCTCAGCTGGGGTGCCGTCTGTGTGGAGTCTGCATGTCCTCTTTGTGTTTGCATGTGTTTGCCCTGGGTGCTCCGGTTTCCATATACATTCCCAAGACATATAGTAGGTGGTTTGGACACACTAAATTGAACATAGGTGTAAGTGGGTGTATGAGGGCTAGCCACCTGCTGGTGAAAAACGTGGCTCTAGATGAAGGCCACTGTTGAAGTGGCACCCTGACCTCATGTACAAAAATGGGACAAAGAGGTTGTGGATAGCTGGAAGAATGGATTCACCTCTGCTCCCTTCAGTTGGTTTTCCATTTCATGCACTGTCCTCACAGCCACTTCTGCATGAAGAACCAGATGTTCATATGTACTCATATGTACTCACATATACTAATAATGCCCTGGCCAAATTTTTCCTAGTAGTATAAAAACTACCTTCATTCTCTCCTGAAAAGAGGCTACTGGTGAGACTAATCCAGTCAACAAAGGACAAATAAATAAAATAATGGTTAAAATATTTTGTTTTCCATGAGCAGGATTAGGTGAAGGAATAAAAGAGACAATTAAAAAAAGGATATAAATATGAAGATGTTTTATGAATGTGGCAATTGTTTTTACAGAGAAAATTGTTGTATATACTGCACGTGAAAGGAAACATGAAAGATAAACTGCAAAAAAGACATCTCAGTATTGTTTTTGAATTGTAAAAAAAAAGAGATGTTTTGGACAGTATTCCTGTATTATCATCACTCAATCACTAACTACTAAAATGTCCTGCACTTTCATATGTGATTGCAACATGTTAATATATTTATCAAGTATAAGGAAAGGAAAATAATGTACTACAGCATATACATACACACACAAATATATAAATGTGTATATATATAGATATATATAGATATATATATATATATATATATATGCACACACAGAGAGAGAGAGAGAGATGGGTCTATTTTATATTATTGAAATTACACTTATCAGAAACATTAAATCCACTAGAAGACTACACCAAAAACCTAGTTTAATGAACAGTCAGATCACCAGCATTTTACTTAGGGAAAGGAACCAGCTGGCCAACACAACAAAATAAGCAGAATGAAGTACATCAAACCCACCCAAGTGGGGGGGGGGTTCAACACCCACACCCCCAGTGTGGTGGGCTGCAAGACTCACACTACCTTAGCTAAATATACCAATTCTGAGCCAACTGGATCCTTTCCCAAAGTAAAATTCTGGTGATCTGACCGTTCATTTAAGGTTTTTGGCACAGTCAGACAGCTAATTAATCTGAGATTGCATATTTTTTGGAGTTAGGGAATATGCCCTTACCACATGTTTATGTGATGTCCAAAAGCATTCTGACACATTGACATTTCTGAACAATTTGTCAGGGTTTTGCAAGTCAACTTTGGGTGTATTCAGTCTTATTTGTATAATTATATAAATATGTATATACATAAAACCTTAAACAATATAGTCTCATTTAGATTGGTCAGTCATGGCTAACATTGATATTTATATTGTGGACCCACTTTGATCGACATAGCCTATGGTCAACAGTTGTGTGATAAAGTATAATCCCTGGTGAAGGTGAATATGCCCTTTCTCTGGTGATTGTATTATTATATAGGTCTACTTGAGTTGGTTGAAAGTCCAGAAGATCGAAATCCGGAATGCCGAGATGAAAACAACGAAACCGAAAAGCACCAAATTCAAAATCCCGATGTTACGGGAGTTTGAATTAGCGCTTTTCATTTTCTGCTGTAGGTAAGTGTGTTATGTGTGAGTGTATTTGTGAGGGGAAATGCTGTGTGCAAGTGTGTGTTGTGACTGTGGTGTGTGTGTGTGTGTGTGTGTGTGTGTGTGTGTGTGTGTGTGTGTGTGTGTGTGTGTGTGTGAGGGTCTGTATGTGGGGGTGTGTTTGCCTTGTGTGTCTGTCTGTGCGATCTCGGAGTTAGAATATTAAAGTAGGGGGTGGTGTTGGGGGGCTTGCCCCCCTGCCTATCATTAGTGTAGGGTGTTTTGTTTAGTAGTGTGGGGCAGTTGTGTGTGTTTTTGTGTGTTGTGTGTTTTGTACACTTACGTGTTTTTCGGTGTTTTGGGGTTTCATTGTTTTCATCTTGGTGTTCTGCGTTTCGTTCTTCTGGTCTTTTGTTTTTACGAAGTAAACCCATATATAAAATTAGCAGAGGAGTGTTTGGAACTAACTCCACCCTACAAAATGCTGTTTTTCTGCATGCATGTTCCGTGAAGTAAGCTCTGAGCATGTGCAGAAGGAGACAATGTTTTTGGATTCAGTGTTATCGTGTCAAAGATAAGCGCATTGACTTAATGCTATACAACTAATCACACTAGATTCATATACATGTATAGGTAAACTAAAAATAAATACAGCACACAAATGTTGAAATCCTAAACTTCAATAAATGAAAAAAAATCTACATTTAGATATGTATGTTCAGGAGACGGTCTTGGAGCTCGCCACATAAAAGTTAGTTATTTTAAAATGGAGGGTTGTATATATACAGAATACTCACCCAAACCATGCATAATTATACCTTTTAGACTTTTTTTTACTGAAACAGTGTACTGAACAAAAACATTTGCAAGGACAATTAGCAAACTGTAATGTAGTTAATATAAGAAAGGAACATATCAAAATGTCAGCCGTAAAAGAGCAGTAATTTATCAGCAATAAATGTCAAACATTATAAACAGTAGTTGTGTATGCTAGTTTAAAATCCTCAACAGAAGGCTTTACAAAAGTATTGCATCAGTATTCACTTTTGCAAGTTAACAATTTTGACTGTGTATTGAGACAATGTGGAGAGTGTAGAATAAGATGAAAGGTGAATGAGCAGGTAAGAATAGATTTATAAGTGAAGGAAAGGCAATGAAGAGGTTTAGTAAGAGAAAGGGATTAAGTAATATGTATTGATTATAAACATGAGCCTTTGGCTTGATGTTGGATGTATGAGATGATATATATATATTTTTTAAACATGGTCAGTTTAGAGTTTTCTTTAAGGTTTGTTGGTGACTGCCAGAGAGAGGGTGTCTGTATGATGAAGGCATATCAAGTAGATTGGAGCAAGAAGCTTGTACTGGACAGAGATTATGTGGTTTATGAGAATTTGGTGTAAGCTTATGAGGAGCTGTTAATGGAGGTTGGCTGATATTGGATACAAGGTTTCAAGGTGTAGCGTCATAAAGTGTTGAGTCCTCAGGAGTATGCAGTGCCACTTTACTCTTTCAAGTATGAGACAATAATATTCTATTTTAGGAGGTGAGTTTGCAATGAAATGACAAATAGAATTGCAGACAGATTGAAAAGTGTAAAATTTGGAGGCTGAAGCAATCATGGGGAGGCCATTCTCTAGCCTGGCTAAAATGACTCCTTTACTAGTGGCTTTATGGACTTCTGTGGTGATAAAAGGGAGAGAATTTTGAACCAGAACAGCAAGAAATGTATTTTTGCTCAGCTTTTCAATTGGGTAGTGGAAACTGATTGACTGAATCAGCCAGATGCAGGAATAATTGAATGTGATTTGTTTAGGTCAGATATATTTAAGGTATTTGGATATTTGAAGAGACCTCTAAATGTCTTAAAATTAATAGTTTGGGTTTTGGAGGGGCTTTAAGGGAGACTGTGTCTGTGTAGATATTGAGGAAGTTGATGAAGGTATGACTACAATTGGGATTGGTGTATAGAGTTGGAAAGACTGGTTTTGTATACTGTCATGTGATCTGTATACAGAATTGCAGGAAGTTGTAGAAGGTAAGTGGTAATATGTTAATGAAAACATTTAAAAAAGTAGGGGGGTCTTGGGGGGTACTCATTTAAGAAACTTTTTAATGTCAGAGAGGGTGCTTCCAATTTAGACTTTGAAGCACTCGAATGCTTTTGAAGAACAGTAGAGAATCAAGGCCACTCGTCATTTCAGTAACATTGAGGAGATGGTGGCCAGTGAGATAAGACTTTAGTTAGATTGATGAGTAAAACTACAGTGAAGTCATATTTGTCAGTATTCTGTATGTATCTGTCCATATCTATAGCATAGTCATGGCACTGTGGCCTGGCTAAAATCCATAGTGCTTGTAAGAGAGGAACTGGTATTGCTGGCTGTATCAGGAGAGTAGTATGGCCAAGACTTTGTAGGCTCTTTCCAACACTTAAGAGGATGGAGGTAGGGTGAAAGTGACAGCAAGGAGAAGGGTTGGATTGTTTATAGAGTGGTTAGATGATGGCTGTTTTCAAGATAAAGCAGTAGGATGTTTTTAGTAATTTGAAAATAATGTGTGTGTGAGGAGGTGGGTAACGTGTCTCTGCAATGTTAAACAACCTAGGGCAGTAGGTTGTCTGAACGAAGTGGGGTATCAGTTTTGATATTGTTTAGAATCTGGCTCAGTGCCTTTGTATATTATATGTTTGAAGTAGAGTTGGGGGTTGTAGAGAGGAGTAAAAGAGTTGTGAGGAGTGGATTAGAAGGGAGGAGAGCTGATGGAGGAGGTTACTAAATTCATTGAAGAAGTTGGTTGTGATGAGAATACCAATGTGGCCTTTTAATAAGAAGAGAGAATAATATCTTTACACCTATTACTTTGGAGAACTTCTCTTCAGAACTTCTTTGAGAAATTTAGGAATTAGTTTGCTGAGATCTTTGTAAGAAAAATTTGTGTCATTGTACTGATTGTTATGACAAAACTTTCACATTAGAGAAGTAGGTGTGATTGTTGATAGACTAGATGACTTTCATTTATCCTATGCATTGCCTCTGACTTTTAAGAGTTGTTTAGTCTTTTTGTTGATCCAGATGTGTTTGGAAACTGTTTAGTAGTCTTTTAATTTCTTAGAAAATGTGTCCCAAAATATGAAGGAGTGACTAAATTAGGATGCTTGAAGATTTGTCAGAGTCTTGTTAAGAGGGATTGTGGAAGACAAGAATAATGCAATCAGATAGCTTTTAAGGTTAATTATCTGAATACTTTGGTGAGAAGTTTATAGTTTAGTTTGTAATAGAAAATTATATGGGATAGTGGTCTGTGAGAGGAGGAGGAGGAAGAACTGTGATGTCACTGATAGAGGTTGGTAGGCTTGTTATGATTTGTTTGAGTGAATGTTTAGTCAGTTTAGAGGATTTGAAGTTTGGTCTTGTGCATTCTGAGATTAATGGTGTAAGGCTCGGTTTGTCTAGGCATCAGAGATGCCTGTGAAATTGAAGTCTAGAAGTCAGTATCAGAAACCCTAAGAATGATATGCCATTGTTTTTGGGGGTGGAAGTGAGAATAATAGAAATTAGGAATGTGAATTTTTGCAGAGCTATGGGGGAAGTAAGCAGCTGACAAGAGGAATGGTAGGGTTTTATTTGCTGAGGGAAATTTTAAGAAGATCAAATTTGGGCTTGAGAATGGAGGTGCCAATGGCTTGAACAATGAAAAAGAACTGAGATTTTATTTGTGAAGGATTATGCTTTCACATCTTGGAATGTTACCTGCCTTCTGGTCCTTAAGGATATTGTAAGGCAGAAAGAGGTTTTTGATGCCTTAGTATTAGTCTACAACCATGATTCAGTGAATGCAAGAATGACACAATTGTTATGATGGATGAAGGCATTAACATGGTGTAACTTGTTTTTAATAATATGAGCACTGATGAGAAATCATGGGAATTTAAATGATAAAGGGTTGTGAAGTTGGTGGGTTGAGAGAGGGGTCATGGTTAGAGTATGTTTCCAGTAATAAGTAGAAAAATGATTGCTGAAGTTAGTGAAATTTTTTTGGCGAGAGTGATGATAAGGAATGGGTTTTGTACAAGTGATGGAGATGATGTTTAGGTTTGCCTGTGAATTATGCTGTTTTTGGGTGAATAGAAAGTTTTACTGCATGGCTTGAGTAGTGGTTTGGATTTGTACGCTATGGTCTTAAGATGGTCTTCACTATTAAGCTGGCAATGGAGGATACAGACTAATGCTAAGTTATGAACTGCATGTAATACAGTGCTGTGCAACTTTTTCTCTTTGATTTAAGTTTCCTGGCTAATACAGTGCGTATCTCAAACTAACTTTCCATTTCTGTAGTTTCAAATGAGATTTTTTTTTGTCACCTCAAATAGCATTTGACTTCTCTGATAATTAAAAACAATTAGTAGATTAGCTTTGATCATTAAGCCATGGATGAATTGACAAAACTTATTTCATCCTTAATAAAAATGAGACTGGCTTTCATTCCTTACTGAATATTTTATCAGATCAGCCTCTAAATGTAACTTATTTCCTTTCAGTAATTATATGTCGAAGTAATTGAAAGTGCATCTTTAGATTTCTTTCTTTTCTTTTTCTCCTGGTATTAAAGAAGCTCTAGTTCTTGTTTCAGTAATTTTACATTATTTTCTGGTATCTGTGCTGTTGTATGCATACCTGCTGTGTATATACCTTTGACTGATCAGATCATATTTATTTAGATGAAAAAGTATACTGTGTAGTCTTAAAGGTATACTGTACAAAGATTTTGAAAACGCTTTTGCAAAAGTTTGTGGTCTGTATCCACTTCAACTTCTTTACTATGGACATTATTTATGGGATTTCACAATTGTGTATAATATTTCTTAATACTTCCTTTTCAAGTTTCCACATACTATCATAGATATCTGTAAATGTTCTTGACTGATAAGCATTCTGTTAATTCTCCTCTAGGATCATAGGTCCTGTATCATTCAGAAAGGCATCTATTTGCAACACATCTGACTTATTCACAGAAAGTTATTGTTAACTTTAGTGCATCCATAGCTGTACTGCTTCTTAACTCTTCTTGACCATTTTATAACTTACTTTCTTCAGTGCATAGCTCCATTTCCTAGATGTATCTTGCTATAATAACTTTCTTAGAAACAGAGTTCTTTCTTATAATCCATGCATAAATTCGCTATAAACCTCAGTAATGCCTGTTGTCTTCTGATTTTGGAATTTGCACAATTACTGAGACTTTTTCTGTATTATTCTTCTTCCCGTCTAATGCTAGAATTTGACTCATGAATTTGAGACTAGTCATTCATTTAAAATGAGATGTATTTTAACTGGAAATTAGGCTGTCTTAGCCTATCAGAAGCTTTGCCAGTTTCTTAATAAGCATGTTTTGCCTGAAAACCAATAGTAATGTATGACAAATTAAGTGCATTTCACCTTTTAAGCATTTTCTCACCTGTGCAACAACTGTTTGGAATACTTTTGGTGTTGATGAAATACCAAACAGAAATGTAATGTATCTATATCCTTTTAATGGTGCACCCAAAATGAGGAGTTTGGAGCTTTCACCATGAAGCTTTATCTGTATGAATCCCTTGTTTGTAAATAGAACTAAAAAGGAAAAAAAAAAACAATAGCATTGTATATCTAACTATTAAAACTATATCCTGAGTTGTAAGTAATGGGTAGCTCTCTCTTTAAATTATTCATAATGTGCAGATCAATATACACAAGTCCTTTATTGCTTCCCTGATGTAATCATTCTATTCATTCATTCTGTTGAATTTAATTCCACTTAATGGCAACTGAGTTTTTTTTTTTTTATTTACATTAATTCTGTCTCTTCCTATACTTGAAAGCTTCTAGTGCTTAGACCGTATATATCACTGGCATTGCATTAGTGTTTATTTGTATATGACATCTTAAGTGTCTATATCAGTCCACATTGTCCTCAAGGATATCATTATTATGATTAGGCACAGTATTTAAGGTATTTCTAGTACTGAATGATCATGCCTATAAATGTGCACTCTTCATTTCCAGACTAGAAATTTACTTTAACATTCCTAGCTTCTTGCACACCACATAAACTTTTATGAAACATGTTCTTCTTCATTAAATACTGTCACTGGAAGTCACATTGTTATTCTTGTGCATATAATTGCATGCGACTAGCTTTTGACTCAGTGATTTTCCTCAGTAAACTTGGTAAATAAGTTTATCTGTGGACAGTTGTGTTTGAACATGAATTCTGCAAAAGCATCATGAGACAAATTATTACGCTCTGCTCATCTGTTTACTTTAAATTGAACATTGTGATTATTAAAACAAGCATATTTTCATTATTTACGTGTTCTTTGGAGCACAATTCTTTTACTGAAATTTGGAAGATTTTTATAGTACAGATTCTGCAAGATTCATTAAAAGCATGGCTGTGCTTCCTCTCAATGCTTAAAGCCACACCTACTAAGTACAAGGGGGCTGAAGTTCAACTACACAGTGTGCTTCCTCTCAATGCTTAAAGCCACACCTACTAAGTACAAGGGGGCTGAAGTTCAACTACACAGCATTACTATGTATCTCGTGTCTCTTTTATTTCCATTACTGTTAACACACATTTCTAATTTGGATTTGGTTAATAAAACACGTTTTGAGCATTTCAGAAGATGCTGTCAAGCCTCTGGCTGGATAACATACTGGTGACACTAGTATACAAGCAAGAAACACAAACTGGACTAGTTTTGGTCCATAAAAACTATGAGTGTGCAACTTGTACATTTGTGAAAATATTGCAGGACATCCAATTAATATTTTCACCAAAATATACCAGTGTATCAAAATTACAACAAAGGTTTAGGATGAAGCATTTTTAAACTTATTTTTTAAAAGAATATTAGTTACGAATCTGTTTTTTTTTCAATGTACACATCTTCAAAACATCTCGACCATAAGAAGTTTGATGTTTTGAAACTTGGAAATTTATAAGTAGACCCAATATATATATATATATATATATATATATATATATATATATATATATATATATATATATATATATACACACACACACACATATATATATCTATATATATCTAATGGATGCAGCCACAATAGTTTAAATGTGCACAAGTTATTTTTACTTAAGAAAATTGTGCAAATACAAACTAAAATATACAAAGGATGGTACCCATATGGGAATAAAAGACAACAAAAATGGATTATGTATGGGAAAAGGAAAAATCCAAGCTATAGGCACTTCAGTTTCACTACTGATTGTTACTGCAGAAATACTATCCGTAACCATCATAAGATAGATAAATTAGTTAAAACCTTTTCCTTATGGATATAGCACATGAGCAAGTCAAGAGAGAATCAAATCCCAATGGAGCACACACCGATATTCAATGCTTTACTCGGCGCACAATGATAATGGCACTGGAAAACAAAAATGTAGATAATTTCTTCTACTCGTCATAACATGGTTTCCCGGGAACAACATCTTAATCGTATCATTCATTTAACAATAGCAGTTGCTAAAACATATCCAAGCCTGCTTCCTTTCCTTAACCTGCACCTTTGTGTAAATTATTGATATCCAAGTCATGACATCCATCAAAGACTGCAACAATTATTTACAAAGGTTTATATTTTCTATAAGGGTACAACAGATATCTAATGTGTCAGTGAGAGATTTGTTCAATTGTTTGTGAACGTTTGTATGGCAATAGGTGGTAGCGTGCTGCCTGTCACTGTTCCAGAATCTATATAAATTATTCATGTAATACCTTACAATTTTTAAAACAATATTAATCTACAAAACTATGCATTTTAGATGGCAAGTAACAGTGGCGTTCATTTTTTCACTTGTTGGTCACACAGCTATTATGAAGTTAACAATGTTATGAAAATATAGCTAATATTCATAACTGCTTTGCCAAAAAATATATCTCAGAATATATTCACATTACTCACCATGTTTTAATGTAATTTATTTTATTAACACCTACAACTTTCATACACCTCTCCTAACATAGCAGTATCACATTCAGTTTTACCATTATTTGTGTAGAAATGGAAAATATCTCACATTTTTCATAACTTTGTCAAACATCCCATTCTGGTGATTTTACTCTGCATGATTACAAAATTATGCTAGCTTGTAGATCCCACCTTGCTGACTTAGTTTCAGGTATGCAGCTGTACAAGGACTTCAGACATGAGCCTTTAAAAACAATTATGATATTAAAAATCCAAGAAAAAGTATGGTCCAAAACACGACCAGAATAACAGCAGCCAGTAGTTTATTTCACGTAAAACAGGTAAGCACTTTCATGGGTAATAGACTTGCTTCTTCAGACCTTATACAAAAGCTAAAATATACTGCCTGATTTAAAATCACTTAGCTGCCAGTAGACTGCTAGAGCGATTACATGACCTGAGCTGATACAAATTAACTAAAAGTAACATATTACTAAATAACATTGTTGCAATATTCAGAAGCACTCAGCTGTCTGTACAAACTGTAAAACATGCTTTGAATTGCTACATGTTAAATACAAAGTTTTAACAACTAATACAAGTTATTTCTTAGGAAAACATATTAAATGTTCAAGATCAGTGATCGTTCAACTACTTATGCAAACTGCAAAGCATGATCTAATCTGCTGCACATTAGATGAAAAGTTCCTGCACTGATACAAATGATTAAAGTACGCTGTTTCCATGTTCAAAAATCACCCAGTTACCTGTGCAAACTTCAGAATAAACAAAATCTACACAACTGATGAGTAAAAAGGGAGGGGGCGGTAGGAAAGGAGGAGAAAATTTCTGCAAGCAAATGCAAGTAAAACTGTATTAATGTTCACTCTTGAAACAGTTGAAAAAAATTATGTTCATAAAACATCATACATACAGTCAAATATATTAAAATTCAACTTACATATCTGAATATGCAGTAATGTATAATGAGCATGTAAAAGGCATATATCCAGGAACATTCTAATATAAAATCTACATGCTGCTACTACTCTGCCATTTATTTATACAGTGGCCTTGCTTTCAGTATTGGTCTCAACTGAACTTACTCCATTTAGATCTGGCCATATATCAGCTCAAAGCCTGATCCATTTTGTTTCTGTAACTTCTGTGTGCTTTCTGAAATCACCCAAAAGCTGACCCTGTCTGTCCTCATGAACTTGAAGGTATGTTCATTACTAGTATTTTCTATGTGTTTAGCTAACGCATTAATATTTTTGGTTTTAATATTGTATAGGTGCTCTCGGATGCAGTCCCTCAGGCATCTGTTAGTTTTGCCTATATAAAAAAAGCTGCAAAATATGCAGTGGGCCAAATAAATCATATCTGTGCTATTGCAGTCTGCATTAGCACAAAATGTACCTCCTCTCCCATTACTGGGGTGGACAAAACATCCACTCGAATCTATATGTTCACAGAAAATACATTTCCCACAAGGTATAGTGTTTCCATATCCATTGTCATCTACTCCTACCTCTTTGTATCCACATAGCATCCTTTTAACTGATTTCCTATTTTTGTACCTGAAGGTGGGGTTCTCACCTACTATATTTCTCATCTTTTCGTCCATTTATAATACATTCCAATTCTTACAGATTATTTCCTTGATGTACTGTATGTCATTGGAATAATACAAAGGGTATTTTTGCCTATCTAATCTGTTCATAGTCTTCTCATGTGAAGGTCTACTTGCTGAAGAATAATAGGACTTGGCTGAATCTTTTCTCATCATGCATACATCATTGCCAGTCTGTTTGATTCACTAACTATTATAACCCCTGCTAACAAAGCTGGTATGCAACTTCTGTAATTCATCCTGGAAACCTTCATCCAAAACATTTAGTCTGGAGGCTCTGATGGTTTGGCACCTAACAAATTTAGAAAAAAATGTGTGTGTGTGTGTGTGTGTGTGTGTGTGTGAGGTTCCTGTTCATGGTGTTCCTGTGTAGCAACTTATTTCTGTAGGAAGATTTTCTATGTATGGTGGTAGTGATTTGTTCATCTGTTTGCTTCTTAATGCAAACATCTAAGAAATGTATTGCATTGCTTGCTACTGCCATATCAAACTTTAAGTGCTAAGGTTCTGTATATACTCATAAAACCTATTGAGTGTTTCTATATTGCCAGTCCAGATGAAAAGCAATTCATCCACAAAACGGCGATAAAAAGGGATAAACATGTCATATTCCCTGTTGGCAAAAATGTATTGATATTCCAATATGGCCATAAATATGCTGGCATAGCTATTGGCACACGCGGTGCCCATAGCTACGCCATCAAGTTGTAGAAATTGCTGGTCCTTAAAGACGGGCATTATTGTTCAAGTCCATCTGTATGAATTTACTCAGTAAATAGATCTTATCATTATTTAATTCCCTGTCAGAGACCAAATATTCATTTAAGAAGACTACGTCTGTCTCGTTAGGTATTACTGTGAATAGGGACCTAACATCCATGGTTACAAAGTAAAAATTCTCATTGATGGTATTTTCATGAACAAACTGATATAATTTCTGTAAGAAGTTATTGGTGTCCTGTAGAACATATTTGTTTTTATTCAAAATAGGACTTAAATATTTTTCTATAAATATAAGAAAAAAGACATGTGAGCCACCCATCACCCTAGACAATGGGGCTAAGAGGTGGGCATATGGAATTCTTATGTATGTTTGGTATGCCCTGAATTAATGGTATCTTAGGATGGTCAGCCAAGCAATGTCTATGTAGCTCTATATTTAATTATTGCATTTGTTTACTGGGAAAGTTCACTGGCCCTTGGAGAGGCCATTTTCAGTGGAGGCTTGGGGAGATAAGCTCCACATACAAATTATACAGAACCTACAGTTTCAGTTACATAAACGGTTAGAAGGCTATACAGTAATAGGCATGATTTTAAGATAACACAGTATAATGTACATGTCAGAGTTAACACTGTGTTAACAATAAGCAGCTAGGAAATGGATTGATGAGGGGAATGGCAGTGCAAAAGACAGGGAGAAATAGGTTCAGGAGTGGTGGTAAGGTAGGTATAAGAGAGTGTGGGTGCCATGGTTGGGTAGGTAATGGGGGTAGACACGTCTGGGATGGTTAGAGTGCTGGTTGGTAAGAAAGAGGAGGATGATAAAGAAGTTGGAGGAAAAAAAAGCAGAGGGGTAGATTCGGGCAAGCAGTGTCTAGACAGAGTTTTTTTTGGCATGGGCATTGCCAGCAAGAGGAGAGATGTTGTCTAAGAGACATTTTAAATAGGGCAGGTCTACTGATCGACGCTATTGTGGATAGGAGGGAGTTCCACAGTTTGGAAACAGTAAAAGAGTAGAGCAATTGGCCAGCTGTTAGTTGAGGTTTGTCTACTTTGAGCAGGGTTTTATTTTCTGATCTAAGTGGTCTATTTGGTTGGTACTACAAGGTCTTCATTAATGGCTGTGGTATTGAAAAGTGCTAATAATGTAGAATCTATCCAATTCTTCATTCTTTTTAGCTCAGTCCTAGCTACTGAGCGATATGTGCTAACATCACTGAGCAAATTACTCATGGTTATATCGTAATAACTAGCATCCATGATCACCGTAGGTCCCCCCCCCCCCGATATCTGCTGGTTTTATGGTGATGTACTTATTATTTATTCCATAACTGTTTCAGTGCATGTTGTTCATTAGCACTTGTATTATAAAATCTTGTTCTATGTACATCATCACAAAATAACTCGTACAGATCATTAGTACATAAAGTATTAAAGGCTTCCAGCAGTGGATGTACCATCGGAGTTATAGTACTAGGTTTGGTAAAAGAAAATGATTGTTCAGTACCTGCATTTGATTGTCCATAAGTTATTTTTAGCATGACATTACAAATAAACAGTTTCAAGTCCAAAATAGTCTTGGCTAAGTCCGACATCCAATACGTTTCATAAGAATTAACTTGTATTAGTTGTGAAACTTTGTATCTAACATGTAGCAATTCTGAGCATGTTTTGCAGTTTGTACAGACAGGTGAGTACTTCTGAATATTGAAACAATGTTATTTAGTAATATATTTCTTTAAATTAGTTAGTTTGTATCAGCTCAGGTCATGGGATCGCTTTAGCCTAGTGTACTGGCAGCTAAGTGATTTTATATCAGGCAATATGTTTTAGCTTTTGTATAAGGTCTGGAGAAGTGAGTCTGTTACACGTGAAAGCGCTTACCTGTTTTATATGAAATAAACTACTGGCTGCATTTATTCTGGCCATGTTTTGGACCATACTTTTTTTTTGGATTTTTACTTTATTTTGTTCAGTTTGGTCCATTTATCGCATGAATTGGAGTTCTTACAATTATGAAATTACTCATTACACGACTAAAGAGAAGTCTCCTGAAAAGATGAACATACTCTTGCAGGAATTCAACTTTACTGATGACTATAATCTTGTAAGAAGCAATGAGTTAAACTATGTGGCAAAAGATTAGCTGGTTTGATTAATAGCCCATTGTATTTAGTTATAACACCAAAATGATACCTCAGAAAAGAGGATCTCCTCATTCTTTCATGAACCTTACCTCTTCCAGACTTATTAGATTCATTATAAGGAGCTGATGTCAGCCTGACTGCAGCAATCTATGTTCAGATTTTAATACTGCAATTTGTCATTGTATTTACTAGGCTGCATGGAATCATTCCTTGACATGGTCATATAGCAATCAAACTTTCCATGATGTCTGCATTGTAGCCTTATACTCAAGTGCTACAGTAAATGTGTTCATCATGTCACCACTAACCTTTTCTCACATTACCCTCTAAAACAACAGCTATAGCCCGTCATGTCTTTGTGCCTTTCCTCACCTAAATAGATTCACTGTGTCCACAGGAAACTTAGAGTCTAAAGGCATCAACTCTCGTATGAGAAAATATCACATTATTGGTAAGTATAAATTCCATTGCAAATCCGGTAATGAGTAGAAAATCTAGATGAGTTAGATGGAAGTCCTAATTATTAAACTTAGTGAGTCATTACTAATATTAGCTACCCAAACATCCATTACAAAGCTTGTGCAACCAATAATGAAGTGATAAGACACTCTGAAAGGCTCTAGTATGTTTTCTTTTAAGTTCTTGAGAAGTTTTAGCCATCATTAAATTATACTCATCAGATAAATTGCTAGGCAGTTTCCATTTTTATATATTTTTATTTACTCCACTGTCGAATTCAAGGATCTGAACCTTCAGCTCACTCAGTAAATCACGTCATAAGAAAATCTAAATCATCATAAATGCCATTATCATCAGAAGTCAATCTTGAATGTCTAACACACTGCCCTTAAAAAAACATTTCTCTCTAAATTTCAAGGGCAACAGCTGTTACAAGGCAAATAACTCAAAAAGGTAGGATTTCTATGAATCTTTAAAGAAAAAAGACATGCTAACAGAGCCACGCATAATGTCAATATCCAAGTAAGAAGATTAGTAGTGTAGGCATTATAAGTGAATCTTAAAATCTTGTATTCTATTCTGTTTACTTATAAAATTTTCAGAATTGTCACATGTACCATACTGAATAAAAAAAAATACATCAATAAAATGTGCATAAAAGTTTACAGTAGAAAAAAATGATCAAATTATTTTATCTAAGCTTTTAAAAATCTTTTCTGTAATAGACTTCCCTAATATGTTTCACAAACAGATTCAAAAGCAAGAACGGTTAACCAATGTCAGATTAAGCACACTTTTTGGATGTTGTATACTTATATGTTAAACTCAATATCCGCTTCTAAACAATTTTGCAATTTCTTTGTGTAAAATTTCTGTTTTGCTAATGTTTTGAACGTTCTGATCTTCTGACTCTTACTAAAGAAATAACTTTTTGAAATTTAAATAAAAGGAGCAGCACTCAAACTCTAGATCTTAATAAAGTGATTTAATTTGAGTAATTTTTGTGTTTGTTGGCTTATCTACTAAAATCGGTCACATTAATGGTACTCTCATTCTCAGATTGTAAGATTAAATGTTCTCAGATTACTCATTTATGAGAAAGAATGATAAAATCTATTTTTGATGGAGAAAGTCCTCCTGCACCTCCTACATTTATCATTGCAGTATTGAGGAGCAGTTAATGATAGTGTAATATGGGTGTCACTTTCCATTTTGTTCTCCAAGTTGCACTAAGCTTGTATCACCCTGAACTCACTATCAAGTCAGTACCTTCAGTTTGCTCTACAAAGAAGTGAGTAAAGAAAGTACGAGCAAATTACAAGTTAAAACAGCATGTTCAAGTTAATATGTGCTGAACTCATGACAGCAAAAAAGTTAAAGTATTTATTACAATGTTTACTGGGCTAAAGCATTCATCTATACGGATCATTTCCAGACTCACTGTATGCTAAATTGACTTCCTTGATTACAAATTATGTAAACAGAGACAGATAGAATCAAACTATGGAGTATGATAAAGTAACTCACAGTCCTAATTATTTGTGTTAACTGCCTCCAAAAAACAGTTAATTTTTGTCAGTGTGATTCTTGTAGACAACTTGGTTTGAAGTTCCTGTTAGTAAGCAAAATGTAATGAATTTGTTTTGTTCAGATAATATTTTTAATTATTTATTTGACTTTTTATTTACATTTGCAGTTGGGAATGTGCAGATGGGTGGTCCCTCTTTTCATTGGAGTGTTGGGAAGATGACTATAAATAAATAAACCCCAATAAGAAATCATAAAGTTATTGGCGATATTACACAGTTAAATAATGCACAATGCATTACTCTACTAATAATTGCAATATAGGCCTGAACAAAGTACCTTTTCTTGGAGTAGATTTATATTTTGTATATTTTTGTTATAACTGACAGAGAACTGATCTATAGAGTCTTCATCTCATCACCAAAGCAGAACAAGAAACGGAGGAGTCGTCCTTTCTTGGCTGCCACCAATACTTTTTGTATGAACCCTTCTGTGCCATATATATCAGCCATATTTTTCCCTCTGTCCACTTCATATCTAAAAATTAATTTGCTTGACTATCACAGACTGACATTTTTCTTCTTAACTACATTCTCCTTCTAAACGTATTATTTGATTTTCTCTCTTACTCTGTCAGTCCTTGTGCTAGGTGGTCTACACTGGGCGTTAATGTACTAAATTTCTCAACTTGCTCCATCCAAATTTATTGTTAACATGTTTACTATGAATTATTTGGTCTACTTTCATTTTCGTTCTTTCAACCTATTTGCTGATCTCTTGTTTCTCGTCTCCCCATTTATTCATTATTTTTTCTCTACGCAAATAACCCATCCTTTTCATTTACTACAAACTATCCTCTATCCTTGCTTATCCTGCCTATGCTAATATTCCTGTAATAAGGTTCAATAAATCTCAAATGTTTATATAAATACATCACATCTACATGTTGCACCCCATGGTGGCCTCACTGTAAATTATTAGTACTTTAACTATTTTTGTTACTTTAGTACTATTTTCACTGAGCACCACTCTAACTTTATTTGCTCTCTTCCCTTTTCCTGAAGTCAATCCCACAAACTTGTAACGTGTGCTAATATGTATAGATGGATCTAGGACTATTGCATTACATTTCCAGGAAACGTAAACAGCCGAACACACTTTAACGAAAGTGCTTTTCACCGAAAAGCACTTTCGCTAAAGTGTGCAAAAAATTAAAAATAAGAAAATTGAAAAAAAAAAACACATTACTCATGTTTACACAGGGGGACAAGCCTACTTTTATATTCTCACTCCAAGATCACACTACAGTGGGAAAAAGGGAGTATTCCCTTATCCCCACTGTGCTACGATTTCAGCAACAGCCATTTCTCCACGTGTTGTCCTTTTATAGCACAGTTTCACAAAAGTGCTTTTTCGATGAAATGCTCTTTTGTGAAGGTACGCTCTGCCATTTCACTTTTGGTGAAATGGCAATTCAATAAACAGTACAGATCCCCTATAGATAGCAATGACACTGTTAGCAGTAACTTGGTCTGTGAGTCGTGCTATTTCTCTAAGAGAGTGGAATACATGGAAAGCTGATGTTTAAATAACATCATATCTAATGAAAAGGTATTCATTTGTTTAATCATTCATTCATTCATTCATCTTGACTATGTGTGTACTTAACTCTACATGTCAGTGACTATAAATCAGATATAAAGCTAATGTATAACCATAGGATTTTATTAGTACAGTACCAAGTGTTACTTCTGAAGCATTTTCCTTAAATTTTCAAATTCTTCCTGTGTGAAAATGTCTGTATAGTACCACAGTCATAAGATAATTGATTATTGTGAGATAAAAATCTATGATTATTTTTTTCTGCTTTCTGCCCCTTCCTTACATTTGTAATATTAAAATCAGTTATGCTAGTCTTTTCAAAAATAGAAGAAGAAGAAGAAAATTATTCAATCTTAGAACTGACTACAAATATCAGACGTGGTAATTCTTTTTTTTAGCAAATCTTTTCCCATTTATCACCCACAGTATTGCTTCGAATGTTGTCAGATCTGCTATACACAAACAGGGAAACGAATGCTGCCAGTGGACTTTGGCTCTAAAAAATTAAAAAATTACATTAATGGAATGTCACTTATATAAAAGCCATATCACAAGCCACTGCATATCATTTTACAAACAAGTCTCATGGTAAGGTAGTAGTAAAAAGACCTCCGAGAGAATTGTTGAGCTTGGAGAAATATGCCATTCAAGTTGAAAGTAAATGAAGAAATTGTGTAATATATCTAATACACTTATTTGGGCTTACTTGCTAGAGAAAGATTTTGAAGTGCTGCGGATTTTTTCATAATTGCCAATATCAGCTGAGAAGTTAGAACATCCAGAGATAACTGCTATAGAGGAAAGAGAAGCACAGTTGTTATGAAACATTGTTATGAATGGTTAGGCATTGATTACATGATATTGGACTTACTTGTATACAGGGTGTAATGTTTAAAGCTGAGAAGCTTATGAGCCTCCAAAACTTCAGGGTGATATATTACATATGATTCATGAGTCACATTTGGAATTTACTATTTGTAAAAAAGAACATGGAATATGGCCTCAGACACCAAATCAGATCAATTTGTTCAAATATGTAAAGTTAGCTTTCTGAAAGTAGAATAACAGAGGAAGTCCTACCATATGAAAAGCAACACAAAAGAGCTCCTTTTTAATCCAAGTGACAGCATATGTATTTTACTATAACAATGCACATTTCTTTATCTGTGTTAACCATTGCTTGAAATACAGAAATGCATGAGGCTAGCATTTTAGGGTCATCTTAGCATTGAAGCCTTTGCTAGACATGAATTATAGGATGCAATGTAACTTTTCTAAGGACTAGAACGTTATGTATGCCAGCTTGAGTCCAACATATCTGCTGAATAATGGTCAAGTAGAATATATTGACTAGACTGTGAAGTATATAATGAGAATGCATGACAGAGCTGAAAATACTGCCTGTAGTCCATAAATTTTAGAGTACAGAGACTTGAATCTGCAGTCTGTGAGACCTTTGGCAAAAACAACTATAGATAATAGGACACCTCAAAGCTAAGCTACCAATATCATGTCCTCTGTTATTCCCAGAAAATCCAAGAGATGTAAAACATTTTAAAAATAAATGCAGTGTAAGCAGAAATTCTATTACAACACACCAATGGAAAATCTTTCACAAATGGAAACAGTGGAAAAATGAGAACTGATGTGGTTTTGGAATTAATGCTCAGAAAGGTGATTTATCTGTCAAAGTGCTATTTTAAGTGGAATAACTGAGATGCTTTATACAAAATTCAAATGTATAGAGCTATTTTCCAAATATAAAACATTTAATTTGGCAGAAGAATAGATATGAAGAAGTTGAATTGCAAAAGTATTCTAACTACCAACTCTTACTTTAATGTGCTGGGTCACATAAAGCACTATCCTCTTCTCAGTGTGAGCATGTTTGTCAGAATATTGCTGAAACTTGGTACAACGGCTGTAAACCTAAACAGTTTTTCCAGTATTTTCCACTGTTTACTATTATCCAAGTTTGATTTAATAACAAGTTGTTCGTGATAATGTCATGAGAGATCAGTCTACTTCATATCCGTACTCAAGGTTTGGTTGATTGATTAATTAGTGAATATGTTATAGGAACTGTATTGAAAGTTTATGGAATTTATGAATGTTATAATGACCACTTTTCAGAATTCTGTATCAAGATGACAGATTTCAATTTGTGAGTGCATTGATAAACATCACACACAACACTGTAAAGTCGTAGCGAATGTATTTATAGTTCCATAATGCTTTTTTTTTCTTTCTTTTAAAGTAATGAGTAAGTAGTGTACCTTCATAACTGATACTGTAGTTGTCTCTCTAAATTGGAGTTACCATTATTGGGGTGTGTGTACTATGTGACTTCTCTGAGTGCAGTTCAGTTAAAGATAATTGTGCATCACGTATATACACCATGTCTAACAACTCTTTGTTCAATCATCTCTATGTAACCTCTTAACTGTATACATTTATTAAACCTCTTGCTCCTCCAAATCATTATGTTTTGGATAGTGTTTAGGTCTTCATATTTACAGATCTCATCTCTAGTAACATTTTTTATACTCCATGTTGCTCATGTCATTTTATTGGAATGCTTTCTTTTACTCACTCTCTTCCTTCTCTGTCATCTCTTTATTGTTTCCTTAATTTCATTTTTTTTTTTTTACCTTTACTGCCATTTGTTACTTATGCAGTTGTCTGTTAAAGAAAAATGCTGTAGCCATCTGATCCTCAGCAATACTGTTTTGCTCCATGATCAACCAAACATTTCATAACCATTATTTAACCACAGTGAGTTCCACCAGCATGGGAATACATTGTGTTATATTCAAATGGATGATGAGGTTACAAGAATGAGTAACTTTTCTAAAAGTGCCATTGTCACAGTAGTCACATAATCAATAAACACAGAAAACATGCATTTCTGGACACTGTGATGCATTATGTATAACTAGCAATGTGTTTTTTTTATACTGAACTGCTCTCATTTGTTTTCACTAGACAGAGATTACAGTTTGAATTTTTGTAATACATTGTTTCTCACTTAGCTAGCTAAGCTGCAGTCATTAGCTGCCTGCTACCTAGAAACTTCCTGGTCCTTTCCAGGCTGTTCCATTGACATTTTGTGGACATATGCTTACTTATCAGGGAAGACTCCTTTAACCATGCATCATTATTTGCATAGGACAATAAAATTAATAAATAGTGGTCCACTGGGTCCTCTGATTTCAGATCAAGAGGTTTCTGGTGTAAGATTCATAGAGTTACAGGCAGGTAAGCAAAAGAAGAACACATACCACCCCAACTATTCCAATGCTACCTTGTGAAATTTATAACATTTCTGTATTCATAACTTACCCTGAAATTCTGTCTCGGGGGTACTGAAAAAACAGCGTAATCTCTAATCCAGCAATTCCAATGGAAGTCAGCTATCACCTACACACTGACTCTTTTTTGTGTCTTTTGATTGTCTAGAAATCTATGCCTAGTTCATCCCATGGAAAAAGATAGTGTATATTAATGCTGTTCCTTTCCTCTGAACCAGTATAGCAGCTGTCTTTCTGTCACGTGCTGCTTGAACTCTGTTATCACACACAACACAATGCGGTATCAGATTCAATTGTTTAGAAATAGCTGGACTTCTTTTCATTTATGATGTCACTATATTCACATACTAAAACATATTTACACAAACATAAGGTAAGAAGTTGCATATTAACTTACATAAATAAGTTGGAGTACAAGTTGTGTTCATGTTTCCTCGGTTATTTTTATAAGCACTGTATTTTCATGATTTCTTCTAATTTTCTACTTGTCTGTCATAAGGTCTGCATGACTGCTCTTGATGGAATGTGGCAAAAATTCACTTCATTTGTTTGATTGTTATTCACAAGAAGAGATTGTCTTCAAGTATACCTTGTTCTCATCAGGCAGCGCCCACTCAGATATTTTTACAGTAGCATCAATTATCTTCTCATCTCTCTGGATGAAGTACTAATTTGGAAGTTATACGTGATTAATTTTATCAACAGAACTTTGAGAAATCTGTCACTCAAACTAATTAATATTTTGAATTAGATGGTGTTTAACTTTTTTTGTAGTCATCTTAAAAACACTACATTTGGTTTGTCAAGCATTCCTTTCCTCCGCTGCAGTATATAAATAGCTAGAGCCTTTAAATTTCCTGTGAGCTCAGACATTACTCATTATAACTACTGCCTAGATGCATTTAATTTTGCATTATACATTTGTTTGTTTTGGTCAGAAAACCTGGAAAAAATGTGAAAAAGATATAATACATGTCTGAATTAGTCTGTAAAATAAGTAATTTATTTGTAAGGATACAAGCTATGCATCTATGCAATAAGTTTTAATACTCTACGTATAAGAGACTGACATCTGTGTGATTAAAGGAAAGAAAAGTGGCTTATCAATTCAAACGTGTCTAAACGACAGCTGATGTTAATCAACATACCTGTATGTAACAGCGATACTAAATCTAAGCTAAGATGCTGATAGAGAAAAACTTAAAGATTCAACAATTAACTTCATTCTTTTAGTATTTCTTTTTAAATGATTTGATCTTGATGACGGTGATTATTCAGAATGCAAGAAATAGAAGAAAGGCATTAGACATGTATGAGATTTCTTGCATATAGTACCTATGGCTATGATCTGGCTAACAAACATGCAAATCATCTGTGACATAGTCAAAGCATGTACATGTGAATGTTTGCCATGTACCAGAGGATATGCTGCATATACACGCCGGGCTTATTTTCATAGTATTGGCATAGTGGTTTCAGAGAGTAGAACATCTCAGAAAGAATGTCTTCTAACAGTCTTTCTGCAATTCTATTTTCCAGAATATATCCTTATTTTTCTTAAGCTATCACTCCCTCAAATTTGATGGTCTAATCAAATCTAGCAGCACTGTAACTGATTAGGTTTTGATTGCAATTTATAAGTTAGTTTGAATTGTCACAATCCATAATTCAAAAGTTTACAAATTTTGTACATGAATTCAGCATTGCTGTCATGAGTTATATTTCATGTATTCCAGTACAATCACCATAAATATCTTACAGAATACTTATATATACAAATTGAGTAGCAACCACTTTTATAAAATGTTATCTTAACATCTGAAATGGGAGCATTGGCTATTTTTAAAGTTTTGTTTCTTAGTTCATTTGCTACTCAGTTTTATATATGTTAAGTTTCATATCCAGTGCCTTCTAAATGTGCTCTGTGTGTGTGTGTGTGTGTGTGTGTGTGTGTGTGTGTGTGTGTGTGTGTGTGTGTGTGTATATGTATTTATATATATATATATATATATATATCTATATATCTATCTATATATATATATATATATATATATCTATGGGTCTACTTTGCTTACCCGACATCCCAGATATCCGAAATGCAAAACCGACATTCCACAACACCAAAACCGGACACACACAATACCAACACTTAAAAACCCGACACACCTCCGTAAAACATACACACAACACACACAAACAACATACAAAAGAACAAACACAACACTCAAGATAAAACAACCCAGTTCCCCTCACTCAGACCCTGCCCACTATCTACACTAAACTAAACCCTTACCACAAAAACAAAACATATACTACAAATAAAAAATCTAAAACACTTGCCTTCACATTTCACATTCTTGCAGGGGTGCTATGCCCCCCTGCACCCCCCCATGGGGAGCTTCACTCCCCATACCCCCCATAACTTAAATATACCAATTCCAAGATCGCACTACAGTGTCCACAAGAATGAATTTCCTGTTGTGCTCAAGTTGGACTGTCGATCATTCGGAAGTCTACATTCTGATGTCAGTCATCTGACATGTCAAGCTTTTTGGCTTGCTGTTTTGTATTGTTTTTACCTAATTTTGAACTTTTTACTTCACCAACATGAATAGCTATGTCTGCTTTCTCAGCATATCATCTTTAAGACTAAAAAGTAGTGCTGGTGTAAAGATATCTTGTCGTCTTATTAAGGATAACACAATTTTATTTTATTTTATTTACTTTGAATCTGAATAATGAGTTTGAGAAATGCATTTTAATTCATCTGCATCTGCTTTCATCAAAAAGCATTTGCATGCAAAATTTAAAAATTTTAGCAACAGAAAAACTGCAGCATTTGAATAATGCAAGAAAAAGCATGCTTAGAGGCTTGTTTGTAGTAGATAAGCCACTAGCAGTAGTCAACTTTAATTCTAAGAATAATAATAATACATTCCTTTTCTGTATCATGTTAACAGTATCAAAGTATTCAGAACAGCAGAACGTTTTTCCCATGATCCTATTCCTGAAGATGATGGACTGATCCAGGAGTCACATCACGCAGTGATGTTCTTCATACCACATTGCTGCAGTCCTAACACTTGGGGTAGTCCGCTGTCCCAGTCGGCCCGAATACCAAAGTATATGGCTGACGTCGGTCAAGGCGCATTAGTCTGACGTCAGGACGTCAGGGTACAAATGCGCATGACCGACGTCATATCCTCAGTCTTTTTTGCCGCATGGTCCGATGCAGAAGCAGTTTTGCGAGTGCAGGTTGGCGTTCTGAAATTTTCTGAAGTCGGAGTTTCAGACCGAATCAAAGTTGGCTAAGTACCCCGTTGGGGAATATTTTGTTTTTTTCTTGCCTCAGTATTTAACCGGATGTCAGAAAAAGTGAATAACTGTATTTCTTGTGGGAAACAGATACCTCATAGGGATTACCATACCTTGTGTATACCTTGTTTAGGGCCTGAGCACGACGTTGTTGGATGTCGCTCTTGTGCTAGATTTAACAAACGCACTATAAAGAGAAGGTTAGACTGTGCCAGGTTAGTTTTTGGGAAGCGTTGTAATTATAAAATGCCGTCGGATGCTCCGATGCCCGCTTCGTCCAAAAAGCGCAAGGACAAAGCAGTAAAGCCTAGGTTGGAAGAACCGTCAGTCCCGGGCGTCGGTTCTTTAGTAGGCTCAGTGGAGCCGGAGGTTCTGCCAGAAGTTTCTTTGGAGTCTCAGGGAGAGACTTTACTGTTACAAGATGTGTCCTCTCTGGAGGTAGGCCAGGCTGAAGGGGCTTCTCAGGTGGCTGTTCTCCCCTCTCTTCCTAAGGTGGTTAGGCCCTCCCCTTCTGTTTCCAAGGCTTCTTTGAGAGGCAGGCCAGGTTTATCTTCAATGGGGGTCTCTCCTACTTCTTCAGGGTCTTTGCCTAAGAAACATATGCTTAAAATGGCAGAAGATTTGATTACTATGATTAGAGGTTCTATGCCCCCTCCTGATAAGAGGCCTAGGGTGGAACCTGAGCTTGAGAGTTTTGAGCAGTGTTTGGAGGCTTCTGAGTCTTCGGCTGAAGACTTGCAGGAGTATCCTCCTTATTCTGATTCTGATGTGGATGATTCTACTCCTTCGGCTTCTCCTCCTGAGGATTTCTCTTTTTCAGAGACTCTTCATTCCATGAGGGAGCATTTTAAATGGGAAGGCCAAGATTTCTCTGATTCCAGGAAGAGGCTTAGGGAATTTTGTTTTACCCCAGCATAGGCCTTTAGCTATACCTCCTGTTCTGGATGTGGTGGAAGATGTTTTTGCAGAGGCTTCCCTGAACCCTGATTCTTTGCCTCCTGCCCCAGTTAAACCAGATAGATATTATAGGGTGCCTGAAGCTCATAAGTATCTTTTAAGAGTCCTAGGGCAGACCCAGAAACTGTTTCTCAGGGGCCTAAAGGTGTTAAGGCTTCTGTTGTTAAAAATCCTGTTCCTCCTGATAAAGAGGCAAGGGCTTTGGATAGATGGGGAAAGAAGGTGTATACTTCTTCCACTTTAGCCATGAGGGCTTTGAATTGCCAGTTCCACATGTTAAAATATCAAAATTATCTCCTTTCACAATTGAAGTCTAAGGTGGATGCTCTGGCGGAAGGTATTGAGTGTAAAGAGTTGCAGGATTTAGTTCATGTGTCTGAACAGGTGGGTAAGCATTCCTTGCAATGTGGTTTTGATGCTGTGCAGGCCTCTTCGAGAGTGGCTGCCACTGGTTCTGTTCTTCGTAAGCACGCCTGGCTAAGGGATCAGAATTTAGCTGAGCATGTTAAGACAAGGATTTTGGATGCTCCGTTACAGTCTGACGTGTTGTTTGGTTCGCCTGTGGAAGCTGTTTTAAAGAAAATGGAGGACAAGGCTAAGTCTATGCAGACTGTTAAAGATTTTTTGCAGGTTCAGCCTCCGAAGTTTAGTAGAAATTGGCCTACTAAGGGATGGACATATCCTGCTTATGATTCCCAGTCTAGGGGTAGGTCTAGACGTGGTAGGGGCAGAGCTCAAGGTTCTTTTAGGCCTAGAACAGGGAGTTCACCTGCTCAGTCTTCTGGTGAGGGCAGGGGTCAGTCCTTTCGTAAACAGACCCAATGACCTGCCTTTTCAGCTGCCAGTGCTTTCTCGTCTGGCAGCACCTTTGGGAGGAAGGCTGGCACTTTTCAAAGAAAATTGGAGTTTAATTACCCAAGACAGATGGGTATTGGATATCATTCACCACGGTTACAGGTTTTATTTCCATACCTTGCCTCCTTTCAAAGGCATGCCAGACATTCCTCCTCTACAAAGAAAAGAGGCTCACAAGCAAATTTCGCTGTTACTCCAAATAGGGGCCATTCAGCCGGTTCCTGTGCCAGAAAGGGGCCTAGGATTTTATTCTCGCCTGTTCCTAGTACCAAAGAAGGGGAACACGTGGAGACCAATTTTGGATTTATCTATCCTCAACACTTATCTGGACATTCCCAAGTTCAAAATGTTGATGTTACAACAGCTTTTACCTCTGCTGGGCAAGGATCACTGGATGGTAACTTTAGATCTCAAGGAGGCTTACCTTCATGTACCTATCAGACTAAGTTGCAGGAAGTATCTGCGTTTTCGAGCTGGGAATTCCCATTATCAGTTCTCTGCATTGCCCTTTGGCTTATCTACTGCGCCCAGAGTATTCACAAAGGTTCTGGCTCCAGTGATAGCTTACTTCAGGCTAAAAGGAATACAAATCTATCCTTACTTGGACGACTGCCTGATTCTGGCTCAAGAAAAGGAAGACCTTTTACAGCATTTGGAATATGTGATAGCAGTGCTAAGATGCCTGGGGTATTCTGTGAACGAAATAAAGTCCAGTTTAGTACCCTCTCAAGACATGTGCTTTCTGGGTGTGAGACTGAATACAGCAACCCAGATGGCCTTTTTAACCCGGACAAACAAAAGAATCTTTCCCTTTACTTCCATCAACTATCTCTTCAGTCCGGGCTGACTGCAAGGACAGTCCTTCAAGCCTTAGGGTTCATGGCATCTTGTATTCTGGTGCTTCCCAATGCCAAACTGCATATGAGGAAGCTGCAATGGTATCTCAAAACGTATGGACTCAGCACTGCCAGGATTTGGACACTGTCATTCAAATAATACCTTGCATTCAAAAGGAATTTTGTGGTGGGCTCAGGAATGTCACCTAAACAAGGGACTCTCTGTGACCCGGCCAGAGGCGAGTCAGATTCTAACGACAGATGCCTCAGACATAGCTTGGGGAGCTCATCTGAATGGAAAGTGGATACAAGACAAGTGGCCTGCCAGACTACAGCATCTACATATCAACATGAAGGAGATGTTAGCAGTCCAGTTTGCATTAATGGCTTTCAAGGAGTTACTTCTTCCAGGGCAGGTGTTGATTCTAACAGACAACACAACTGTCATGTGGTACATCAACAAACAAGGGGGAACACATTCTTACCCTCTATGCAGGCAGGCAATGATTTTATGGGAGACTGCGCTCAGCTTGCAACTAACTCTTCAGGCAAGGTTTCTGCCGGGAGCACAGAACTCCTTAGCAGATGTGTTAAGCAGACAAATCATGGATCCCCACGAGTGGAAACTGGATCTTCATGTATTTCAGAAATTGACAGTGTCAGGGGGAACTCCAGACATAGATCTGTTCGCTTCTCCACTAAACCACCAGCTGCCAAAGTTTTGCACAAAGAGGTTTCATCACACAGCTTGGAAAGTGGATGCTCTTTCTTTCAGTTGGACAAATCTTCATGTGTATGCCTTTCCACCTCTGCCTCTTCTCCCAAAGGTACTCCTAAAGGTCAGACAAGACAAGCCAAGGATGATTTTAATAGCTCCAGATTGGCCTCGGCAACACTGGTACCCATTACTGAGGAGTCTGGTAAGGAAGCCTCCATGGCCTTTACCTTTGATTCCACACCTATTGTCTCAGAGGGACGGTCATCTACTCAATGTCAAGCTTCACTCTCTTCATCTAACAGCCTGGCATATTCTGTTTTGAAACACAGCAGGTCTCAACTTCCTCAACAAGTTTTGAATGTGATTATGGAAGCCAGAAGACCTAGTACAAGGAAAGTGTACACAGAAAAATGGAAGAGATTTTTATTTTGGAGTGCAGCAAAGAATTTGGAGGTTTCTGAGCCTAATTTGAGTGTGGCTCTTCAATATCTGACTGAGTTATTGGACAAAGGTTTGTCTTTCTCTTCCATTAAGATTCATGCTGCAGCAATTTCAGCTCACTATGATTGTGACCCACCATTGTTTTCTCATCCTTTGTTCAAGCAATTTCTTAGAGGGGCAAAGAATATAAGACCCCCACATAGAGCTCCTACTCCTGCTTGGGATCTCAATTTTGTGTTGGAAAAACTTACTCTACAACCTTTTGAGCCTGCGGCTACTGCTGAGTTGAAATATTTGTCATGGAAGACTGCTTTTTTGTTGGCCATTACTTCTGCAAGAAGGGTTTCTGAATTGCAGGCCCTTATGGCGGTTGAGCCTTTTTTGATTTTCCTTAAGGATAGGGTATCATTACGTACTAATCCTTCCTTTATGCCTAAGGTGGTTTCTAGTGTGGCTTTGAACCAAACTATTCATTTGCCTACTTTTTATGCAGATCCCCAAAATAAGGGGGAAAAGATTTTGCACACTTTAGATGTACACAGGCAGTTGCGTTATTATTTAAGCAGGACTAAGGATTTTAGGCAGTCTCAGCAGTTGTTTGTTTCTTTTGCTTTGAGTTCTCAGGGCAAGCCTGTGTCAAAACAAACTATTTCTAAGTGGATTGGGTTTTGCATTGCATTTTGTTATTCCCATCATGGCAAGGAGATTCCAGCTGGGATTAGGCCTCATTCCACTAGGGCTACTGCCACTTCAACAGCATTTCTAAGGGGTGGCAACTAAGGATATTTTGGAGGCAGCTACTTGGAGTTCAGTGCATACTTTCTCTAAGCATTACCACCTTCCTCTCTACTCTAAATCTAGGGCTGGTTTTGCCACGGCTATTTTGCAGGGCATGTTGACAGCTCCTGCTTCTTTATGATTTGCCAGCCTCCTTACCTCTGCTTTGGGATTCTACCCAAGTGTTAGGACTGCAGCAATGTGGTATGAAGAACATAGTACAGTTTTGTACCTACCATAAATGTAGATGTTCAAGATCCACATTGCTGCAGTCCAATTTACCCTCCCTCCTTCCCCTCTGTGTTTAGGGGTGGTTGTGTGGGTGGGGTTATACTCTTGTAAATTTGTATATATTGTATATATATATTTGGTGCAGGAGTGTTTGGTGTTTTTTGGTTTAGGCCTTATCTTTTTAGGGTCTTCTGACATCTGGGGCAAGAAAAGACTGAGGATATGACATCGGTCATGCGCATTTGTACCCTGACGTCAGACTAATGCGCCTTGACCGACGTCAGCCATATACTTTGGTATTCGGGCCGACTGGGACAGCGGACTACCCCAAGTGTTAGGACTGCAGCAATGTGGATCTTCGAACATCTACATTTATGGTAGGTACAAAACTGTACTTTTTTTCTCAAAGATTTTTTCAAAGATTCACTGGGAACGAGGTGTGATTGGTCTGTACAATGAAGCAGGAAGAGGATTTGATTACTTTATAGCAGTTAGTAATAGTCCCTGGAAATGCTAAATTGACAGCAGTGCATATTGTAGTAAGGGTAAACATCAACTCATTGCATGATGATTCTGAGGGATGGAAGTCAGTCTGGAACTGTATAGCAAGAACACAACTATATTGCCCCTATATGATAAATCCTAGAGGGCAGTAACTTGAGGAATGCAAGACTAAAATAGCAAGTTTCACAGAACATGTTTCACTTTGTGTCCTCTTATATGTTTTACTGTTTGAAAGCATTTTGAGTTTCGTACACTGTGTATTATGGCCTTCAAATGTTGTTTCTGTCATTGGTGAAAAAGCAAATCAGAAATATCCTAAACTTTTACTTTAGATGGTTAGGTGGCTGCTGGGTAGCATCTTTTTAAAAACTCCTCAGCAAGAAAGCAATTTTCTAACTAAAAATTAAAACAAACAATATACATTTGTTTTTTCATTTTAATTTGTTACTGTGGAATTTATTATACTGATCTGAGCATCAAGCAGAAATAAGAGTTCAGGTTTAGGTTAATATTTTTCAACATCCCTGTCAGAAATTTGATTTATTCCCTTCATGGACTCCGAGAAATGTAATCACATAGATAACATACAAAGGTAGGTTTTTACATTAGCTTACATGGAGGGATATTATTTTCAATATAACAAGAGCTGCATTCAAAGCTACTCTTAGATGCATACTAATCAGTGAATCAACTGTTGTCTATCAAAATGCTAGGAAAGAAAATTCTAGAATTACAATATATTGTAAATTCTACTCGTGTGTCAAATGGATGGTCCACATTTCTACATAGCACGATTAAGTATTATAGGATAAGCTATTGAAATTACACAGTCAGTTTTCTGTTTGCACTTGTGAGCTTATTGCTCTGGTGGAAGAGGTGTGGCACACCTACTGTAACAAGCAACATTTGTATGTCACTGTACATATGGACAGAATTGTAGTTCTTATCTGAAAAATTATTTTATTAAGTTGTGTTTGTGTAATGTATATGCATTTTAACTTGCTTGTGGTATGTTCTATATGGCTTGTTATACTGGGATTCCATTTAGTTTTGGATGGTTAGGGAAATGTAGGATTTTCAGGTATTTGGAAGAATGCATACTTGCACAGGGGGCATCTTTTTGTACGTGTGTTACTTCACCAATGCTCTTTCAACATTACTTGCGCAAATTGTAAAAAGGTACTCAAAAGTGATGTCTTCATCTCTAAAACCAGTATACATGTGCTGGGTCTACTTTTAAAACCTGACTGTCAGCCAACTTTCAAAAACCCCGAGATGAAAATCATGAAAGTTCAGAAACCCAAGCAACAATTTTTACCAGTATAAGTAAATATGTAGCCAACATGCCCTGTTCACCACTGTAGTGCAATACCAGAGTTAGTATATTCAGTTAGGATGGGTGTGAGCAGTGCAGGTGTGTAGCCCCACACATAAGTGGGTTTTACTTACTTTGCCATATGTTTCATTTGGCCACATAGTTACTTACCCTGGTAAAAATCATCATTCAGGTTTTTTAACTGTCGTGATTTTCATCTCAGGATTTTAAAAGTCAGTTATATGAAAGTTGGGCTTTAGAAGTAGACCCCATGTGCCATATTTTATGCAATACAACTCATAATATTGCAGATTTTGATTTGTACTTCTTAAATGTTTACATTTACACAAGTCAAGCTTGGTATATCATTAACCCGCTTTTCATTGTAATATATGATGGCCATTATGGTTTCAGTTATGATCTCATGGTCTGCTTAGTGACCGATATTAATCACTACTATGAATATGATTGAACCAAGTTTGTCTTCTGGAAAACCATGTATTCTCTTCTGCAGAACTGAAAGTATCTAAAAGATGTTATCTCCACAAGCAGTTATACACTACATGTCTAAGTGATACTCATTTTCTTAAAAAAAGACATATTAAACATTATTCTATGCAAAAGAGAGGTAAATGTATCTTTAAATTGGTGAGTCTACTCCCTGAAAAAGTTTATCTGCTAATCATTTACTTAAATGTTCAAAAGAGTTTAGATATTCAAATTAAATACTTCCCTCTCTTCTAAATTATTGCATTCATTATCCCATGGGTGTTTTGTATTTGGAGAAGGTCAGATAAAGGTTTTTGTTACAGGCAAATTAAAAACTGCTGTAATCAAGCTCCTTTTCTAACAATACCACATTTTGGACTCCTTTATGACTAAATCCTCTATTCCCCGCTATGGTTTGAGGACTCATAATAATTAACATGCTTGCAAGGGTAAAGTAACAAATGTAAACTTAGAATACATGTATTTCTAAGAAACAAGTGCAAATGTATGATCACCAGTGCATGCATCTTTATAAAAGTTAAACAAAAAAAAATAAGAAAATATTTCATAACAAACTGAACCTCATATAGAGGTACATTAAAGATACCATGTTGGCAAAGTAGCTGAAATGTAAACCAAAGCAAAAGTACTTCAAATTATCATAAGCAAGAATAAGTTGTTTTCAATGTAAAAGTTGATAATAACACAGTTAAAGTAAGGTATCAAATTTTTTTTTGCATTCAGATGTAAATTGAAGTAATTGCACAACATGCTGATTTTAGGGATAAGCATAATACAGAGAAAAATGTTTTTATGAAAATAAACATGAAGTACAAGTTATTGCAGGGGGCTTTTGTGCATTACCCTTAATATTCTAGTTGTGCAGTTAGACTACCTCAAAGTAAAGAGAATACTTGCTTTTGGAAGGAAAAACAATTGCTTCCTCTATTTTCTAAATGCGTCTGAGGTAGTATATTTAGTTGGCAGGAGGTTGAGGAGTACAACTCCATATATATGTGACTGTGGCAGCAGAGCCCCCCATCAAAAGCATTTTAGTACTTTTATATTGGTTATAAAAATATTTTGCTTATGACTAATTATGTTGATATAGGTGTGTGGTCTATATATTGTTCATTTGTTTTGAAATTAGTACCAATTTTGGTGACATTATTCTAGAATTTACTTCCTTATAGCTGACTACAGCATTACTGGCCTTTTGTCTTGTAACCATCTAAAAGACTTGGGACCTTGGTTTACTCAACAATTTAAGCATTTTTTCACTACATGAAATAGCTAATAGCACTCCTGTTTTTCTGTTTGATACTTTAAAATAGTTTTATTTGGCAGATGTCAAGTCTTTGCCATAAATAAAATAAGACCACAGACTAAGTAAACATTTGATATAAATGACATATTTAATTTGCCCATAAGACAAAATCAAGGCCAGACAATATGTAGTTATTGAGTTATTATCATTTAAGAGTCTGAGCTGTACGTTACGACTGTGGTCAGAAAGTCCTTATATGTGGCGCATCTTATTACTAAGGGTTTTGCATCCAGGAAGAAAGAGGTCATTATTCCTCTCTACTCTTCCCTCATTAGACCAATCATAGAGAATAATGCCCCATTTGGATTGTACCTCACTAGACACCTGCAACAGCTGGAGAGGCCACAAAAGTACCTATTGAAGAGGATCCTAGGCCTTAAACACATGTCTTACATGGACAGATTAAAAAAACTCCAGCAATTTTCTGTCTCATATTGTATGCTAAGAGGAGATCTCTGCTTGACTTACAAAGCCATGTCTGACACAGCTCTGTTAGAAATGCTACATCTAAAGAAATCCCAATGTCTCCACACCACACACTCCAGAGACCTCATCCTCATTACCATAATTAACAGAACATGCTGGAGGGACAGGTTCATAACCTAGAGACTGCCCATGCTCTGGAATAGACTTTCCATGCATGTCAAGCAGAGCACCTCACTGGACCTCTTCAAGAGAAATCTTGATGAGTGGATGGGAAATAGCAAGTTCACCCCAGGGATCACTCCAGTGGCTCTTCTTGATTGAGGCACTGGGAACGTAATGTCGGGTTGCACAATGCCAGGGCACTTCTATGGGCTCGGCTTGTAAAGGCTCCAAGGCCACTAGCCTAGTACAGATCTATGAAACTATATGCCAGCATAGCTAGTTGGAGTTTTGTAAATAAATATATGTAATTTGAATATCAAACTGATTTGTAAAGATGTTTGTGCTAAAATGTATTTGTAAAGTTGCTTGTGTTAAAAATGTGTCAGCAGTGTGTCCTGCTGTACAGAAAAGAAATATACATGCATATAAGGCTGTATTGTTGTAACTGATGAAATGTATATATTTTAGCAGAGGATATGGGAAAGGAAGAGGTTAAGTCCAGCTAAGCATAAGATCAATAGCCTGAAATGAAATGACTTGGTATAGGACATAAAGATTTTAGGTCACAGGTCTGAATGCAGCTGGAGGGACAATATCTGTGAAAAGCCTGTCCTGGGATCCTGCTCTTTTCTCCTTAGTGGTGAACTAATTGCTACCCTGGTGCCAGAGAATGGCTTGTTAGTTTCTGCAGGAGGGGTGGAAGTGTTGGAATTGTTTTAAAATTTTCAGATGCTGTAATAAACCTTAGCTAAAGTTCTGTGTGCGTATTGTGACACATGAGTGCCAGATCCTGGCTCAGTTCCTAATGAGAGGGTAGTGTGGGAAACACAGAGTCAGGTAAATAGATGTGATGTCCTTCTGTAGCCAGCACAGAAACTGTATTTTAATACTAGTGAGACGTGTGAGGTGTGTATTCTGTTTTTGGACCTAACAAGACACTCATCCACTTTCATCTTACCTTGCTTTAGTAAATAACTAGAGAACAGTAATTCTTCAGTCATTTAAAAATATATAATGAGATTAGCTAAATGTTTTTTTCTGCATCAGTCTGAGTCTTTCCATCTCTGTTGTTTTTTTTATATTACCTGTGATTGAAACTCGGATGTTTATTGCAAATAGATATTATTTTTTATTTTTTTTTATTATTTATTATGAAATATATATAAACCTTTCATTGTGACTGGTATTTTAGAAAATACTTAATCTCTGAAACTACTTGCATTTATTATGTGGTACTGTGGCTCCACATTCTTGAAAGTCTTGCTGCTTGGTTAAACACTACCATTTGTATAAGTATTAGCGTTACTAAGTGTAATTGGGTACCCTGGTAAGAGCCTTAAAGTAGTTGGCTTTGGGAGTTCTGATGGCAGCAAATTTACCTTGTAGTCTGGGTAGAGTTGGCAGGATGAGTAAGCTTTGACAGCCTCTTCCAGGTGGGTTTGTGTGTGTGAGAAAATCAAATCTCAAAGAATGTGTAGACACCTAATTTGAACAGTTACACTGAGAGTACTGCTTTCACAGAGCAGGTGGTGGAGAAATTGGCTTGGAACACCTGAGTAAGACTGAGCTCTGTAGTGGTCAATGGGAAGACCTACTGGGACCTGGAGAGAAGGCCATCCCCTGGACTGAACTGTGATTTCCTTGTGTGCTCTTAAGGGAAGCTGTACTTGGTGCAGAGGGCTGCATCTGAAAATACTGTGTGTCTGTCTATTTTTCTCACTGTGAATGTTCCCCATCAGTGGCAGTGGTGAGGATTGAGGCTCCTTGATCAATTGCCCAGAGGATGGACATCACAGCTTGTACAACATTTACCTGAATCAGTGTAACTACAATACATGTCTCCTCTTTGATAATAAACATCCTTGGCAACTATCTTAAAGAAAAAATGTACCCTCAGCTGCTGTTAACCTTACCCCAGAGCTATTTTTAATCACTGCTGGCTTACCATCAACAGAAATTAATTCTGTGTTTAAGATAGTAAACCAGAATCATTGAAATGCTTCATGTCCTTAAAATGGAAATATTTCATTTCTATTATTTTCTATTATGAATTACAAAAAATTTCCAGAGACATTAAAAAGTGCATCTCATATGAAAGATCTTTTATGTATATTAAAGATGGCTAATTACATTTGAAATTATTTATTTGAAAGAAAATGAAACAAGTTCTGCTATGCTATTTCATTCATTTTATTTATTTATTTATTTTAGTGTGTTTACTGAGGTAGTACACTGATCACGATACACCATTTGCAGGCACAGCCCAGGTGAAGACATTCACAAAAAAAGAACAAATTCACAAGCATACAGTAATCACATAACCTATTTTATTTATTTATCGACCTTTGGTGACTGGGAAAGTCCGACTGGGTCATAAACCCTTTTTCAGTGGAGGCCCACAGAGAAAAGCTCCAGTACAGTGTAAACAATAGTAGTACGTTATATCTACAAAGTTTATATGCTAGTAAGTTTTCAAATGTAGTTAATATATCATCAGATATGTACTTCATCAAGTTCAACATTACATGGTATATATTTGTGTAGCAAACATTTGGTAGAAGGGAAAGTATATGGAAATTTTACATATTAAATAATGTCAAGAGGTTTTGAGAGAGAAAGTAATAGTAAAACTTTAAGGGTTATTGGTGAAACAGAAGTAAAGAGAAAGCATAGGAAGAAGGGCATGTTAAAGGAGATTGTGTTTTGCGTTAAGCTGACTAAATCTAATAGAAGTGGGAGCTGTTAGTGTTTTATATACTATAAGCTGAAGAATTAGACGGGTGAGCAAGGAAAAAAAGAATTCATAGGAATGCTAGATGGGTGTGGTTAGATGGGAGAGGGAAGAGGACATAGGAGTGTGGAAGACAAGTATCATTGTGAGCAAAGGCAGGTCCAAGAGTTTTAGAGGTAGTTTTTTAGTGTAAGTTTAAACTTTTTGGGGTTGTCTATACTAGTAATTGTATTTGGTAGCTTATTCCATAGTTTAGCTACGGTGTATGAATAGAGGCACTCACCTGCTCTTTTATTGGGCTTGAGTACATCTGTCAGTTGTCTATTGTTTGAACAAAGGTTTCTGGTGGGAATGTAGTTGGGGAGGATGGATTTAAGGACTGGACAGTTGTCTAGTCTAGTAGTTTTTGTTTGAATGTTAGCTGTATGTAGTCAAGATAGTGGGGGATTCCTAGCCAGTTTAGTTCTCTAAGGGCATTGCAGTGGTGGGTGTGGTAGGATGAGACAGTGTCAAATTTAACAATATTATAGAAACAAGACTTGAGTTTTGTTTTGAGAGACACATGTAGATTAGTGAAAATGGGAGGAGCACCATTTTGTAGAGAGGGAATTAAGTAGGCATTTGCTAGTGTTATTTTAGTATTTAGGTTCATAAAGTACTTATGTCTTTATAGCATTCCTGATTTGAAGTGTTTTTTTTAAACAGCATTTACGATGTGTTGTTAGAATGTGAGGTTGTTGTCTATGGTGATACCTATAATTTTGCACTTGTTACAGTTTAAGTCTCTGTTTTGTTATGGGATTTTTAATTCATATGGGTTTATTTTGGGAGGGAAAAGTAAATTTTGGTTTTATTGGGATTAAGCAGTAATTGTGCATTGCTTAGACATGATTCTATAGAGGTAAATATACTCCCTGTTTTTTGCAGCAGGTTGGGGAAGTTGTTGAAGGAAGAGAGGATAGTGGAATCATCATTGCATTGGATAAGTGTGCTATGATGGCAGTCAGTGTTTAGGTTATTAATAAATATATATGAATCAATATATTAAAGAGGGGTCATAGGATGGACTCCTGTGGGACTCCAGTTTTGTTGGTCTGGTATTGAGATAGGCACCCTTGCCATTTTATGCATTGTTGCCTGGTAGCTGTTAAACCATTGTGTGGAGGTTGGAGAGCAGCCTATTACAGATATTTGCTTAAGTAATTTGGTATGTGAGATTGCATCAAAGGCTTTTGACAGGTCTAGTAGTAATAATGAAGTGAGCCAGATGGAGTCTCTGGCTTTGTTTATTGTGTCAGTGAAAAGAGACAAGCACTGTTATGCAGTGAGATGGCCTGAAGCCATACTGGGTGGCTGTGAGGAGGTTAGTATAGGTAAGATGGTTTAATAACTGAATATGCATACAATTTTCAAGAACTTTTGATAGAGGAGAAAGGATAGAGATGGGTCTATAATTGGTAAGCTCATTTGATTTACTTCCTTTATGTAGAGGGATTGTAATTGATTTTTTTCCGGAGGATAGGGACATAAGATTCCATGACAGATTGAAAAGAATGGTGACTGGGTATGTGATAGTGTCTGCAGCAAGTTTTAGGTATTCTGGTGGGAGACTATCAGAGGAAGATTAGCAAGGTTTTAGATTGAGAAGTTGTTTATGAATTAATACAAACTGGTCGTAAAGAGAGTGGGGATTATTGTTGGGTTTTGGTTATTGGGAGGTAGGTCATCCTTATTGGCTGTTTGTGGGGATGGGGGGATTTATCAAGACTCTTGATACTGGAGTTGAAGCCTAGTAGCAATGTAGCTATGCTGCGAATGAAATGGGCATTGAACGTATTGGCTATTTTGGTAGGTGTTTTGTCTCTGCTGCGGGAGGGATTTTGTGTAGAGCTGGGTGTGAGGAGAGATGAGATGGTTTTCTAGAATGTTTTGGGGTTGTTTTTATGGCTGGTCAGTTCCTGTGTAAAGTAATTTATCTGCATTCACTGATTTTTTTTAGCTTTATTATGCAGTTTCCTTTAGTTTTGTCAGTTGGTATTATTTCTGTTTTTTAGCCAATTTTTCCGGGTTTTGTCTCTAGTTTGTAACATTAGTTTTAGTGGGTTTTGTTAGTCAAGGTGTATGCTTGGCTTTTGTTCTCTTTGTTATTACAGGAGCTAGATTGTTGTGGGTGTCTAGGGATATTTTATTGAAGTAGTTGACAGCATCCTCAAGAGGTAGAGTTTTTAGTGTAGACCAATTAAATTATTTTAATATGCTATTGAACAAGTTTTTACTAAAACTAGTTAGTTTTCTAGACGTTTTTTATGTATGAGTCAAATAAGGCAGATAAGCCCATAGACAACATATTAGCAAAGCAGAAAAAGCAAATGTGAATTAAATTTAGTAGAAAATAAGTGAGAACAGAGGATCAAAGTAGAAGTGATGCAGGTGAGGAGGGAGTTAGGCTATGGGTCCAGTGTGTCCAGTCCATTTTCCCTTACAACTTTACTATTAGAGATTAAGATTAAAACTAGTTCAAATATCCTAGCTTTTCCTGTCGTAAATAACCAGGAAGAAAAAAAATGTGGTCTAGGAATAAAAAACATTATTCTGAAAACATCCAGCTATCTTTCTACATCTTTGCAATGTTCAGTTGTTTACTGTCATATTAGATACCCTTAGCATCCATACCATCTCTTCAGCTCTGTTGTTAATCATGTGACATATAAGTTGGGATGTGGTACATTTAATTACATAAGGAAAGACTACATGACTCTTAAATTTAGTAATACAGAAAAATGCATCAGTAGATAACATTGAGTTTTTATATTTCTGAATAACAAAATGTGTGTGTGTATATATATTTATATATTTCTATGTATATGGCAGCCTGAGTAGAGGATTAAGCTATGCAAGCAATAATGCCCTCTAGGGTGTGTATTAATGTGCAATACACCACTGGAAGGGCATTAATTACATATTAACACCCACCCTGGAGGGCAATTTTGTGCTTAGACAATGGGCTTGCTGTAAAATTGTTGTTTTACTTGCTTATTTATTCTTTTTTTTAAGTACTATATTATTTTATTTTATATATTTTAATATAAAATAGTTCCTCCACCTACTGTAATGTTAATGGTGTTGGAATGGAAGCTTTTTACATCAAATAAATATTAAAAATAATATATTGCTTAACAAATGCAGGTGAAACACAACAAATTTACATACAGCCCATTCTCTCTCCAGTAGACACACACAGACTCTTCTGCTTTCACACACACACACATACACACAGAGTTTCCTCTGCGTTCATACACACATTCACCTCACACAAGATCTGTCTCACCCTCTTTCTCAATCTCTCACAGTCTACAGCTGCTTTCGTACACGCATTCAGTCTCACTTTCTCTCGATCAAGCAGTCTCCTCTTCTTACATGCATACAATCACTCACACATCACTCTGGCTCTCTCCATCCATCTCTCTCTCTCTCTCACACACACACACACACACACACACACACACACACACACACACACACACACACACACACACACACACACACCCACAATCTCTCTCTTTTACTTGCATGCAGGCATCCACTCATACAGATGCTGCATTTTTTCCTCTCTCTTTATTTTACACTCGCTAAACAGCAAAAGCAGTGCTTAGCAAGTGTAAAATAATGGCTTGCTCAGTCTCACTGACATTCACATATACAAACAGACACACACACACACACACACACACACACACACACACACACACACACACACACACACACACACACACACACACACACACACACACACACAGCTTTTTGTCTTCTTTTTTTATATTTTACACTTGCTAAAGAGCAAAAAGGCTGTTTAACGAGTGTAAAATAATGGCTGTTCCATTTCCTCAGTCCGAGCTCCATGGTGGCTTGATTAGCTGCCGTGAAGCTGCAGACTTGTTGTCAGCGGCATTACTTGTACATTAAACCCTGCTGGAGAATGTTCATTCTCCATTCAGGATACTGATGTACAGTTTGGCCATTGCCTAGTTTGGCCATTGCCTAAGAACTATTAACATGCTGCTCCCTGTGGTCCTGAGTTTTATTCTCTTAGCCTCCTTTTGCCAAACTGTGTGACTCAGAGCAAGTCACTTAATTAGATATCACTCCCAAGCAGAGTCTGAAAAGGTCCATGGAGATCAGTGCTCTTTCCTGTTAACAGATACGAGTAAAGTAATATATGTAGATGTGTGTGTGTGTGTGTGTGTACATATATATATATATGTGTGTGTGTGAGATTTTATATATATATATATATATATATATATATATATATATATATATATATGTGTGTGTGTGTGTGTGTGTGATAACATAAATATGTATATGTGTATATATATATATATATATATATATATATATATATATAGTGTGAACATCTTTATTCCATCAGACAAAAATACCTATATAAAATAATGACACTATCTGTAATTCTACTAATTAAAGGGGCCATATATAATGGTGACCTTGACATCCCAGGTTAATAAGTCCATTCTCTGGCATTATTAGAATTGTCTGTTTTCTTTGGGAAAACCTAAATTAATGGGTCTGTATCATATATTCAAAATTCCAAAATGTCTAACACCATATGTTCGAACTTGGAATTTTGAATATTGAAAACATTGAACGCTCAGAATAGCAAATTTTTTCCCAGGGAAAAAATTTGCTGTTCTGAGAAACATACACACTACACAAGCACACCATAATAAATAAACCACACACATACAGTTAACAAAACCCAACCCCACACTAAACCACACATACATTACTAACTATCCACTTACCTTAACCTGCACTCTAACCCTAAGGTCCGTAACTATTGCACACAAAACCCTAAGAAACTATACACAAACACAGCAATTAATACAGACACATACAGTTAACAAAACCCAACCCTACACTACACCATACATACATTGCTAACTATCCACTTAGTAGTACAAGCAAGAAAATGGTCTCTCCACGATGTATCAAATAAAACGTAGAATCTCAGGAACTCCCAATGATCCAATAAGTCATGTAGATAAAACAAAACAAAAACTATTTTATTTTATTCAGAGCAAGTGGGAATATGAGCGCTTTCACGTGGGTACAACCACGCTTCTTCAGATAACATTTACACCCACAGGCAAGCATTAAATAGTAAAATAGTAGAGATGTCATTAATTGCTTAATTGATTCAATTAGCAATTAAAGGTATAACCATTGAAATACCTTAAAACAAAGTTAGAGGCAAACTTAGAATGATCAAACTTGAATTGAAAAACACAAAAAATAGACATTACATATGTACTTAAAATTATGTTAAAACTTACAAGACTTACAAGACTTAAAATTGAGTGTATTGAAAAATATTGAAAAATATACACTCAGTATTAAGGATATACATTTACACACTCTATGCAAGGAAATATATATAAAAAACTGCATATAAAAGGATATGTAATGCAATAAGTGAAAACACTGAGTATGTATTAAACCTAGTGAAGATTTTAATAGTGTTAAAATAAGAACAAAAATGAAAAGGGATATATATATATATATATATATATATATATATATACGTATATAAAAATGAATGTATATACATATAAGTAGATAAGGGTATTATTTATTAAGAATATCATTCTTTATTAAGAGTATAAGTTAAAAATATATATATATAAGTTAAAAATATATGTATATATATGTATATATTTCAAGCATCAGGCTATGGGACAACCATAGGATTGTAATAATTTGATATTTACATATAGCTAGGTGTCCAAAGTATAAGAAAATAATGAACATTATCAGCTTAACGTTTCCTGCCATCTAAAATAGGTTTTATGGAAACAGAAGTATTTAAGCCAGGGTAACTTTGTGCATTAAATCTTAAAATCCATTTTAGCTCAGCTGTAGCAAGGCGATTAGTTATATCACCACCCCTTAAATTCACCGAAATTAACTCTAAAACTCTGAATTGAAAACTATGATTTGTCTGTTCTTTAACATGCAAAGCCAAAGCATTAGTATCAGTAGATCTTTTTATTTCATAAAGGTGGTTATAAATTCTGTCAGATAGCCTTCTTTTAGTAAGGCCTATATAGAATGCAGTGCATTTTACGCAAGAGGCTAGATATACCAAATTCTTCGAAGAACAAGTAGCAAAGAACCTCGGGTAAAACGCAAAATTCAGGGTAGGGTGAATAAAAGGTTGGATAGTGCATATATGTGAGCATCTGTTACATTTTCTGCATGGAAAAGTCCCTAGTCTTTCATCACCATAAGTATTATAATTATTCATCATGTAGTAATCCTTGCAGAGAATTTGTTTAAGATTTGCGCAATTTTTATGCAAAAAACTAGGATTTTTCCCCACTAAACGTACCACTGACTCATCAGTAGTTAGGATGTTCCAATTCTTTCATATTATTTGCTCTAGACATCTTACATCACTTGTATATTTAATAGCATAGCAAAGTTTCCTAACTTTATTAACATTAGGGTTCTTGAATCCTGGTTGTGTTACATGATTAATAGACTCTATTACACAACTATTTGTCTCTGAGATACCCAAGACATTTTGTTTGATGTTCTTAACAAGATTACTATTATAACCTCTATTTATAAATAGGGTTTCTAATTTATCTGCTTCCATCATTAGTGAGTGACCAGTCTGGCAGAGCCTAGAAATTCTAACGAATTGACTCTTGATGATGCCTGGAAAAGTATGCCTCGGGTGCATACTATCATATTTGAGTAGTGTATTTGCCCAAGTAGGTTTCCTATATAATGATGAAGTGACTGTCCCTGTTCTGTAATTGTGAGTGTAACATCAAGAAAATTAATATTACTCTGGGAGGCATCCATGGTGAATCTCAAATATGAGGTGGTAGATTCCAAGAATTCCAAAAACTGTTCAAATTCTAATTTGGTACCCTCCCATATAACCAGGACATCATCAACAAAACGTTTATAGAATTTAACATTCTTAAAGGTAGGGTGATCAAATAAAAACTTTCTTTCCCAATTTAGAACCACTAAATTTGCGTACGTGTTCGCACAGGGGGTGCCCATGGCTACCCCCCATGTCTGCAAATAGATCTTATCTCTAAACATAAATATTTTGTTGCTAAGTACCAAGTCTAAAAGTTGACAAACTAAAATTATTTTGTCTCCATTAAACGAAGTATCACTGGCAAGCAACTCCCTGATGGCTTCTAAGCCTATATCATTGGGAATAGATGTGAACAGATTTTTTATGTCTAGAGTCACTAATAAATATTTGTTATTTTTGAGATCAAGACTTATATCATTCAGATTCTCCAGTAACTGGTAGGTGTCTCTCAAAATCGATGGGACAGCATCCACCACAGGTCTAAGAAGTCGTTCAACAAGTGTAGACATGGTAGCAGTAACCCAGTTGCTTCCTGATACTATGGGGCGCAAGGGTATGGGTACAACATTCTTATGAATTTTAGGCAGGCCTTTTATAGCCGGAATAAGTGGAAACTCTATATATAAATAATCATATAGGTCAGGACTGATTTGTCTGCACATGAGAAGTTCGTAAAGTGTTTCGTGCACATTAGTAATAATCTTATCTACTTCATGTGAGGACATAATTCTATAGGTGGCAGAATCAGAAAGCATATCCAACATAAGGGAAGTGTAATCAGATGTATTTAAAATTACTATTCCGCCACCTTTATCTGCAGGTTTAAAAGTTATATCCTTTAAGCTTTTAAATTTAGTTAGGGATTTGAATTCATCAGATGTTAAATTTACAAATGCTATTCTCTTAGTATGGCTAGAGAACAAGGAGTAAAAATCCCTTTCACATGCCTTTTGGAAGCATTCTACGCTAAAAGGTAACGTAGGAGAAAAACTGCTTCTACGTTTTAAAAAAAGCGGATTGCTCTTAACAGAAGAATCATCTTCAAAAACTCTAGAATCTTTAAAAAACATTTTTAAAGAGATGTTTCTACAAAAAAGCCGTAAGTCACATAACGTATCTGTAAGGTTGCTACATTGTGCAGGAATGTAGTTTAAACCTCTATTAATCATCTATTAATCAGGCTCACATCAGATAAGTCCAGACTATAACTATCCACTTACCATAACCTGCACCCTAACCCTAAGGTCCGTAACTCTCACACCACAGTGAAGGAAATAGCAAAGCCACAGAACGGCCCACCAAAATCTTGCCCTAGGTAAGATTTCGATGTTCTGGGGCTTCGCTATTTTCAGCATTCGATGTTGTGGGTTCGGCGTTTTCACGTTTGGCATTTTACCTCTTCGGAATTTTGATATAGACCCGAAATTAATCAAATGGCTGGAAGGGTGTATGGAATTCAGCAAACAAATGCAGCAGAAAAAAAACTTACTTTTTTGTTGACCTCACTTTACATTAAAGACATGTAATGTTTTCTTCATTCAGTCATATAAATCCCATTCATAAGGATAATAAAGTGCTAGTCCTTTAGACATGTGCATCAAAACAATTCTTAATTTTGCCATTTGATAAATGTTATTGATCTAATTCTTGTATTTGTACTTGTTGCTTTTCCTTAGGGCAAGTGAAGGCATCTACACATCTGAGGTAATTGTCGAGATTAGAAGAAATTAGTGACCTTTCAATTTAGAAAGACTTGCATGGTTTTAAATGTTATCATGCAATGGATTTTATCAAGAAGTAAAGTTCTGCGACAATTGTTTAAGAGCTTAGTGAGGCCCCATAAGAAAATAAATGGTACATTTTTGAAAGCTTCTCCTCATCAGAGAATAAGTGGTACATTTTTGAAACTTCTCCATAAAAGATATCATCTTCCAGAGAGTGCAAAGATATTCCACCAAAAAGGTTACATCATTTAAAAATCTATGAGTTAAAGATCAGTTAAGACATTTAGAATTGCATTACGTGTATTACAGACTCTATAGATGTGGTCTTATTTGGATCTACAAATACATTACATTGATATAACATTTATCAACAGTGAGAACAGTGAGGGATAATAATTTGTTGGTTAATACCAAAGTTAGTAATACCATTAAAGGGGAATGAGCCTATAACAGTAAATCAAGAAAATCTAGTAATAGATTGCCTATGAGTATTTGGATAACAAAGGACTTGTGAACATTTAAAACAAGTTTTGGCACTCAGTGTGTTGATAAGGTATATTAGATTATGTTACAGTGGAGTCTGAGACATCTAAGGATGAGTTAATCCATAATTACACACCAAAACATTCATGATTTAATGATTTATCTAAACTATCTGACTTAGCAATCGGTCTGTGACTATAGCAGACTGCTATTTGTGAACTGAATAAATTACTTTCATTCTGCATATGCACCCATAAATTCCAAGGCATATAAATTATGCAGAAAATACAAATGTATGTTTTCACTTTTTGGTTTTAGCCATCCTTAATATAAGAAGTGCTCAAATACTAAAGCATATTGTGTCAAATAACTGTGGGATGTATATGACAAAGACTTAGCAGTGCTTAATGAATATTGTTCAGTAATTATATCTAAGAACTCACATCTTACTTCATTTTTTCATATTTATAGGATGAGGTCATGGGAATGTGTACATTTTGTTTTCCTGACTCATCAGATAATAGCCAACATATTCTCAACTCTAAATCTTAAGCACTGGGAGCCCTAGCTAAAATCACAGAAAAATGCATACATAAACAACTGCTCAACCACCTCCTCAAGAATGGCCTTCTGGCTGACACACAACATGGTTTTAGACCTGATCATAGTACTACTACAGCTCTTCTCTCCTTCACCAACACTATTAACTTAAACCGCAACAATAATAAACTTACATCCTCACTTTTCATAGACCTTTCAAAAGCCTTTGACATGGTTAATCACACACTTCTCTTGCACACTCTAAAATCTCTGGCCTTGGAGCCTTCTTCCCTTACCTGGTTTTCTTCCTATCTTGCAAATCGTCAGCAAGCTGTACTCTGGAAAAATTCTCTCTCTACTCTCCTTCCTATATCTTTAGGAGTACCTCAAGGGTCTATCCTAGGCCCACTTCTCTTTTCTATCTTTATTAATGACCTTCAATCATCTCTTCCTAATACTACCTGCATACAATATGCAGATGACTCCACAATAATCTGTACTGCCTCTTCTCAAACTGAACTCCAGTTGCAATCTCAATCTGCCTTCTCAACTGTTGAACAGTGGTTCTCCAACCGCTGTCTACTCCTTAACCCCAAAAAAACTAAATTATTACTCTTCCCACCCACCCGTAAAACTACTTTGACAAACTTCTGTATTACTTCAACTGACAACACAGTAATCTCTCCTGACTCCTCAACCAAACTTCTTGGTGTTATTATCGATAATAATCTCAACTATGATTGCCATATCAACACTACAATAAAAGCTGTTAATAAAAAGATTGGATCCCTATACAGAATAAAGCCCTTCCTCACACCTGAAGCTAGGATAACCTTAGCCCAAACACACCTTCTCTCTACCCTTCTGTATGCTTCATCTATTTACACTAATCTATCCAAAAGTAACCTTAAGAAACTTACTACATCTTACCACAATATTGCCCGCTTTGCCACCTCCTCTCAATACAGAGCTCATCACTGTATAAACCTAAAACAACTACACTGGCTGGAACTCCCTAACAAGCTCATTTTTCAACAACTCTTAATAGCATACAAAATTCTACACCAATCTTCTAAAACACCAGCTCTTTCCAACCTCCTGACTCCTTATATCAACCTGAAACAACTACGCTCCTCTGATAAATTACTTGTTAATAGTACCAAAACTATGAATTCAGCAGGCAATTCCCTTTTTTCTAACTCAATAGGCAAAATATGGAACAATCTTCCATCCACTTTGTCCTCTTTGCCTACTCTCCAACTATTCAAGAAACAACTTTTCATACACCTTAATAAATTCTGGCTTTGCTCTTGTACCAACCCAGACTAGCCTGTACACACCCTCATATTTGTTATAAACTTTTTCAACCACTTGCTTTTTATCTTTTACTCCAACTGGGTTATTATCCCTTTGTTGTAAATATTACTTAACTCAAAAAAAAAAAAAAAAATTTTTTGTTTAGATTTTATACCTTATTATATTGTTTGCTAGTTCTAACCTATAACCTCACTGAATTAGCGAAGATATTTAATATTTGTACTTACACTTTTTCCCTTTCTATAATACAATTGTATTCCCAATAACTGTTTCAATCCTCTGGAGCTTTTCTCCCCGGGCCTCCACTGAAAATGGACATTAATCCAGCTGGACTAGCCCGGTCAACAAATGTAAAATAAATAAAATAAAAAAAAAAATAAAAGGAACGCACTCTTCATTTGTTCACAATTTTAGCTTTACTGGCAAAACAATTTTTTTTATTCAGGTGTTTTTGTGTAGATGATTACAGAATCAGCAAATAGTTAATTTTAGTGGCCTTTGTTTCTGTAGTTGTTCAAAAAAAATATCAAACATTTAATACTGCTAGTGTCCTAATAACTTGTGATATCCATAAAACACAAAGAAGGCTGTCATTTCCCTTGCTTGTTACAACAAGAAAGATGATGATCATGTAAAAGAAAAAAACAATAACTGAAAAAAACAAGTACTTCTACTTGTAAGACTTGTTTACAACTATTTTGTAAAATGTTGTAGCATAACAGTTAGCACCCAGGTGTAGTTTAAGGATAAGTTCTACATTTTGAAAAGCATTGGCTCAATGTTTTCATGAGCAGTAATCACAGACGTTGCTTAAAGACCGCTTTTTCCTTATTCTTTTTATGGCAAATAGCTTACAAACAGTGCAACAAGTAATAATAGAATAGTTGATATTACTACTTTGTCAAGCTTACTAATATATGGATAGTTCCATATGCAATGCATTCCATATCCTTATTTGGTATATGTTTGTTCATCCTGTTTAATACTAGACTGTTTCTTTTCTGAGTATTTTCTTATTCAGTTGTTTCATGTCAGTATCTAAATATTATAATAGATATAGTACACAAAAGGCATGATTCAGATTGTTGTCTTAAGGCTTTTCCCGGTTAGGGGTTGCCACAGCGGAACTCCGGTCCGCTAATGAGTGGCAGTAGATTTTCACGGTGCCGAGTTGCCAGCTCGATGCCCAACCTTCAACGAAGGCACGCCCATTCACGCATGTCTTTCGGAATGTCACTCGACCCGCGGGGAGGACATGCAGACTCCACACACAAAGCACTCCCTGCACACTAGCTGAGAATAGAACAGGAGAACCTCTTGCTGTGAGGCAGCAATGCAGATTGTATATATATATTTTGATAATGAAATAATGATATTTAATTATATCTGCAGTAAGTTGGAATCCGTGCTTTACATGCTTTCATTCATGACGGACTTGACTCCTGCACTTTTTAAACCTTTCCTTTTTGTGTCATCTCTTGCCATTTCACTGATGTAGTTAAAAGAATTGCATCTTAACAAAGATAGTTTTTGAAAAGAATTGACTGCACCTAAGCCAAGCTCCTGGACAGTGAAAGATTCAGACACAGGTGGCAGCAGTGGGTATAAAGCATGCTATCTTACCAACTTTGCTGTGGCTGTTTCAGGCAAATGGAGTTTTGCAGTAAGAGAGCTGTAGCTAAAGACGTGGGTATGGCTTATCGAGCAGGTGATGGCAGCCCTCATTAGCAGATAGGTAGGAGCATTGATATGTAGAGGGAGAGCATACTATGTCCCAATATCAGCAATCAATGGGTAGTTTATAGCCTTATACATGAAACTCTGATAGTTGTGTAACTAATGCCTATGTCATTGGGTTTTACTCTGTAGAGAAAGAATGGACAGACTGATCCTGAGGAGGAATAGGCAACAGATCAAAAATATGCAAACAAATATAATTTTTTGTGCCTACAGGGAAGTTTGCTATGGAAACTGAGAGACAGAATGAGAAAACAAGATAGGAAAAGGAATGGATGGTAAGGTGTGTAAGAGTGGACAGTGGGTACATATTTTTGTGTTTGTGTCTATATTTACATGTGTATGTGTAAATATCTGGTTTTATTTATATATATATATATATATATATATATATATATATATGTGTGTGTGTGTGTGTATATATATATATATATATATATATATATATATGTGTGCGTATTTCTGTGAGCAGACAACTGTATTAATAAAAGGCAATGTGTAAGGCAGCCATAAATAATACGTACACACACACACACGCGCATGTATATATATATACACACACACACACACACACACACACACACACACACACACACGTGTCCACTTTTAAATCCCGAAATACCAAAATATCGAGTTTTGAGATACCAAACTCAAAACATTGAGATTTCGGTATCTCGAAATTTAAAGGTGTAAAAAAAATTTTTTAACTAAAATAAAGTGTTTGCATGGGGCAAGCCCCCCCACACCCCCCATACTTAAATATACCAACTCTGAGATCACACTACAGTGAGGAGAACAGTAAGTGCAACAGGAGCATTACTGTTCTCTTCACTGTAGCGCAATCTCCTAGTTGATATATTTAAGTAGGGGGGTGTATGGGATGCAGGGGGGCTTGCCCCCTGCAAACACTTTATTTTAGCTGTGTTAATTTTTTTTTTCACTTTTAAATTTTGAGATACCGAAATCTCGATGTTTTGGGTTCAGTATCTCAAAACTTGAGATTTTGGTATTTCGGGATTTAAAAGTGGACCCACACACACACACACACACATATATATATATATATATATATATATATATATATATATATATATATATACATGTAGTTATATTTATATATTTATACATACACATAGCACCAACAGTCAAATGACTGAAAGTGAAAAATATCAAAACTGAAAAAGACGGAAACAAAATGCTGACAAAACGGAAGTTATACAGTGGAAATGCTTATGCCCTCAACAGAAACATTGAAAAAAAATCTAACCACTTAGAAAATCATTGAAAATGTGACAGAACTGAACCAAATGTTCAGTATTTTTGCAGGTAGGGCAAACCCCCTTACATACCCAACCCCCCCTGCTTATTATACATACCAACTCCAAGGTTGCACAGCAGTAGTAAAGGGCGTCCATTTCCCTCACTGCTGTTCTATGACAATAAAACTATCTGCAGCATAAAATCCTTCTAAAATACTGAGTGCTGGCTGTCTGCTAGGCAGTTAGAGGGCTATTTTCATTTTTCCCTATCTTTTAGGCATGTAGTGTGTCAGTAAATCAGTCATGCTCCTGATGTCATAGACATGCACCACTGAGCAATTTATCTGGTCCTCAAATGTTGCCTGAATGCCAGGATCTTTTTGTATTTACCAGGAATAGAAAATGAATCCTCTCATATGAATCACCCCCACACACACACACACACACACACACATATATATATATATATATATATATATATATATATATATATATATATATAAATATACATATATATATATATATCTTGCCCAGTGCATAGAATGCATGCCAAATGTTTTGCCATTTTGAATTTCAGCCTTTCTGTTCACTGTTGAGCATTCATTAGGAATGGATTTCATCCACACACACAAAAAAAAATATATATATATATATATATATATATATATATATACACACACACACACTCGCTATCAGGCATCCTTTGATCATGAGTTTGTGCATCTCTTAGACTGATTTGAGCAGTATCTTCTGTGGCTGTGCAGTCCAATCTGGGAGTGGCAGTCATTTCCATACTCTGGGCAGCAGTAGGCAAATGTAAGTTGGGTATCATGGGCATATAGATCTTTCTGAGAACTCTCATATCCTCTGCTGTCCTTGCCAAGGTGGTTTCATACAGAGTGAGAGCTTCCTTCACTTCCTGTTTCCAAGCCATCTTGACTGAGATGAGAGAATACCAGGTGTTAATGCTGATGGAGAGAGCACTGAGATTGTGCATGCATATGTCCTTGTTACACAATTTGGGTCATCTTTTCAGCCTCTTTGCAGACCTCAGCTCTCCAGAAAGGGAGCCTTTTTGGTATTCGGCTGTCCTTTATGCATGACACAGCATATGTCTCTGTTTCAGGAGGGTGAACATGGAGGTGGTGCTAATCCTCTGAAGCATTGTGCTGTTGGGGATCTTGTCCTGCCATAAGATAACAAGCATGTGCCCAAGGCAGCGTGTATGGAATACATTGAGCTGATGCTCCTGATTTCAGTGCAGCGAACATATTTCACTGGCATACAGTAATGTGCTCAAAACACAGGGTGTATAAACCTGCACCTTAATGTGTACAGTGAGCCTCTTATTATTCCATTCTCATTTTGTCAGCCTGGAAAACATTGTGATGGCTTTTCCAATGGGCTTGTTTATCTCGCTATCAAGCAACAGTTGTCAAACTGTAGAGCGTATGTACACGGACTCATAAACAACCTCCAGTTCATAGTCTTTCACCATGATTGATGGCTCATTGCCTACATTTTGGCCCATGACCTGGGTCTTTTTTAAACTGACCATGAGGCCAAATTCCCTGCATGCATCTGCAAAGCAAGTCATATTTGACTGTGGTTCTTGCTGAGTGTGAGCCAAAATAGCTGCAACAACGGCAAACAGCAACTCTCTTAGACACTTCTTAAGCACCCTGATCTTTGATCTAAGCCTCAACAGTTTGAAGAGGTTGCCATGCATTCTTGTTTAGAGAAAGATGCTCTCTGTAGCTGTTCGAAAAGCAACTGAAGAGAAGATACCACATACTGTTGAAGCCAGTACACATGCCTGGTTTACTACACTGAGAATCTCGAAAGGTTCAGATTTGAATTCATCATACATGATTGTCCCCTTCATGCCTTCATAGAAATTGCTGCTAATATTAAGCAGTATTGGAGGACATTTGCTCTTTGCCAAAAATCACAAACTTTCCTACTGGTGAAGTTAAATGGCTTGCTCAAATGAATGAAATAAACAGTTGCTCCACTGGTGTTTGGGGGTGATGGAACCCCCAGCAAGTGGATTATTAACCTTGTACCTGGAAAAACAAGAAAGCAACAAAATAAACCAGTCATTAGGCTAAATGCATGAAATATAAGAATGATGACTTTAGGCCTTATGGAAAATATACAGAATATCAGTGATGCTCAAAAGACAGCAGTCATTAACAAAAAGCTGAGCAGATTGCAGATGGTCATTGTGGCTTTCCAGGGAAGAAGGCTGTCACCATTGGATGCCACAGGGAGAATATTTTACTTTTTTCTGGCATGGGAAGCTTCCAGAAAAGAGTAGAGAAAATAGTGTTAGTTTTACAATCAGAAACAACATTGTTGGTTTAGTCATGGCATCAAATATGGGAAATGAGAAACTGCTTTAAATTCAACTACAAGCACAAGTGGCCATGGCCAGCATCTTCAGCATCTACACTCCTAATTTAACTTCTACCTTGGAAGTCATGGACAAGTTCTATGATGCCATCAGTGAGGTCCCTTCCCACAAACCAATATTCATTCTTGGTGATTTTAATAACAGAGTTAGTAATGACCATCACAGATGGCCATCCTGTCTGAGACAGTATGGAAGAGTAAAGATGAATGAAAACAGATGGCACCTCCTTGAACCTTGTTCCCAGTATTACCTCTGCATAACCAACAGAAATGTCAAAACCAGCAGAAAGTTTCATAGCAGCACCCAAGGTCAAAACGTTGGCACCAACTTGACCGTGTCCTCACCAAACACAATTTAGGTAGTGTCAGGGTAACATGCAATTAACACTATGCAGACTGTGACACCAACCACTTATTTGTGTATAGTAAGGTGACCACCCAGACACAGAGGTTCTTTCACTCTGAAAAGGGAAGGCAGGCCATGCATTGACACGGGCAAGACTTGTGACCCTTCCAAAGTATGCAAGTTTGTTCAAGCACTTGAAGAGGCCTTGTCCTGCCTGGATGACACTGGCACCAGCAAGAGATGGGGAAAAATATGTGATGCTATCGATAACACTGCAATATCTAACTTTGTGAAGAAGACAGTCAAGTGTGCTGATTGCTTTGAAGCCCATATTGAAGTGCTGACATCCCTGATTGAGAAGAACAGACAGGCACTGGCTGCATGCAAGTTCTCACATAATGAGGAGATCTTGCAACACTCTGGTATGTTCAGAGTCAAGTGCAGCAGGTAGCTCTGTGGTGTGCAAATGATTATCGCCTCCAACTTTGCTTCACAATTCAGCAGGCCTAGGACATTGGTAACATGCAGAGAATGTACACTGGGATCAAGCAGGCCATCGGTCCATTGCATAGGAAAATCGATCCTCTTAAGTTGGCCATGGGTGAGGTCTTGGAGGACAGAACCAAGCTAATGGAATGCTGGGTGGAACACTACTCACAGCTCTGTGCCAGACAGATCATAATTATGGAGAGAGCCCTGAATGCCATTGAGCCTCTGCCACCTATGACTGAGGACAATGATAAGCCCACCTTGGAGGAACTCAACCATGCACTAAAAGCACTCCCATCTGGAAAAGCCTGTGGAAAGAGGGTATTCCTTCAAAAAACCTTAAATGTGCCAACAGTACCCTCATGTCATAGTTCCATGCAATACTTTGTCAGTGCTGGAGAGAAGATAGTGTGCAGCAAGATATGAGGGTTGCTAACATAGCAAAGAAAATCCACTTAGGTGAGGGATAGAAGAAACTAAAACATATAAAACTCAACTGATTTAGTTTCTTCTGTCCCTCACCTAAGTGTATTTTCTTCGCTACTTTGTTTTGCTTTTTAGGGTTTATATATATATATATATATATATATATATATATATATATATATATATATATAGGTTCTATATTACAAAATTGAATGTTTAGCTTGTCGGATAGCTAAACATCAAAACCTTAAAATCGCGAACAGCCAATACCGCAAATTTTTTCTTAGGGAAAAAATTTGCTTGGCTGTCGGAAACTTACACAAACCTTAAACTCTAAGTGGGGGGGCTGTATCCCACAGACGCCCACTAACTAAATATACCAACTCTAAGATTGCTCTACATTCGGGAAAAGGGCAACTTCCCAATAAAGGCCAAGCAAATTTTTTCCATGAGAAAAAATTTGCGGAAGTGGCCATTCATGGTTTTATGCTTTCGCTCTTTAGCTGTCAACATTTAGGCGTTCAGCAAGGTAAGCTTTTGCTCATTTAATATAGGCCCATATATATATATATAATATATATATATATATATATATATATATATATATATATATATGTGTGTGTGTGTGTGTGTGTTTACAGTAAACTCTCAGTTAACCGGTGCCCATGTGGATTGGTAGATGCCCAATAACTGTTTCTGGTTGCTTGAGAGCTGCTATTAAAAATAGGTCTAACTAATACTGTACTCTGTACTATTTGTTTGGTTTGACTTGTTCTCAGGTTGGTGAGAGAAGGAATTCATTCCTATCTTCCTTTTTAAAACTCTGAAACTCTAAAAATGTAAGGTATGTTTCTGTGGGGGAAAAAGCAGAAGCTACAACACATGAAAATTGTACCGTATTTCTTCGTTTTTTTTTTTGCCTGTTGCTTGAGAGAGCCGTTTGCTTGAATTCTGGTTATACTGTGTGTGTGTGTGTGTGTGTGTGTGTGTGTGTGTGTGTGTGTGTGTGTGTGTCTGTGTCTGTGTGTGTATACCTAGGTCAGTGTTGCTAACAAGAAGAGAAGTCCAGTTTCCTGCTTCAGAAATTTACATTAAGTATGAGATTGTAAAGATTATCTTAAACAATCTACAAAATGTACTTAAATTGTTGGGAGGGCTTGCAAGTCAGGAAACTGGTAGAAAATTGAAAATAAAATCAAATAAAAACTGGAGCAGACAGACGTTAGAGAACATGTACAAAAGTTGTAGAGATCACAGACAGGATAATGGCTTTTAAAATTAATACAAAGGACAGCCAGTTCTGAAATTAAAATTACTACTTGACATATAGCTGTGTAATACAGTAGTTCTGAGCAAATGTAGAAAGAATATGATTCGTATTGATTCATTTTCATTGTCTAATCCATTGACATTTTCTGTAAAGTAATATAATGTACTCACTTCAAGTATATATTTGGGATCTAAAGTTCTTTTGTTTTCAATGAATGCTATTGTACTTCAGAGAAAATGCAGTTTCAACAGCAAGACATAATATAATTTTCACTGTAACACCAGGCTTAGGTTTGTCTAGACAAAAGAGCAAACATAATCATGATAATACTTAAATTGGTTGAAAAAATATCATGAAATATATTACTGCATCTAGAACCAAAAAGAGTAATGCCACCTTCTTTTCAGAACATGACATAATTACTCATAGACTTCCTTCCAGTTTAACAGTATTTGTCATCCGGAAGATTCCATTACTAAGCAAATAGACATGCCCAGTCTGCTGAAACATGGTGACTTGGTTTGTACTCACAACTCAGTCAGCATATCCATGCACTGTGCAAGACAGCAAAAACACCACAAACTGAAAAAATAAATGGTATAGCATTCTTTCAAGTTTGGGGCTTTCAGCTGCAGCTGGTCACCAAAGGCCATGTTTGTAGCAAATAGTCTGATGCACTTTAATATGCTAAGTATCTCCACCTTATGACACAGAGCTTTTTTTTTTTGCCTATCCATGTGTTTTAAATTTGAGTATGCCTGGACAAAGATGCATCAGTTCCTTGGAGAACACATGTTAGTGTGATCCAGAATCTTACAATTATTGTTAATGGGGCTACTATAATTATTTTATTTTTCATAACCTTCCTGTTATTCTGTAACCAGTGTCTTAAATCACCATTGTTTTGCACTGGTAAACAGGCCATGAATTTTTCTTGCATCAACGTTTCTATGTAACTGTCTCGGAGTTCAGCTATTATGATTCCAAACTCTAGATTTTTATTATAGTCCCACATACGTCCCAATGATCATCTGCTGCAGACCATGGCCCCTTCCTGACTGCTGTCTTTTATTAGATGATGATATGGAGACTGAAATGCAATGCTCTCCTTCAGCTTTGGGGAGACATTGCTGTCGCTGTGCCCTGATATTCATCTGTACTGGTGTTAAGTATGCAGATCCTACCCAACAGGTTGACCTGTGATGTCATACACACCTAAACCTACTGTGAAATAGACACCCTCCTGCCTTTTTATTTCATTCTGTAGCTCCAGCTACAGGTCCACAAGGCTACAACAGGAACACTGTGGCACTTTGAGTGGAGTAAAGAACATCGAGGCCTTTTGTTTCCCCTCCATAAACCATGACATCTGAAAAATAGTTACTTGTCTGATTAATTAGCACTGCATGTGAATAAATTGTCTCTGTACAACTGACTTGTAAACAATCAGTACTTTTAGACATAGTTTTATTACACACAGATCATTCATTGTTAATTAAAAATCTTGATTTAGAACAACAGCTCACTTATTTGTCTCAGCAATGGGAAAATAAATAATGACCCATTGTAGAAAGGTGCTATAGTTCCTGTGAATTAGTAATTTTTTTTCCATCTCACAAATTTAACAGCTTTTTAACACTTTAGATTTGTTCCTCTCTCTCTCTTGCCCTCTCATCTCTCTTTGCAAGTCTGTCTTTGGATCACCACTGTCCAACTGATGCTATTTTTTTTTTTTTTTTACATTCTGTTTGACATCGCACTTTACTTTCTCTATCCCAATTCAAGTGTATCAGAGGGCATCCCTTAGTGAAAGTGTTTTGTCTCATACTGAGGAAATATCTTGTTAAACCAAAATATGTTTATTTCTACCTGGCTGTGAAGCACAGTATGACTTGTTTGCAACAGACAGGCCTAGGTAGCAGTTGTTCCTATCAAGATTCAAGCTTTGCTCAGAGATATCAGAGAAAATGGCAATGCTACTACTAATTATCATTAACAAGATGAAGATTGTACAAACATTGACAGTCATTAGACATCCATTTTGGCAAAAAAAATTCTGGATATGTTAACCATGATATTTTGGGGTTCTTTACAGATTGTTCCCCATACACAAGTGAGACAGAGTGAAACATAACTAACAGAAACTCTTATAATGTATAATGTTTACAGGTCACATTGTGAGCCATGGATATATATATATATATATATATATATATATATATATATATATATATATATATATATATAGATATATATATATATATATATATATATATATATATATGGGTGTATTTGAAAATGAGAGCAACTACATTTATATTATGTGGAGAATGTAACAAAAGATTTATAGAGTTTTGAGGTTCAAGGCCAGAGTCAGAAGTGTGAAGGAACATAACTGGAAGACGTGCAGGATGTGAAGGTAAGAACTGCAGAACCAGTCCAGTAACAGTTCGTTTTAAGTATCATAAATAATGCTGTTGAGTGGAAAGTGACACAATAGAGGATATTAGCTTTTATTTCTGAAAACCATTTTCAGCAAAGTGTGAGGCTACAGGTGCCACTTTTTAAAAATATAACATTTGCACTTTCACTATGTTACTAGCCTAAGCTGCGTGATATTTAAATGCTTGTAAGTAATAACCTCATTTGCATATCACATGGGAACATTCTTACTGCAAAGGCTCTTAGCATATTATTGATGTGACAATAAGGGATCGCTTAGTGTTTGAGGACTGACAACTGGGATAGGTAGTGAGGGGTAGCATACATACATATACATTTTCAGCTGACAGGGTGTATATGACTTTTGATGGTACTAGGCATAAGTTGTTTTAGATCAGGATGGTGGAACATGGATGTACTTACCCATTGTCAGGGCAACTGTACTTAGGAATGTGGAACTGTAGCAGAAGAAATGAGATAAGATGACTCCGCTAGCACTAACTGTGTAAGAAACAAGACATCTGCTAACATTTAACTTGGCATAGTAGGTGAGTATACCCTTTCCACCATGCGTATATGCTCCACAAGATTTTACGTTCACACAAATCAAATATTTAAACACTTATAACTCAGACATTGGGCAGTGCAGGGTATGCTCACATAAACTCAAAGAAATGCTTGGTAATATTTACGTGATCTAAAAACAAGTAATACATATAGGCTTGAGTCATATTTTGGGAAGGATAAAATAGTAGCAGTTAAAATCTAAATGTTAACCATTTAAAATGCCGGGTCCATCTAGAACGAGTTCCCAAAGACTGAGGGGGAATGGCCAAAAAATGGACTTGCATGTAATAAGTCCAAAATGGCTATTTCCTCGAATATTCTCTTTTCTCTGAGGTATGGCAGTCTTGGAGTTGGAATGTGTATGTTCATGGTCGGGGGGCTTACCCCACTTTAAAAAAAAAAAAGAAGATATTTCAAGGAAGGGAAAATATTCAAGATTCGCTCATATCCTGCATTTCTGGTCTCTCTTTTTTTGGCTTGTCAGCATTTGGAGTGCTGACATTTAAACAGTGAGCTGAACAAACAATTTTTAATGATAAATTAGCCTGCATCATTCACATTTTGCAAAGTTACTTCTGTTCTGATGCTTCTTACATTGCAGTAATGCCATATGTAACTTTTATGTAGTGCATGGAGTTCTGTGATTACCCTTGAAAAACAGTTAAAAAATATCCTGGTTATGTTGTACTGTAGTGTGAGACACAACTGTAACAACACTTTCAAAGGTAAGCAACACATGTTACACACCCCTTAAACACTACTACAGTCCAGTATTATGGATGAGATGTTTTGTTCTCGGCTATCACTGAATATTTTTCCTCAAACATCTGCAAATGTTTACAGATGTCAGTCTGTAAGTTTGTTTGTCTTTTTGGCTTTTCCTGGTTAGGGGTCGCCACATCAGAACTCCAGTCCGCTAATGATTGGCAGTCGATTTATTTATTTTTTTATGGTGCCGAGTTGCCATCCCGATGACCAACCTTCATTGAAGGCACGCCCATTCACGCATGTCTTTTGGTGGCCACTCGTCTGCGGGGAGGACATGCAGACTCCACACAGAAGACACTCCAGTTGAGAATCGAGCAGGAGAACCTTTTGCTGTGAGGTAACAACGCTACCGCTGATGTCAGTCTGTAAGTAAGTAATTTAAATCAGGCAGTAATTAAAAGCCGTCCCCGATTTTTTTTCTTCCTTAATGTGTATATGTGCATGTGACAGCACTCAGTGAGTGGTAAAGCACTTTGGCTTTTTTTTTTTTAACTGGTAGTATATGGAGTAGAAAGACTCCATGCACTACAAAGAATTATGATCAGGTCTCCCTTTTCATAGCCCATTATTACGTGTTCTCAACATGGATGCCAAAATTGACATCTTGAGCTTCACTCTCAAGGTGAATTTCTTGGTATCCGTGCCTCAAACACATAAAGTGGTTGTGATCTGAGATACGTGACACTTGATAGCAAAAGTGGGTAATGACAGCAATACCATATAATGCAAGCAGTACACAGTTGTGGTTTCTTCTGAAAAACATGAGTTAACTGACTATAAAGTCACTTAGCCCTGGTGCAAAAATGTCAAAGTACTGAAAATCCACTGTAATCTGTGAGAACTGAGCAAAGAATCATGTATCATGAAAATATACAAACAGCAGAGCAAAAGACAGGACTGTAATGAATGCTATTTTGTAGTTAAAGTGGTTCAAACAGTTTAACCTATGGGAAATGCAAAAGTTCAGAGTGATGTTCAGCACAGTGTTGTAGTGTCCAAATCCACTAATATGGCAGAGGAATCCCTATTTTCTCATCATGTAGCAACAAGGTGGAATTCACTACCTCACAGCATTAGAACCAACACAAATACCAACCAATTCAAAAAGATTCTTAAAAATTATCTTAATGACACCTGGCTTTGTTCCTGTACTGTTCCAGGCTAACTAGTTTCTGGTCATACTTTTTTTTCCTCCCTGACCACCTCCTAATCTATGCTCTCTCTCATGTCTAGATAATCTCTAACCTCATCTTTTTTATCCAGTTTCCCCCCTACAGACCCTTCCTCAGCCTACATTGAGAAACTACAATGTCTACACTAAAAAAAGGAATTATATCAGATGACTGTATAATACAAATGCCAGCTATAATAGCACAGAATGTAATCTCTGTTGTACTGTACATCTTGTATATTTTTTGTATAATTTCTTATATAAGTTTTGTATAATTTTTGTATAAGTTTTGTATATTTTTTTGTATAAGTTTTGTATAATCTCTGTTTGTAGAGCTTTTCTCCCCACGCCTCCGGTGAAAATAGGTCTTTTCCCAGTCGGGCTTTCCTGTAAAATGTAAAATAAAATAAAATAGTCACAATGCTGAAATAAATTCAAGTCAGTGTCCATTTCATTAGCAGTACATAATATGTATCAGACAGTATGATGAAGGAATGAATGCAAGTAGAAATGTGTCACATTTACCAGGCACCATGATTTACAAAGATGACAGGTGGCACATTTTGCAATGGCACAGAACAGAAAATAATGGAACACATCTGACCTTCACATGGGAGAGGACAGAGCATCATTTTTAGTTTTGATGCTGTCCACAGGACATCCACCACTGTGTTCCACAGATCTTCTCATAAGGTGCTCATTAGGCTTGTTTTCTGGGATCTTTAATAGGTTGTTACATCTGTTATTTAAGGAGGCTGTCTTCCAAAGGGGTTGAGGCATGGCACTGTCAATTTGCGTCACTGGGTGAAAGTCCTCCAATTCACAATCTTCCCATTCAGCTAAGGCAAAAGTACAGTTGTGAAAGCTGAATTTACCATAACATAAGATGTTTGAATGACCACTGCAGCAGTAGCCATAGCTATATGTGTTATATCCTGCCATGGATATAACAGCAGGCCAGCTTCAAAAGCTTCAGGGCATCTTCCACATGCCAAACTGTCATGCAGCTCAAGCTAACAGACAAGTTTGGGCAAGAAGCCCTCCAGAGCTCTTCTGCCAGCAAAGAGAGGGAGGCTATGTCCCAAAAGGACCAGGCTCGGAATGTCAACAAATAGATGTCCACATGCTGGCTTAAAAAATACGGGGGATGGAGGGAAGGAGCGGCTACTGCAAAAGTGATCATTCAAACATTTACAGCTATGGAAAAATCAGCTTAAACAGCTGTACTGTGTTCTTCATATTGATTACTGCTGCAGTAGCTTTACCTACATGTGTAGATTACTATAGCTACTATATTTGGAAGGTGGAAGGAGAAGGAACCAGGAGCTCCTGGAGAATAGTCGTATCAAATCTGGATCTAGACCTAGAAAAGGAATAAAGCTTATAGTGCTTTTTAAAAGTACATACAGTGGACCAAGTAGGGACTTCTAGAATCCAAACCTTTCCAAAAAGCCACAGATGAAGCCAAAGCTTTTGTAGATTAGGCATTGGCCCTGCCTGGAATAGATTTGTTATGGTGAGTGTAACAAAAGGTAATAGACGCAAACAACCATTTGGAAAACAGTCTGTTTTAACACAAGTTGCCTCTTCTTCTTATCTTCACAATAAATAAGCAATTGATCAAAAGAGCTGAAAGATTTTGTTCTGTCAAGATAGTACCCGAGTTATCTGTGAACATCCAAGATGTGGAGTATTCTTTCTCCCTCATTTGTAAGTTCAGGAAAGAAGACAAGCAGATGGATAGTTTGTCTTAAAGTAAACTCCGATACTACTTTAGAAATAAAAGAAGGATTAGTTCTCAGAGAAACCCTGTCCCCCTGGAAAATGAGATGGGGTTGACTCACCATAAGAGCTTGCAACTCAGATACCGTTCCTGCAGAGGTCAGAGAAATCAGTAAATGAATTTTCCATGTTAAGAACCTCAAGTCAGCTTGATTAGCTGGTTGAAATGGAGCAAGTATTAGCTTCTCTAACACAAAGTTAAGATCCCAAGGAGGGGCCAACAGTTTTCTAAGAAGAAATCCAGCCAAATTCTACCCACCAGCAAGATAGTCCAGGAATGAAAAATGCAGGCCAAGAAGAGCTTCCAGTAGTTTAATAAAACACAGCAAAATTGACAAGAGTGAGCACTTTCGTATAAAAATACTTCATCAGTATGCAAACTGTCATGTGATTATAGGGAGGGGTATTTAAACTTGGTGTTTGTGATTTTGTAACAGATTCTGATGAAGTATTTATATACAAAAATGCTCAATCTTGTCAATTTTGCTGTGTTTTATTAAACTACTGGAAGCTCTTCTTGGCCTGCATTTTTCATTCCTGGACAGTTTTGCTGGTGGTGGAATTTGGCTGGATTTGGTCTTTGTTATTTTGGTTATCCAGTTTTCTAAGAAGCCTCTTATGCAAACCCCTTTCTAGAGCATTTTGACATAAGACTGCATTGAAAGAAGATCATCCATGGGCAGACGTGCTGAAATGGCCAATAAATGAACCTTGATAGAGGCATAAGAAAGGCCGTAGTTTGGTAGCACACACATATTTACATTTGTTAATGTATGCTTTTTTAGTAGCAGTCTTTTTTCCTCCATTAGTATCTACTGCACATCCTCAGAAAACAGGTGGATAAAATAATTAAAAACTCTGTCATCCTGGCAGTCAGTTGAAGATGATTGATGGTGTGTATCAAGCACCTCTAGTCTTGTGTGAGTAGATCCTTTCTGTGAGGAAATTTCTAATTTCCTCTGGCCATTTTCAAATGAAGGGAGAACCTCGAGAGTCTGGGCCAGAAGGGAGTCACCACAGTGATGTTGGGGGACTCCTCCTAAATCTTCAGAAGTACCCTGGATATTAGTGGAGATGGAAGAAAAGCACATAGGAACACTCCTTTCCAAAGAAAAGGTTTCTGCCTTCACTTTCTTGCATGGATTCCTGGAAAAGAAGTTTTCCAGTTGATTATTTACACATGAGGCAAGGAGTTCTACCTGAAGATATCCCCACAGATGGAATAAACCATGGAAGACCTCCTAATCTTGTTTCTATTCACAAGGGTCTGCACTGGTTCTGCTCAGCTTTTCTATTGCATGATTTTGCTCTGACAGAATGTGTGATGCCTGTAGAGTGAGATTGTGTTGTAATTCAACATGTCAAGTTAACATAGCTAGTCTGAAAATGGGGTATGACCAGGTCACCCCAGGTTATTGCAGTAACAAATGACTGTGGCATTGCCTGTAACCACTTGAAGAGGTCTCAGAGACCAAAGATTGTTCAGACAGTTGAGTGCCTTGATCAGGGCAAACATCTCCTTGATATTTATGTGCCTGCATCTGTCCTTGGAGTCCCACATCCCAAACATTTTTCTCTCTCCTGAAGCTTCGCTCCAAGAGATGTCAGGAGCATCTGTGGTAACTGACAGCTTTGGAACAGGGATAGAGAAGGGGAGACCTAGATTTAAGGATCTCTCTCATATCCACCAACAGGTTTCTCTTCCAAGAAACCCCAGCACTGGGATCTGAAAAGATAAAGGGTGATGATGCTGAAACCAAAGAAATTTCAGATACCACTGTATCTGTCTCATGTGGACTCTTGCCAGGGGTTTCAAAAGAATCATATGCCATGAGATCCAAAATCTTGAGGTATTACCTCACAGTAACTGAAGTCTGAATGGAAAACCTTAGAAATAGCTCTAGATAAAGATGTATGTTTTCCTGTGGAATATAGCTGTTTAAACTTATGTATCTAGTTGACATCCCAGGAACACAGTCCTTTGTGAGGGCGACAAGAAAGACTTTTGAATGTTCTCTTGGAATACCAGTTTGTGTGTGAGAGATCTCACCCATGAGAGAGAGAGTCCTACCTCCTTGAAAAGCACTCTGCAAAGCTATGCGAGTCATTTAAATATGGAAACAAATGGACACCCTGTAGCCTGCAATGAGCTAGAGTCGGATCTAGACTCTTTGTGAACACTCTTGGTGACATGGATCATCCAAAGGGTAAGGCAGAGAACTGATAGTGTGATCCCGACGCACAAAACCTTAAGAAACATCTGAAGTCCGAATGAATAAGGATGTAATGATAGGGATCATTTATGTCTTTGTTACCAGGAAACTAGAAAGAGGAAGAGGAGGTGGTGGGTTGTAACAAGACAACAAATTTAAGTTTGGCCACCATCACAAACAGATTTCGGAAAGAAAGTTCCAGAACTGGACTCCAAGTATTTTCTTTCTTTGGTACTTGTAACATTATTGAATAAAAACTCTTACACAACTGGAAAGGAGGAACTGTTTCTGTCACTCCTTGGGACACCATCTGCAGGATGAGGATTGAAATTCTGGAAAAGCAGAGTTTTCTCACACTGCCATCTCTAATCTCAATGAATGTTTTTTGCAACCCATTTGTCTGAAACAATCTGTTGTCAATAAGAAAAATGGAGATTCAGACTTTCTGAAAGAGAAAAAGGACCAGGGTGAGTGGGGGGTCCCTGGGTCTCATGAACAGTTATTCAGATTTGTTGAACTGTCCTTTGGGAGGTTTCAGACTTAAAGAACCCCATTGCCATTTATTTTTAAATGTTTGAAATCTGTTGAGATTGTTTATGCTATTTTTTTTTTGTAAAATCAGATGAGAAAAAAAATGTCTTGGACAATTTGGAAAAGGAGAGCTGAAAAAATCTTTATAGATCACTTGGTTCAACTTGCTCCTTTCATCACACTTTTTGATCACCTCTGCAGCAGTTGGGCCACATACTAAATCTCAGTCTAGGGGAGAATTTAAAGTCTCATTTTATTACACCATCTGGGAGGTTCTGAGTATGCAGCCAATAGAATCTCCTTAAAACAGAAGCAGTGGCCATAGCCCTAGAAGGAGTATTAACAGTCATTCACACACTGTAAACAATGAGTATTACCCTGTGCAATAGCATAAATTAAGTTATTTAAAGAAGATTCTTCTTCACGAGAAGAAACTGTAGATATAACACTCCACATACTGTCACAATTTGTCCGAACAAACTTTAACACATGAGCCTGGCAATTCAGAATTTTGAAAATCAGTGTTGCTGAAGCATGGACTTTTTTCCATACCTATCAATAATTTCCCAGCCTTATTAGAAGGAGTAGGATTGGAAATAATTAAGACCTTAGCAGCAGTGGAATCAGCTATGGCTATACCATCTGTGTCAAATTTGGGAATAGTATATAAGAACTTAAAAGACTGAGGAACTTTATACATTCTATATGCCGTTTTAGGTACAGCTTGCTGACTAATGGTTTGCAGGCAATAAGGCACACATCCTCTAAAACAGACAGGTCAAGGAGGAATGGGTGTAGCTTCTTAGAAATCCTTTGTTAAAATTCATATTTTCTAAGACGGTGAGAAACCTCAGTGATCTCCCATCGAAAACACTGGGACATTCTAGTAATAGTCAGAGAAAGACCCCCCCACACACACACACCACAGAGAGAATCTGAAACTAAGTGCTCCTTCTGAGCTTGAATCAGAAATCTGAGGACAAAACCCTGAATCTGTCTCTGAATATTCCTGTTCAGATTCAGAATCTTGAATTTCTTTAGGAAATTCTTTTCTTTTACCAGAAACTACTTTTCAAGAAGGATCAACCCTGAATTAAACCATGCGACATTCCCAGTAATGTACTCCTATTCAAAAAAATTTGAGGAGGAGAAAGATATACGATTGATTTTCTGTTTTATTTGACAGTAAAAAACGGTCCAACCATGTTACTAATGGCAGCAGTAGCTTCCCTAGGGATGGGCACAGTATTTTGACACAGCAGGAGAAAGCCTCCCTGTTCCCTTTCCCAGGTCTGACAAGTGTCCCTTCCTTGCCGACTGAGTGGACCCCAGCAGCCACTGAGGACATAGCTAACCAACAGTCCATACTGACTGTAGGTGCTACACCCGAGGGATTATGGATAAAAGTTGAGTGGTCTGAGGTACAACAAATGGCCACAGCAGAGTCACGCGCCTGCAGCTGAGGCAAACTACTACCCTGCTGTCATGGCAAAGATTGTTTGCCTAACTTTTTCTTTTTGTGGCTAGAAAATGGACCAACTGTGGGACTGGTAGTCTGCTCTATGGTCAAGCCAAAAATTGTGCCTATTTTCTCAGGGAAGACAAGCAACAAATGCAGGTAAATCTTAACATTAATATTAACACAAAACTTGCAACTAGGATTGTGTCAATGTGATGTGTTTTAGTTTATAGAAATGCATGATTGCCTATGTTGTAAGTGATTGTTTAATAAAGATGATTTGTTCTTAAATAATAAGGGCAAGAATTGAATAATTTATGTAATGCTGCTTAGGTTATTTGATATATAGCAATATATGTGAAGTATAATGTTTGTAAAGGTGAACAGTTTGATTACTTTTATATAAATGTAAAATTGCCTGTGTCACAAGTGATAATTAAATAAAGGTGTTTAAATACACACAGGAATAAAGCACTTTAATACACCATGGCAGCTCCTCGAAGGAAAAATAAGCACAATTTCAACATAAGAAAATTTTTCAGTTAGTTTATACCACTTTTAAATTAACTAAAAAAGTGCTCTGTTTAAAAGTATGTTACAGTCTCAAGACAGTCCATTAACTGACAGCACTCATAGTTTTAAAATAACTTTCCTGAAGAGGAAAAATAAAACATCAACAAAATTTAAGAAAATGGGAGTTATTTCCTTAAAGGGAACTTATCTGCCCAGCAAAGAAAAGCACAAGCTGACGACAAACCTCAAACTCCTCAGAGGAGCATTCTCTTTGGTGGCAGTAAAGCTCTGAAAGGCTTCACACCCAGACTTGTCTTTTAATAAGCTCAGTTTGGGCATATGGAAGGTGGCTTGAAGGTTTAAAAGCTGGCCAGCTGTTATACCTTTGGCAGGTATGCACAGCCACACAGCTAGCTACATCATGGAGTAACAGGGTTATTGACCATGGGTGAAGTAAGTGTGCTCTAACTCACTCAGATTTTGGAATGCAAGTGCCACACCTGTCTGTGATTCCACCCATATGTGTCTACTTCTGCTGTGTTTTTCAGGTTTAGTGTTGCATAACAACATCTTGGAGTCCCAGACACTAGATATAGAATAGGTCATGCAAGGTAACCTAAAACATACAAATTCACAGTGGTTCCATATTCTACACCTTTGTGCATCATTTTCATCATGAAAGTCTGCCCACTTGTGGAAGCCTATTGGTCTTGAATGACACTATGACACAGTATGCCATTTGCTCATTAAAGTCCATGTACCTTTGCATTTCTGGCATTGTGGTGTAGAGGATGATTTGAGGTTCTGGCTGGATGGGAAGTATCTCCACATCTGATGCAGTGCATACATAATCTTGCATGATCTTTTAAAGAGAAACTAAGGCGTCAGACTGCAAACACTATAGATGTGTTCCCCCCCAATCCATTTATGAGTTTCGAACAGCTGTCTCCTCTGGGAAGGAGAATGCTCGTCTCATTACATCCGAGTGATGCAGCAGGTGCATCTGCAGTTAACTCCTACTGACTTCTCTAGGCATCAGATATTGCTTGTTTATATTTACATCAATAATTTCAAAAACATAGCGCTGTCGCCTCTCAGTTAGACGTTGCACGTTTGATTCTCAGTTAGAGTGTCTTTTGTGTGTCAACATGCATGAATGGGCATTCCTTCACTGAAGGTTGTGCGTTAGGTCCGGCAAGCCAGCACGTAAAAATCTACTGGCAATCATTAGCGGACCAGAGTTCCACTGTGGTGACCCCTAACCAGGAAAAGCCGAAAGACAGACTGTGTACAAGGTTTTAAAAGATTTTATCTTAAAGTTTACACAATAGCAAACTCAACTGCAGTAATATTTGACCTCTGTCTAGTGCAGGTAAATAGATATTACCTGTTGTTTTTATGATATTAATTTAGAAAAATGTGTAAATTATTATCTATATAAATATCTCTACAACCAAATAACACAGATGGAACTCCTTAGCCTCAAATGAAAGCTCAAAGCTAGATGAATAAAATGCTACTTGACAGTATGTGTGTAACTTGACTGGTTACTGAGATATTGTAAGTCATTTACAAAATATTACAAATGTAATAGTTACTGTGTTTACTGCGACTTATAAAATTTGGTTTAAGACCTAGAACCTAAAGAATACTACTACTTTTGTCTTTTCCTGGTTACTACCACAATAAAAATAGTTTGCGCTGAAGAGTTTGCCATTTATGCTTCTTTCATAACCCCTTTGCTTCCAGAGCTATGAACATTTGTTTGAAATTTGAGGACATAATTTGATTCTGTCAAAACCGCAATAGCGATCCAATGGTATTCCAATAATATGGATAAGACCAACAGTCCAAAATATGAATGTAAATCCAAGTTTATTTTAGATAGGTAAGCGCTTTCAGCTGTGACACCAGCCTTCCTCAGTTTGGTGATGGTTGTTTCTTCGTTTTTCAGTTCATTCTGTCAAAAGCCATAGGCTCCACCCATTGGAAGTTTACAGTGCAAATTTCCTGATCGCCATTGGAGTGATTGAGATAAGTGGGCTAGATAGGAATTTGTAAGTAGTATGGATTTAGACTAAATTGGAAAACAAGGGTTAAATTTAAGGAATAGGTTGGGAGGAAGTGAGATCATTAGAGGAGGGTTGAGCAGTCAAAAAGCTATTGTATAGGACTAGTTTAGTCTTCTGGCGTGTGAGTTTGTCATTGTAGTATCTTTCCACTTCCACACGACCAACACTTTGTTAGGCCTGGTAACAGGTATTTGAGGAAGGTAAGTGTTGAGAAGGGGCTTGGGAGAGAATTTGAATTTTTTCTTTTTTTTTTCTTTTTTTTTTTTTTTTACATGGGTCAGGCCCAGATATGGGAATGGCTCATGGGAGGTAGATACTCTATAGTAATTTTATTAAACATAATAAATTTATAAGGTCCATTTTGATATGGTTAAATAGGATGTTGAATCTCATGAGTGTAAAATTAACTAAGCTTAGGGTGGTCCACAGAAATGGTTAGCCTAGTATTTCTCCATAATCCCCACTTTACAAACCTTGTGGTGTGGCTGATACTGGGGCTAAAACTGACAGTCACTAATAGATGCATCCGACGATTTCATTCTTAGTAGATGTCTGTCACAATAGCAGACCACAATGGGGTTGTGCTAGGAAGGAAAGCCGAGTAACAGAAGTATTTGCATGTCAGGCAGCAGGAGCAGGTTGGTATAATGGTTAATGCGGTTACCTATTAACAAACAGTACAAGCAGCTTGTAATAGTTGTTGTGTCTTTCGGGTTTTCCCGGTTAGGGGTTGCCACAATGGAACTCCGGTCCACTAATGATTGGCAGAAGAGTTTTATGTGCTGGCTTGCCGGGCCTAACGCACAACCTTCAACGAAGGAATGCCCATTCACGCATGTCGCCACACAGAAGACGCTCTGAGAATCGAACGGGCAACGTCTAACTGTGAGGTGACAATGCTACCGCAGCACCACCACTGCATGACAAGCAGCTTGTAATAGCATTGAGAATATTAGCCTTTTATTAACCACAAACTTTTTGCTGAGTGGTAAGGGGTTGCTGCTTCATTGTTGGTTGGCTGCATGTTAAAGAGACTTTGTGCATTTGTGGAGGGCAAGGCAGTTAGTGAACTGCCCGAGTAGTCAAAAAAAAAAAAATACAAAAGAAAAGAAAGTGGAAATGGTTTGATCAAGTAACTTGTGCAATTGCTATATTGACATGAATTATGATCCGGATTTGGTATTTTGTTGCACAGTCCTAGACACAGGGTTTTATGGCTGGGGGTTTGTAAAGGTGGAACACATTCTTGGCTGTCATGTTGCTGTACTGACAGGATGGTTCATGTTCAAGGAAGTGTGTCTAAAGGTATTTAATATATGGAGTTGCCAGTTGAGTAAAGGCCAAAATAAATAAAATTTAGGCAATTTCTGGGATCTAAGTGAATAATAAGGTGGGGGAGGGATGTTATTGTTTTAACTTAGAAAGGTATTTCTCAATTGCTAATGTTTAAAATGTTGTGGCCTTGGTCGATCTTAGTTGGGATGCAGGTTTCATTTAGTAGTGTGTCCTGCAAGAAGGAAGGGAAGGAGAAACGGACATATCTAACACATAATAGCCCTTGAGAAGGAGAGTAATGTTATGGTTTTGCATGGTGCTGAGGTCTTTTGGATGTTGGTCACAGACAGTGTTGCAACAGGTGTAAACTTTCTTTTGGTGCAGAAGACCGTGACTTCTCATCACACACCAGATAGATGGATTGTTTATACACACCATTTTCCCAAGTATGTATGCGTGTGTGTGTGTGTGTGTGTGTGTGTGTGTGTGTATATATATATATGTATATATATATATTTTTTTTTTTAATTTTATTTATCTAACATTTGTTTACCAGGTAATCCAACTTGGAGCAAAGCCAATTTCCAGTGGAGGCCTGGGGAGAAACACTCCAGATGCATGTCTTTGTAATGTGGGAAGAAACTGGAGCACCCAGAAGAAACCCAGACGAATACAGGGAGGACATGCAAATTCCACACAGAAGGTACCTAGGCCAAGAATCAAACTGGAGAGCCTCTTGCTGTGAGGCGACAACACTACCGATGCACCACTGTGCTGTCCAGTACATATATATCTATATATATATATATATATATATATATGTATTAGAGATTTGACAGAATGGAAGACTTGGAATTGGCAGTATGTGCTTCCATTTGTTAGACTTGTTGTGAAGGAGTGTTGTTAGCACACAGGTATGGACATAAGATTGGGGGAAGGGGATGTGGGAAGTATAATTTTTAACTTATGACCATAGGGAGGTGTATACGACATTCCACCTACAAAATCCACTCCCTCATGCTGCCCTGGAACTCACCAGAGAAATGCCATGTACACCTCTAATGGTCATATTCTGTGTTTCTGATGGCAGTAACATCAATGAAGGAATGATGGGCTCAAACTGTAGCTCAGACAGAAGAGCTGTTTAAGGAAGCCAAAGGCTCATCTAGTGCAGGGTCCTTAGCCCTGATGGGTAATGCAAGCTGCAAGACAACAGGATGAAGGAAACAAAAGGAAATGGATTACCAGTCAGAGATAAGCAGAGGGTAATGTGTGAGACAGGTCATTGCCAGCCATGGATGGTGTTCAACATATGGAGTATTGCATTCCAGCAGGTAGTGACAGGAATGTACAATCTAGGTTGTTAGATAATGATGTTGGGGTAGAGCAGATAGGTAATTTGTTGGATGGTAGGGATGAACAGGAGCATAATGGGCTATTGGATTTTCTGAGGTTTGAGGTGCATGTACAGGAGGTTAGGAGCCAGATAGTGGTACCCAAGGTCACAGGAGTGACAGCTAAACAAGAGACATTGTTCTGTGATGTTAGGCAACAGGAGACTTCAACAGGAACTCTATATGATAAATTAAGTTCTCAGCCAGGAGACTGGTGTACCACTCTCTTTTTCTTGGCTGACAGTTCTGGGGTTTTTATTGTCCTTCACAAGGGGGAAAAGATGTGGAGATGGGATTATGTCAATGTGTTTTAGTTGATTAGTGCTGATGGAGTACAGAGATTAGTAGAGGCAAAAATGCCAGGGACAAAGGATTTGTTGATACCTTTGGAAGATTTAGGTAGGAGAAGACAGGGGTAAGTTCAGGGCATGGACATGTGACAACTGGACATTTGGCTTTGTGAATTATATGTTGGTTATATTGGATAGTTTATATGCTTTACCATTGTTGGCCTATTTCCTGATTATTCGATATGGTCAGAGGTTGCAGTGAGGTAACGGATGGTTATGGTATGACCAGCTTTTTCCTATGATGACCCTCTGGTGGGATGTCAGGAATGCTGACATTTGGCTGGTAACTGTGTTAGACACCATGTGCAGCCAGCCAAAGATTGGAAAACATGTAGGACAAAGGCAAGGACTTGTTAGCTCTTTAACTTGGGTAAGTGTGCTTGGCCAATGTGTTAATTTATGCATATATGTTCTACAAGTGGGGGAACACATGTTACTTAAACATTTTGGCAGAAGGAAGGTAGAGTGGGTCATTCCACCAGACTGGTGCAGGATATAAGCAAGTAGGCCGGTATGAGTCAGCAGAATTTTGGAGAGAGGAGGAATTTTTGAGGTCAAAGGGGTCCAGCCTCATTTCAAGGTCTTGCTCAGAGAGCAGTGATAGCACATTCCTGTTGGGGTGGAAGTGTTGAGACAGTTGTTAGAGGATTGTCCAAGTTCTGATGTGGAAAAGGAAGTCAGATGGTTTCTAGTATGTTTTTTTCCATTAAATCTGCATTTGGAATGAACAAAAAAGTATGTAAGAATTTACAATCCACTGAAGTGTGGGCAGGTATTTTGCAGACACTGATTGACAAGAAAGTTGGGGCAGTGAAGATTTTAGATCTGTTTAAGCAACCACCTTTTTAGTGTTGCAGAGTGTCCCCATTGGGCCTAGTACCTAAGAAGAGGCAAGGAGGATTTCAGACAATTCATCATCTATCATTCCCAAGATGGGATTCTGTTAATTATTACATTGTTAGATGCACAGGTGCAATATGCATCCCTGGATGATGCAGTTAGCATTACTACGGAATCTGAATACCCATGGCTTGTGAAACTGATATCGTATTTGCCTTTTCTTTGTTGCTGGTTAAGCCAGATGACTGGCCAATATTAAGCATGTTTGTGAATGGTAAATTTTATTTTGATAAGGCTATGCCAATGGGTTGTGTGGTTGCTTGTGTGACTTTTGAGAAATTTAGTTATTTGTTATAGTGGGTATGGCAGCAGTCATTAGGAGAACAGAAGGCAGTTCATTATTTAGGGATGGTAGGTATGGGGCCTGGGGAACATTGTTTGCTCTTACTGCTATGTGTGATGAATTAGGGGCTCCTTTAGCACCTGAGAAGGAAGAGAGCCCTAGTAAAGCTTTGAAATTTTTGGGTTTGATGCTAGATGTTGAAAGTGGAATATTTTGTTTGCTATAAGACAAGTTCATGAAGTTGTGAGAAAAGATTGGTTGGATGCAAACGAGGGATAAGCTCAGGATTAGGGATGTGATGGAGCTGTTAGGATTATTGAATTTGCTTGTAGGCCCATCCATCCAGGTAATAAATTTTGTAGGTCAATTACCTATTTATTAAAGGGCATTGAGAACAAGTATCATTGTGTGCATGTTTGTAAAGTGGTTAAAGAAGATTTGAGATTGTGGCCATCTTTAATTGACAGTTTTAATGGCATATAATTGTGGAAGAAATAGTGGGTCTCTTAATAGGATTTAAATGTATTTACAGATGCAGCAGGGGTACATGCATGGGAGCTTTCTTTGGAGGAGAATGGTTTGAAGTTCATTGGCCTGAATGATGGGCAGATGAATAGAGGAAGGATGTGGCATTTTTGGGGATTACGCCAATCTGGGCAGCAGCAGTTGTGTGGGAGAGTAAGTTGGCAAATCATAGGGTGGTGATTTATTTGGACAAGAAGGCTGTAGTGTAGATGTTGGCTAGAAAAACTGATAAGTCTCCATTGATATTGTTGGTTTTAAGAAGCTTGTGTTGCAGAGCTTATTAGTTAATTTTTCTTTTTCAGTGAGGGATGTACCAGCAGGGTTAACTTGGTAGCTGACAGCTTTTCTCAGTTTCAGTTCTCCAGGTTTCAGGAACTGGTGCCAACAGCAAGGGAGTGGCCTGTAGTCATTCTGAACACAGTATGGAGCATTGAAAATCCACAGTGGGATGGTTAATACACCAATCTTGAGCCAAGTCCACTTGGAAAGGCATGTACTGTGCCTTACCTGCTTTTTTCAATGTTTTTTACTCAACTACCAGTGCAGCACAGGAGATGGTCATTGGAGGTAGTCATGCATTGCACAGTGTACAGATGTTCACTAGGGGTGGCATTTAGAACTATCAAATTTCATGTATCAGCTCTTAGTGTGACTGCTAGATTGGCTGGTTTGGATTATGCGATGAAAGAGTGGCTGGTAGTGAAAATGTTGAAGGGTTAGGAGAGGCTCAGAGAAGAGAATGAAGGTGGACATTTTTTATTAACCAGACAGGTGCTTAGTTTTTTTTTTTTTTTTTAGGGCTCATGGTGGTTGTCTAGACATTTGTCACACTATACTAGTTATACACCTCTGGCTGTGATTTTGTATGTGGGAGAGTTTACAGTGGGTGAAATGTTAGGTTCATTGCGGTGGAAGGATGCATGTCTGTTGGCCTCTGTGATGATAGGCAGAGTGAGGTATGCCAGTGGTGTTGCACCATGATGTATTAGTACGGTGCATCAAGAATTAGATTCTTAAGGTATGCACAGAGATGTGTTTTCTGCACATTCCTTTTGGATTGGGAGAGCATCTGACTCGACAGAAGAAGGGAAGTCGGTAAAAGTCATTAAGAGAGTGGAGTGTTGGACCTCTAGGCTTATTAGATTATATAAGATAAGGAGTTGTTAATGTATGAATTTGTCTTTCAGATTTATTTATTTTTATTTATTTATTTAAATTTGTTGACCGGGAGTGTCCGACTGGACGTGGGTCCATTTTCAGCGGAGGCCCGGGGAGAAAAGCTCCACAGTAAAATAAACAGACAGTAGTTACATTGGATTACATAGTGATTAACAATTTAACATAGAAATTACTTACAACATATTTACAGATAAAGAACATAGTACATCAGTAGACAACTAGAATCTTTATCTGTGAAGTACATAACAGGCATTAACAAATGTAACAATGAGAAGTTCCTGCTGTTTAATGAGTACTAGGCTTATGACCATCTGAGCTTGCTATCATCAAGGTAGTTAGTGGAGGTGAAAGAAAGGTAGTAGTTGGATGGGGTGGATGATATTAGAGTGGGAGTTGCAAGGGCATAGCCAGCATGATTTTAGGTGCGCTTTTAATAAAGTTTTGAAGTTGGTGCATGATGGTACGGAGGTAATTGTGGGTGGGAGTGAGTTCCATAATTTGGCTATGGCGCAAGAGAATAGTGCTTCACCAGCAGAGTTATTGGCTTTAGTGATCTGCAAGTGATTTTTGTTGCTGGATCTTAGTGGTCTGGTGGTGTGATAGGGTTGGAGTAGATTCTGGAGGGATGGGACATTTAGTGGATGGTTTACTAGTTTGTGGGCGAGTGAGAGTTGATACTACTGAAGGAGGTGAGGGAGTTCAAGCCAGCCCAGTTCAGCAAGTGAGAGACAGTGGTGACTACGGTAGGATGCCCCTGTGGCAAATTTTGTGATTTTGTTGTAGCAGGTCTCTAGCTTGTTTAGATCACATTGCCTTAGGTTGGTATATACTGGAGAGGCATAAAGTAGGGTGGAGATAAGGTGGGAATTTGCTATTGAAATCTTTGCTGCTTTGGTGAGAAATTGTTTATTTCTGTATAATGCTCCTAGTTTTTTGTGGACTTTTTTTATGGTCATGGATATGTGAATGTCAAATTTTAGTTTATTGTCTATTTCCACTCCTAGCAATTTGGTGTGTTCAGTTGGGTATATAGTGGTGTTGTCTTTTGCTGTGATGTTAAAGTGAGAGGTGTTTTGAGTATGTTTGGTGGGTTGGAAGATGAGTAGTTTAGTTATTTTTGGGTTGAGTATTAATTGGGCATCGGATAAAGTACAGTTTTGTACCTACCATAAATGTAGATGTCCGATAGGTATGCATCTGTAGTCATCACATATGGGTTGTCCTGCCTCAGGCAGCCCTTCGGTCGGCCGGATTCCAAAGTCTGGGTCCGGCATCGGCTGATGTCGCTCTTTCCCCGACGTCACAATGCCTGGGGTATAAACGCGTCAGCCGGTGCCATCTTCCTCAGTTTTTCTTGCCCCAGATGCCAGGTGCCCTCTATGAAGGCTAAATTTGGAAAAATGCAATAAAAAGTCCAAACATTTGCAAATATATATATATATATATATATATATATATATATATATGTAACAAATACACCATAATAGATCCCCCAGCTAGCTAATAGAGAGGTAAGCACCCTAGGAGTACCACAGAGGGGAAGGAGGGAGGGTAAACCTGACTACAGATGCATACCTATCAGACATCTACATTTATGGTAGGTACAAAACTGTACTATGTCCTTCAAGGATGCATCTGTAGTCATCACATATCGGTAGAATACCATAGCCAATCTGGGGGTGGAGGTACTAGGAAAAGGATGGTGTAGCTAAGATACCCTGCAGGACAGCCGTAGCAAAGCCTGCTCTGGATCTGGAATATAAAGGTAAATTGTAATGCTTGGCAAATGTATGCACGGAGCTCCATGTGGCAGCTTCTAAAATGTCTTTTGTAGCCACCCCTCTTAAGAATGCTGTGGAGGTGGCAGTGGCTCTCTTAGAATGAGGTCTAATGTTGGTTGGTACAGTCTTTCCATGAAATGAGTAACAAAAGCGGATGCAATTTCCTATCCATTTTGAAATTGTCTGAAAATTGCTCTTCCTTGAGAACCAGCAGCATATGCTACCAGCAGCTGGTCAGTTTTTCTGAAACCTTTAGTTCTGTCCAAGTAGTAGCGCAACTGTCTGTGAATGTCCAAGGTGTGCAGCAGTTTCTCTCCTTTGTTCTGTGGATTTGGGAAGAAGGTAGGCAAGTGAATGGCTTGATTCAATGAAATCCTGGATACCACCTTTGGCATAAAAGTAGGATTAGTTCTTAATGAAACTCTATCCTGATGGAAAATAATAAATGGCTGAACTGACATCAGGGCCTGCAATTCCAAAACTCTTCTTGCTGAGGTTATTGCCAGAAGGAAAGCAGTCTTCCATGAGAGGTACTGTAGATCTGCAGATGCTGCTGGTTCAAATGGAGGCAGTGTTAGTTTTTCCAACATGTAGTTAAGGTCCCAAGCAGGTACAGGTGGTTTCCTAGGCGGATTGATGTTTTTGATCCCTCTTAGAAATTGTTTTAGGAGAGGATGAGAGAAGACAGGGGGATCAGTATTGTACTCTGCTGAAACTGCTGAAGCATGGATCTTAATAGAAGAGTAAGACAGTCCATTGTGGAACATTTCTGCCAAATATTCCAGAATATGTGCCATGTTCATCATTGTTGCATCTAGGCCCTTTGTGGTGTTCCAGATGAGAAATCTTTTCCATTTTGCTGAGTATGTCTTACTTGTAGAAGGGCGGCGAGCTTCCAGAATAATGTTCTTTACTCTCTGGGATAGCTTATCCTGAGGAGGAATCAAGGTATTCTCCACGCTGTTAGTTGCAATGTTTTCAGGTTGGAGTGGAGAGTTTTGTATCTGTGCTGTATCAGTAGAAGTGGCCATAGAGGTAGGGGCCATGGCTACGTACGTGACATGCTCCTTAGCAGTGGGTACCAGTGCTGTCTTGGCCAGCCCGGAGCTATCAGGATCACTTTTGGCTGCTCTGACCTGATCTTCAGTAACACCTTGGACATCAATGGAAGAGGAGGAAATGCATAAACATTCAGATTTCTCCAGCTGAAAGAGAGGGCGTCCACTTTCCAGGCTTGTGGGTGGTATGTCCTTGAGCAGAATTTCTTCAGTTGATGATTGTGGGGGGAAGCAAATAGATCTATGTCCAGGCTCCCCTAAGATTGTGTTATCTGTTGGAAAATGTCTGGGTGCAGCATCCATTCATGTGCATCCATGATATTTCTGCTTAAGCTGTCCGCCAGTGTATTGTCCTTTCCTGGCACAAACTGAGCTTGTAGTTGTATATTGAGTTTCAGGGAAAGATCCCATAGATTCATTGCCAGTCTGCACAGAGGGTAAGAATGAGTACCTCCTTGCTTGTTTATGTACCACATAACTGTGGTGTTGTCTGTCCTTATTAGTAGATGGCCTTGATGCAGAAAGAGTTTGAAGGCCTCGATTGCGTGTATCACTGCTAGCATTTCTTTTTGATTTATGTGCATGCGTAGCTCCTTTCTTGACCACTGTCCTTGGATACCTCTGCCCTCCATGTGTGCTCCCCAACCTAGGTCTGAAGCGTCTGTTGTAATAGTTTGGGAGGTTTTTGGCTTTGTGAAGGGCAGCCCTCTGTTGGACTGGCTGGCCTGAGCCCACCACAGAAATTCCTTGTGAAGGCATGGAATGAGTGGGATTAGAGTTTCCAAACTGTGACTGTGCTGAGTCCATAAACTCCTTAGGTACCACTGTAGCTTTCTCATATGTAGCCTTGCTTGTGGAATCAGAAGAATACAGGATGCCATGTAACCCAGGGCCTACAGGATTTTCCTTGCAGTCAGCTGAGTTTGTCTTGTCAGATTCTTGAAGTAATCCAGTAGTTGACTTTGTTTATCTTCTGTGAGATAAGCCGTTTGGGTGGTTGTATCTAGATCCGCACCCAGAAAGATTATTCTTTGGGATGGAACAAGTCTTGATTTGTGCATGTTGACTGTGTATCCCAAGGCCTGCAGAAGACTGATGGCATAATTTAAGTCCTTTATCAGAGTTTGTTGGTTGTCTGCTTGTATAAGGCAGTCGTCCAGGTATGGGTAGATTTGAATCCCCTGGAGTCTGCAGTGTGCTATTACTGATGCCAGGCATTTTGTGAATACTCTGGGTGCAGTGGATAAGTCAAAGGGCAATGCTGAGAGTTGATAATGCTCTGACCCTGCAAGAAATCTGAGGTATCTTCTGCAACTTTGTCTGATAGGGACATGCAGGTATGCCTCCTTGAGGTCTAGAGTCACCAGCCAAGACCCCTTGCCCAGCATGGGAAGGAGTTGCTGTAGAGTCAGCATTTTGAATTTTGGCACAATGAGATAAGTATTCATTGCGGACAAGTCGAGAATAGGCCTCCATTGATTTTCTTTTCTTGGAACAAGGAATAGTCTGGAATAAAATCCTTGGCCCTGTTCTGAGGAAGGAACCTTTTCTATAGCCTTCATTTGTATTAAGCTGGAGATTTGTTTCAAGGCCTCTGCCCTTTGATTTGGTGGCAGGTCTGGCATGCCTTTTCTTTTTGGCAATGTGTGAAAATGGAACCTGTATCCTTTGTCTATAATTTACAGTGTCCATTTGTCCCTTGTAATGCTGTGCCAATTGTCTGAGAATAAAGAAAGCTTTCCACCCAAAGGTGCTTCTAATTGAGCCCTGGTCGGCGGAGTCAAAGCAAAGTCATTGAGTCTGTCTTTGTGTAGCAGTTGTTGATCCTGCACTACTTCTCTGGTTTGGAGGCTGCCATTGACGGCCTCTGTTGGAGCCTCTAGTTTGCCCTCTACCTCTGGCACGTCTGTTTCTGCCTCTCTGAAATCTTTCCGAATCCGGAAAGGACCAATTCTTGGTAGGCCAATTTCTGCTGAATCTTGGTGGTTGGACTTGCAGAAAGTCTTTGACTGTTTGCACAGATTTTGCCTTTTCTTCAAATTTCTTTAAGACCTCTTGAGCCGTGGAACCAAATAATTTCTGTTTTTCCAGAGGAGCATCCAGAAGCTTAGCTTTAACATGGTCTGGCAGAGATTGTTCCTTCAGCCAAGCATGCCTACATATGACTGCACCTGTCAAAGCTGACCTACATGAAGCTTCCAATGCATCATAACCACACTGCAGAAAGTGATTACTAACCTGCTGGGAGTTATGTACCAGATCCTGAAGGGATTTGCGATCAAGGGGTTCAGAGGAAGAGTTTCTTATGTAATTCATCTAACAAATACTCTTGGTACTGTATCATATGAAATTGAAAATTTAATGCCCTCATAGAAAGAGTTGCAGAAGTATACACTTTTTTACCCCATCTCTCTAAAGCTCTGGACTCCCTCTCAGAGGGTAGAGGATTTCTAGCAGTGGTAGCTGCAACCCCTTTAGGGCCCTGAGAAATAGTTTCAGGATCAGCAGAGCGGCCCTTGTACAGGTGAAGGTGAGAGTCCGGGACCCTATAGTACCTATCAGGTTTGGCAGGAGCCGGAGGGAGAGAATCAGGAGCTATGCTAGAGTCAGAGTACACATCATCAATAACATTTAACACAGGAGGTATAGCTAAAGGCCTATGCTGAGGCAAATGTAAAAAGGTCCTTAATCTTTTCCTGGAGTCTGAAAAATCCTGACCCTGCCATTGGAAATGCTGTCTCATAGCATGCAGTGTCTCCCCAAAGGAAAACTCTTCAGGAGGGGAGGCCGAGGGAATGGATTCTTCAGCATCAGAATCCTTGTAGGCCAAAAAAGCCTCCTCCTGGTGGTCTGAGAGGGCAGAGCCAACAGAAGACTCATCACAGGAGTGGGGATCAGAGGGCTCAACCCTGGGCCTTTTATCTGGAGGTGGATGTGAGCCTCTGTCCGGGTGGGGTTGTGAGCCCCTAATTAATGAGATAAGATCCTCTGCTAAGGTTAGGATCTGAGCACCAGTAGAAGTTCCCTGAGGAGTAACCTTGGGAGGCAAAGCTTTTGTGAGTTTAGCAGCTTTAGCCCTAGAGAAAGCCTTAATGGACATGGATGCAGGAGGCCTGGCTGCACCACGTGCTGGAGTAGATTTATCTAAAGGGATGGTGTCGGAAGATTCCAGGACACCAGTTTCAGCAGGTAATACAACAACCGACTCGGCAGGGGCCTCCGGTGCCGAGGTCGTCGGTTGTGCGGTTTCGGTAATCGGAGGAGCTAAGGACTCGGTTTCAGCCGAAACCGAGACACTCGCGGTAGGCCTTGCCGTGGTTTCAGCCGAAACCACGGACCACGTGTGTCGGTCCTTGTCTTTCCGTTTTTGAACTAAATGTGAAGTCGGGGTCTCCGGCATTTTATAAGCAAAACTAGCCCCAAAAAACTCCTCTGCAAACTCCGACCGACGTCTAAGTGTTCGTCAGTTGAAGGAAGCACAGGCTGAACAAGCCGAGACGTCGTGGTCTGGGCCTAGGTAAGGAAGGCAGTAAGAGTGGAAATCCTTATGAGGTATTTGTTTCCCACAAGTTAAACAATTATTAACTTTATCTGACATCGGCTGAGGCAAGAAAGAGTCCCCAAAGGGGTACTTAGCTTTTTGAAGTCTTCGGTAGCTGAAATACAGGAGCTGGCCGACCGGCACTTGCGAACTGCTTCTGCTTCGGGCACCATGTGGCAAGAAAGTCTGGGGAAGATGGTGCCGGCTGACGCTTTTATACCCCAGGCGTTGCGACATCGGGGAAAGAGGACATCAGCCGACGCCGGACCCAGACTTTGGAATCCGGCTGACCGAAGCGCTGCCTGAGGCAGGACAACCCATATGTGATAACTACAGATGCATCCTTGAAGGACATCCATGTTTCAACAGAGGAAAAGGCTTCCTGTGTGACTTTTTGCAGTTTGGGTAGGGACTGGGCTGAGCAGATGATGGTAGAGTCATCTGCGTATTGGATGAGTGTGCCATGTTTGGTGGCAGAGGCTAGATTATTGGTGTAAACAGAGAAAAGTAGGGGTCCAAGGATGGATGCTTGGGGAACCCCTATGGAGACAGGTAGTTGAGGAGATATGTCATTCTGCCATACAACGGCTTGTTGGCGGTCAGACAGTTAACTCTGAAACCAATTGGTGACTGATTGTGAGAAGGTTAGGTTATTGAGGACAAAGATAAGTTGTTTGTGTGGGACCATGTCAAATGCTTTAGATAGGTCTAGGAAAGTAGCAGAGGAGAGATAGCCATTGTTTTTATGCTGAGGGATAATGTTAGTAAAGGAGAGTAAGGCAGTGGTGGTGCTATGGTTTGGTCGGAAACCATGTTGAGTACTGGAAAGGAGGTTGTTAGTAAGGAGGTAGTGTGAGACCTGAGAGTGTATGCATCTCTCTAGTATTTTGGAGAGTGGAGAGAGAATAGCTATGGGGCAGTAATTGGTTAGTTCTGATGATACAGTAGTTTTCCTGTGGCATTTGTTTGTATTCTCGGTGGAGAACAGACCAGTCATGAGACCTGGAGGAAGTATGCTGGGGATTTTGAAAGCAAAGTGGAAGATTGTCTGGCATGGATTAAGAGGTTTACTTTAGGAACAACTGTTTAAGCTGGACATGATAAAAGCAGTGTTGGGGTTTCTAAAGACTTTGATCATACATTTAGGGAGTAATGCTTCAGGCTGGGTGCCTAAAAGGCTATTGTTGACTTTGATTGTTGGTGATTTAGTTAACTTATTACAACAGTATTCACAAATGCTAATAGTGTAATTGGAGATTATACCCAGACTAGCGTAGAAGCAGGCTGCTACTTTTGTAGCTTTAGAGAGGGTTTGTCATTTTGTTAATCATGGAGCATCAGGGACATTGGGTGAGTTAGATGTGCTTGTGATTAAGCTTTGAGATTTTGACAATAGGGATCCAGCTTGGTATAGTAATGATGGAATTCATCAAAGTGAGATAGGTCTGCCTTTGTTTAATGTACATTTGGCATTGACTTTAAAGGATGTTGTCAGGCAGTTATGAAATAGAAGGCGGGGTGACAGCTTGTGTACAAGTTCTAAATGAACCCCTCTTCTGTTCTCCCTTTTTCCTTCTCAGTTTGTATGGTAAGCCAAGGTCTGCTGCTTCACAATTTGAGGATCTGAGTGAGCAGACAGTGTAAGAAGGTGAGCAGTCAATGCTATCCATAATGTTGCAATATTATATAGGAGTTTTAATAAATGTAAGCAAATGTTCAATATTTACTGTGTTTTATGTAATGGAAGATCAAACATTTGTGCTGTAATATAACATGTAGCGTTTGTTAATAAACTGGTCATGATGGCATATGTGCTGCAATTCTTGTCTTTTGTGCAAGATTTGTGCAAGGGTAATTTGAGGTGAAGGAGGGTGTCAATGAGTGAGGTGTTTGGGGAGAGCAATAGGTGTGCTAATTAAGAATTTGTAAGCAGCAGAAAGTCAGACTAGGTTGAATAAACAAGGGTTACATTTAAGGAATAGTTTGGGAGGAAGTGAGATCATTAGGGGAATGGTTGAGCAGGCAAAAAGATACTGTATAGGATCAGTTCACGTTTTGGTGTGGGAGTTTGGTTACTCCCACCTTACCCACCCAGTGTATTGACAACTGTGGTGGTGGTGTTTGCTGGGCAGAGAAGAGGAGTTCTGAGTGAATCTCTCTTCTGATCCCCCTTTTTCCTTCTCAGTTAGTGAGGTGAACCAAGGCATAGGTGGCCTTAGGCACAGGGAAATAGGTGCTGCTCTAGCAGGGGCACTTTTCTAGTAATCTGGATGGTATAGGTAGACCAAGATGGGGGCACTGGGTGAAGTTGGGAGGTGCTGTGGAGACCTTTTGCCTAGGGCCCCAGTTGATCAAAGACCAACCCTGAACCAAGGCACTCCGCCTCGCAGTTTGGGGATTTGAGTGAAAAGAGGGTGAAATGCTGTTGATCTTTCTTTAAGGGTGAGCTGTCAACACTGACTATAATGTTGCAATGTTAGTTTCAACAAATGTAAGAACATTTTCAATATTTACTGAGTTTTATGAAATGTAATAGAAGTCTAAACATTTGTGCTGTCATATTACATGTGTTTTTTGTTAAACTGGTCACCAGGTGGTGTAATTCTAGTTTCAAACAGCTTGGACAAATTAAGATGGCCACTTCAGTGCAAACATTCTAGTACTGAGATAAGTACAGGGCAGAGAAAATGAAATGGTCACCATGCTTTTTATTGCTGAATACAAAGCACCAAGAAAGCAAACAATGCAACAGAAATGTGCACAGAAATCAAAGTTGAATTGTAAAATAAAAATGGGGGGCATAAACACCAAAGAGCACACACACTCTGAATTGAGAAATGCAGGGTTGACCTACAAATTACTGAATCACATGCAAGTACACACACACACACACACACACACACACACACACACAAAACAGCTAAAATGTAACCTCATCATTAAATACTGTTTACTAATAGAATTCAAATGTCCATCCTGAAATGATTTGAAATAACATTTACTCTATGAAAGACAACAGAATGAAATATCTACAAACAAAAAAAGGACTACTTTATGTCAAATGTTAAAACTCTTTATAGACACATAAATTAATAGATGCAAATATAGATATAGCTAGCTGGAAAGATAAACCGCACTGTGCATTATTACATTAAAAAATGTAAAGTAATCCGTCTTATAGAAGCAATAATGCTCCACATATTTGGTATTATAGGAACTCTTAGAATAGCAAGCGTAGATCCCCTGGACTCGAGCCGTCTATCAGAAGCAAACTCGCCTGTTGCTTTTTGTCACACAACTTTATTCGATAACTGCCAGCACCACAAAGTACATCTAGTAAGAATGGTTGAGCACTTTCATCTGCATTCACCAGATTTCTTCAGAACCATTTACCTTAACATGTCACTTCCTTTATATACACAAATTTTTGGCGCCAAAAAGTTAGTTACATAATTGGTTAAAAACAAAATTGTTAATTAAAAACAAAATCACTCAATTGACATTTGTTGTGAATAAAAATGCAATAAAAAGTCACAAAAATATGTATATTAACCACTGTCATAAAATGTACTATATACTAGTACTAAAGTGCTTTTATACAGTGCATGATACATTTCATTATTGGGTCCCTTATACTATCTACCCTATGCTAAAATTTTAAATTTATAAATTCATAGTAAATATATATAAATAAGTAAAAATATATACTGTGTGTTAATGTATAAAATATATATAAAATGTACTCGGCTGATGAAATTTCCTTACTCTAACGCCAAAAAAGGCTTGATACTTATATAGTCATTTATACCCGGGGGGGATGTGGCATCTAAACATATCTGCCACTTGCTTTCTAACCAAGCTAAATATATTTTCCAATTTCCTCCTCTGTCATTTACCTCTACCTGGTCTATAATAGCAAAATTAAAACTATGTTCACTTCCCTTTTCTATAATGTGTCTACTTAGAGCGTTCTTAGTATCTCCTTTCCTAATACTATACAGGTGCTCGTATTTTCCAGTTTTGAATTTCCTCTCAGTCTTTCCTATATAGTATACATCGCATTTCTCACACTCAGCAATATACACAATACGCTGTGTATTGCAATTACCCTTCTTAGGGTATACTACAGATTTCACAATATTCTTAAGTCTCATCCTACATTTTGTGTTAATATATTTACACTGACTACATGCACCACAACTCGTAGTGCCATTCCTACTGTTTCCTGTGTAGGCCTTTTTCTTAGTCTCTATTATTCTTTTTAAATTCAAACCTGTTTTATATACTATAGAGGGTTTGTACCTAGTATGTTTCCAATAGGTACATTACTAGTAATTATGTCCCAATGTTTCTTTAAAATTTCTGTCATGATGTTGGTATAGGGGTTAAACCTGATGATGCATACTCTATTATCTCGGTCTATTTGGACTTTAGTACTCACCATACTGCCTGTACCCAGTAGTGGTACATATTTACTACCCCGTTCTTTCTTAACATAAGACGTAATGTTGATCAACATATGTTTAGGGTAACCTCTATCTAAAAATAACTTAAAAAGAATATCTAATTCACTTTGCATAATCTCCTTAGTCGATGACATTCTGGCTATCCTTATGCATTGGCCTTTAACTACATTACGAAAGATGTGGCCAGGATGACAACTGCTATAATGTATGTAGTCATTTGAAAACGTGGGTTTTCTGTATATTCTAGACTCAAACCCTTGTCCTGTAGTACTAATCCAAGTGTCCAGATATGCTATTCCCACTTTGTCATACTGGTAGGTAAATTTGAGGAATTCCGTGGTGTTATTAAGGTACTCTAAGAACTCTTGTATCTTCTCCTCTGGACCTTTCCATAAAATAAACATGTCGTCCAGGAACCTAGTGTATAGTCCGATGTATTGGTAATATTCACTTGGGAAGATGTACTTGTTCTCCCACTCGAGCATAACCAAATTAGCAAAGATGGGGGCACAAGAAGCCCCCATTGCAACACCACGAGTTTGTTTATAGTGTTGACCGAGTGGAAGATGTAGTTGTGGTCTAGGACCAGCCCCATCATATCCATGATGAGATTGATCCTGTCCCAACTACAACCTGAATACTTGGTCATGCTATTACAAAAATATTCAAGACCAATGTCTGCCGGTATACTGGAAAATAAATCTTTCACATCAACTGTGAGGAAAATCAAATTCTCCTGCCAAACTTCATCCGTTAGTTTGCTCAAAAAATCCCATGAATCTTTTACTATGTGGTTAACTTTAGTATATATATGTTTCATCCAGTGGTCAATGGCTACCCCTAACTTAAATGTTTTCGATTTGGAGCCAGATATAATAGGTCTAAAAGGTGGATGTTCCAGATTTTTATGTAATTTAGGTATTCCTATAATTTTAGATAATAATGGAAAATCATTTTTGAAAAATTCATATACTTCATTGGTTATTCTTCTATCTAATAAATACTCCTCTACAGCAAATTCTATCCTTCTATATCCTGTAATTATTTGGTTCAACGACACTTGTTCGTAGTTACCAGATTCATTTAGGATCTTCTGTATTTCTCTTAGATATTCTTTATTTTCAAAAATCACAATCCCACCACCTTTATCTGGCTTCATTATTCTTATCTCATCATTCATAATGAGATTCTCTAAACATTTCCTTTCTTCAGTTAGTAAATTGTCCTTATTAGCTGTGGGATCTAACTTGTTATTCTTTATATTCCTGTGTAAAATGTGTAAATCTTTACATACCATTTTCTCGTATAAAGCTATCTGTGCGTTAGATACAGGAATGTACGTGCTTTTCTTAGTTAACTTGTTACAATTAGTGTTTCCTTTTCCTTATTCTGGCCTTGATTGAACTGTATAGCAAGATTAAGTCTTCTACAGAATAATTTCACCTCTTTTATGGCATCAAAAATATCAAATTTAACTGTGGGTATGAATTTCATCCCTTGCTAAACAATGTAGTAATTTCCGTAGTAACCTGAACTTGTGTATAGTTGTATACTTTAAACCCTTCAAAGCAATGTATGTTCGGATGCCTTACTGGATTTTCCTCAGGTATACTAATACTGGTACAAAAAGTAGATGCCTTCTCATTAATTCTGTTATCTACAGGGTGGGGGGTGCATGCTTCTGTACACTTTTTCCACCACCTTCTCCGTCAATCATTCCATCTGTATTCTCTATTGATTGTATCCCCTTTGCCATCTTTTTGGTGCGGGTAAAATCGCCCCTTGAAAATTTTCTTCTTCGTTCAACCTATACTTTCTTCTTCTTCCTTTTGTTTCTACTACTTCAAATACCCTTCCCTTTCATCTGTATACTTAGGCCAGATGTACGCTCTTCCTGTCCTATACATTTCCATATCTCGCTCTATTTTATTCATTTTTCTATTGTAAACATTATGCACTTTACTTTTTGCATTAGTAAACTGTTTGGAATATAAATCATACCATTCAACAAAATCCACATCTTTTATAATAGATTCATTTAAACATTCTACTTCCTGTAGAAGGGCATTAATTTTTTCTTCATTACATTTCAAAAGTGCTTTCATGTACGAAAAGCCAAAATCATCGAACATTTTGTTAAACAATTGCTCAATTTTTGAAGAATATTTTAAACCCAGTGGTAGTTTGAAAAACCTCAAACCTTTTGGCACCACTTGTAATTGAATACATTTTTCAAGATATGCATTGTCCGCTTTTACACTTTTAAGTTGTATTAGTTTTTTACCCAATAAATAAATTCTGGATTTCACATCATTAGTAACATTTTCCTCACATTCATATACTTTTTGCCTGTATTCACTTGTATTTCTCCCCCCAAAATTATCTTCATCAGCTAAAAATTCATTTAGTACTTTAGATACATTTAACACACGTTCCCGATAATCCCTTTTCTGAATACCTTTCGGTTTAGGACTAGATATCTTATCTAAGTTTACAGTACCTTTGTTTTTGCTATTTGCCTTCTTGGCAATAGCTGAATATGTCCGTACTGGAGCACGCTGCTCTTTAGGGCGTGCCCCCATTCTCATATTCTCACTGTTAGTATGAAATAAGCTGAAATCAAACGTAAAATCAGCTTCAATTGATATGTCCCTGTTTTCATCTCCTATATCCAAATCGTGTATTTTAGTCCCTTCACCTTGTCCATTAGGGATATCACTAGCCGCTGGTAACCTCCACCAACACCGCTTCCACTTGCGATGTCTCGCGTTGGCTTGAATACTTTGAATAGTTTTTGCTGGTTCCACACCAGCTGTTACAGCTTCGGTGAGCTTCTGCACAAGTTCAAGGAGCCTGTTGACGTCTCCTTGTAATGATGTCACTTCCGACCGTAGTGTAGAGTACTCTTCACGACTCAATGGAGTCCCAAGACAATCCACCTCTGCCATTTCGCAACTAGTAACCAAAGTGGAACAAAACAAAAATAACTCTTAGAATAGCGTAGATCCCTGGACTCGAGCCGTGAATCAGAAACAAACTCGCCTGTTGCTTTTTGTCACACAACTTTATTCGATAACTGCCAGCACCACAAAGTACATCTAGTAAGAATGGTTGGCGCTTTCATCTGCATTCACCAGATTTCTTCAGAACCATTTACCTTAACATGTCACTTCCTTTATATACACAAATTTTTGGCCAAAATTTAATTACATAATTGGTTAAAAACAAAATTGTTAATTAAAAACAAAATCACTCAATTGACATTTGTTGTGAATAAAATGCAATAAAAGTCACAAAATATGTATATTAACCACTGTCATAAAATGTACTATATACTAGTACTAAAGTGCTTTTATACAGTGCATGATACATTTCATTATTGGGTCCCTTATACTATCTACCCTATGCTAAAATTTTAAATTTATAAATTCATAGTAAATATATATAAATAAGTAAAAATATATACTGTGTGTTAATGTATAAAATATATATAAAATGTACTCGGCTGATGAAATTTCCTTACTCTAACGCCAAAAAAGGCTTGATACTTATATAGTCATTTATACCCGGGGGGGATGTGGCAGATATGTTTAGATGCCACATCCCCCCCCGGGTATAAATGACTATATAAGTATCAAGCCTTTTGGCTAGAGTAAGGAAATTTCATCAGTACATTTTATATATATTTTATACATTAACACACAGTATATATTTTTACTTATTTATATATATTTACTATGAATTTATAAATTTAAAATTTTAGCATAGGGTAGATAGTATAAGGGACCCAATAATGAAATGTATCATGCACTGTATAAAAGCACTTTAGTACTAGTATATAGTACATTTTATGACAGTGGTTAATATACATATTTTGTGACTTTTATTGCATTTTTATTCACAACAAATGTCAATTGAGTGATTTTGTTTTTAATTAACAATTTTGTTTTTAACCAATTATGTAATTAACTTTGGCCAAAATTTGTGTATATAAAGGAAGTGACATGTTAAGGTAAATGGTTCTGAAGAAATCTGGTGAATGCAGATGAAAGCGCTCAACCATTCTTACTAGATGTACTTTGTGGTGCTGGCAGTTATCGAATAAAGTTGTGTGACAAAAAGCAACAGGCGAGTTTGCTTCTGATTCACGGCTCGAGTCCAGGGGATCTACGCTTGCTATTCTAAGAGTTATTGTTGTTTTGTTCCACTTTGGTTACTGGTATTATAGGAAAAATAATACACTTTCAAGGTGTGGGAATACCCTTTGCCCATGTTGAGAGGACTCGCAACACTGCTGGGTGGTCTGTTATTTCCATGTGGCACCCACTCAGCTGAGCATTATTGACGGTCAGCTAGTGTCATATTGTTCTCCTTTGAAGAAATGCTCAATTACCTAATAATAAATTTAATTTAGCCCATTTGATCAACAGGTGATCTACTGAAATTTCAAAAGTTTTAATAATCCAGTCTCTCATTACTCTTATTAGTCACCTGTGACTGACAATTCTGACTATGGAAAAGGGGATAATAGTTTTCTCAGAAAATGTGTCTCATACCTTTGCAACCATAAATATACATTTGCTGATGCACTAGCAGATGCATAATCATGCCATGTATAGCCTATGGCCAACACATTAAAAAAAAATTGAAAATTTGCATACACTTGCAGAACGACATCGAGTCAATTTACTGATAACAATAAGTCCAACTGCCATCAAGGTGAATTCACAATGCGGCGTAAAACTACTTTCAGCGATCATTAAGTTTGCTCTTTTCCCCACAGTTGTATGATATGGAGATATTTTATATAAACTGTGGAATTGTGGGTGTCCCTTTCCCACATGGGGTGCTTGTCCTTGGGAAAAAAGTTATTTTTTATCAGTGAGAGCCAGGATTCATCCCGACAGAGTCGGACTGATTGCTGTTAATGAACTGACATTGGCTGTGATTCCGTAAAAATGGTAACACATCTGATCTGTGAAAAAAAGCATAATCACAATTGTAAAATGAGACCTGACCATGATTATCTAGCATTAACTAAGTGTGGACACACCTAGCCTAGACCCATGCATGTCTGGCAAAATTAGGATACTTTGTACAAATGTAGATTGAGGTTCAGCAAGTCACATGCCCAAGGCCCACTGGTGTCCAAGTTGCAGTCCCTTGATGACATATTTCTATACACACACGCACACACACACACACACACACACACACACACACACACACACACACATGCCTTTCTCAAGCAACATGTTCTCAGCTGATACTCCATACATGGTCTGCACAACACTGTCCCTATTAAATTTAGAAATGTGAAGAGAATTGGTGGCGAGAACATCAAGAAACAATAAGACCAAACAAAGGAGCATACAGAAGTGCAAAGGGAAAAAAAATTGGGATTGGCTGTGGGAGCAAGGGTACATCATCAAAGAGGCATAGAGGAGAAAGATAGCATAGTGAAGGTGTTGGATGGAAAAAGGTTATACGGATGATGGGTCATGCACTCCAACAGACAAAAGTGTCGGACAAAGACAGATAGCAAAGATGCTAACACATTTGGGGGATGGGCACAAAAGAGATACACAGAGAGAACTAGAGAGACCTTTTTGTGGTGGGAAAGTTAGGGCAACAAACCGGGTGGGCAATGAAGAAAGGGAAGCACTGTGAAGTGGAATTCGATAGGATGAGTATGGTCTGCCAGTCATCATAACAGTAAGCCAACAAGAATCCATTCACAGCTGTGATTGCGCTCATGGTTGGGCCAGCCTATGTTGGCTCAATGGTTAGAGCCATGCAGCTGTGTGACTCTGCAAGTTGTGTGATGCACTCCAGGGTGCTAGTCAAAGTGGTGTGCTAACAGTCTAGCCCATACATCATCAGACCTCCTCCTCTTACTGGGTGACCCAATGGGGCTGTTTGGTTGACACTCTCTGATAGAAAGCCTACATCACATTGTGGAGAGGAGTAACACCAGAAGCCGCCACCACCAAACCATCCAGGTTGCCCTTCACAAAATGACCTTCATTAACCTGCAAGCAGGCTATTGCAGGCTGCTGAGATCCTACAGGTGGTGGTGTGACAGGTATAGGACATGGTGAATGCTGCCTTCCTAGTTCTATGACCAACACTACAGACATCGTGGACATAAATGGAGAGATAGAGAGCAAAACAGCAAATATCAAATAATAAAATAAAAAAAGATGGCAGTGATAATGAGAAAAACAAATCAAAAGGAATATTACAAGGCAGTGCTACATTATTTTGTATTATAGGTCTGGATAAGGAAAGAATTGTCCTGAGCAAAAGCAACACAAAGACAGTACGGAATTACAGAATTTTATGGAATACATGGTGCAACAATTTAGAATGAAATACATTGCTGATGTACAGAACAGTGGCACATTATATGCATATCAGTAAATGTAACAATAATGCATATCAAAACTAGACACAAACAGCTAAACTTTGTTGTGGAGCTGCACAGCTCTGAGAAGGTTATGAGCAGTTAATATACAATGCATGGCCAATCCTGGGATGTTTGGCACCAGACCTCGTATACTAATAAATTACAATAAGACCAAAAAAGAGCATGAAATCTCTTTGAAATTACTGTGTCCATGACAAACATTTATATAGGTTCAGAGAAGGTTACTCGGCTAATTGCCCTAGAGCTCTTACAAGCCTAGCCATATTTATCCAGCGTTACCCCAATTGTCAGAGGTTTGGTGAGTGAAGTTCACAGAGGTAAAGGGTCTATGGTAGTTAATACTGACTTCCTCTGTCCAGAGGGACATAGGAGCCATCTCAGGATTGAATTTGTAGTCCGCTATCCATGAGACCTCTCTACTGTACCACATTCCTCTGTATGTATTGGTTTTCAAGATAAAATAATGGGGTGCCACAAATTCCTGAGTGGCTCCTTTGATTTCCGATGTTTTCATTTTTTTTTTTTTTTTTAAACAACTTTATGGCTGACATCACCATGCATTGCCAGCGCACAAGGCAACAATGACATCAGCATTGTGAAGTAAATTGCTTGGCCTTCCACTTTTCAGATAAAAAGCAGGCTAGAAGTTACCTGCGGGAAACTACTGATTAAGCTATTTTGTAGAAAAAACAAATTACTGCAACCAGTTACTAACATATGGGTAATGTCTGACACAAAGGAAATATCCATTAAAGAAACTTGCTAATGAATAGCATGCAGTGGAAAGTACTTTATCACCATGACCACTATTTCCCAAATAATTGCTCCACACAGTTAATGCCTACTATAATGATATAACATACCATAACGCCAGTCACACTCTTCTAAAACAAAATACAATTTACTAAGAAATTGGTGGTCTTTCTCTGTTTAAATCAAGATTATCTTGACACAATAAATGACATTTCTAGCCGCTTGTACTAACCATTGGTGTCATGAGTCACGAGAATTTACAGTCTGCCCCTATGCATCCACCCAATACCCCCCAGACACATGTTACAAAGGGACTTCAAATACCAGAATCCCTGGAAATCCTGTATTTGTGTTGCATGCTTCATTCGGCTACTTATGTATGTGACAGTGTGATGGCATCTGGTGGGCTGCCTACACCCCATTCCCAAACCCATCCCACTGTCATCAGCTAGTGATCCTCTGCATCACCTCAACTGCAGATCCCCATCTCCTAGCTGTGCATGCAGCTGGTGGTGGTGATAATGATGCAAAAAGAATGTGTCACTGTTTTGGCCGTGTTAGTAGTAAGGGGCCATGTGTCTAAAGCTATTGTTGGGAACTTACAGTAGGGCGGAGAGGGAGGATGATGATCGGGGAGCCTACTCTGAACAGTTGTAATGGTCTGCAGTTGAGGCACCAAACTATGCCTAGTAATACAATATTAGCCAACAAATGCAGGAGTGGAGAAACAGTGAAAGTGGTTGTCTGCTGCTGACCCATGACATGCATTATTTAGAAGAAGAAGAAAAAAAAGTTTTGGAAAAGGAGAAAGTAGCTAGTCAAGATGACCAAAGCTTAGTGGCGGAGGAGAAACTGAAATTACTGTATGAAAAACAGAAGATTATGGAAGATCTATGAAAAGAGAAGGAAGCCACTGAACTGCTGGCATCTACATACAAGGTAAAGAACTCCAGTGTTTAATGTTTTAGTGTGAGCATCACTTAGTTATGAAACAGCATCTTTTTGTATATTTTTATTTGTTTCAAGTTTCTGTTTAAGCACTGATATTATGCACTATTTTATGCTAGTGTCCTCCTTAATGTGATGCAGGCATACTTATCATTATCAGTGCTTTATTTAAGGCAAGGGGCCAAAGGATGAGTGTGGGGTATCCACTTTTGGTTTTAATGAGCCTTTTTATAGTCTAAGTCAACAATTAAACTGTAGAATATGTACTAACTTTATTTAATAATTGTTATTCAAGCTAAGTTTGTGTGTGCGCATGTGTATGTGAATGCTTGAGGTGTGTGTGTGTGTGTGTGTGTGTGTGTGTGTGTGTGTGTGTGCGCGCGCGTGTGCTATATGTATCTCTGTTTGCTTTGTGATGTGATCAGTACATTAGCTGCTAGCTGGAATGGATTGCTTTACATGGAAGTGAAGTACACACTAAGGTGCTTAAATCTCTATTTATATGCATATACTACCTGCTAAAATCATTGCATTTGGTGTTAAATTCTGTTAGTAATTTTGCATTTAGCTGCTTGTCATGTTACTTCTGCATATACATTTTCATACATTATTGCACATTATTAGAGCAGTTAACTTCAGAAAGGGATCATGGATAATCTTGGTGGAGCCAAATGCAGTTTGTTTGCAGATGATCTGTTGCTGTATTTGCTGAGTTTTGTGTTATTTAGAAGCAAGTAGTTAATTTTATTTTTATAAAAGAAAATTGTATTTTAGTTTTATACAAGTTCAGAGTTTGATGCAAGTTCAAGTGTTAATATAAAGAAAACACTATTATTCTGGTTATATTTTATGTTTAATAATTTGTTCTTCAATTTGCATTTAAAAGCGTTTATTCCACAATTTCGTGGGAGGGGTTACGTAATTTATGCAAATTTCACGTTAATCAACATACATATTTTTGGCCAGTCGTAACTACTTTTCATGGGCCTTTGTCCAGATTTTTGATATTTCCAGGTTGAGAGGTGTGCCATCCATTGATCTCGGTTGCATTTGAGTAAATAGCACATAACTCTTCTCACTTCCTGTAAGAATTTAGGATAGTACACCAAAAAACACTTATTTGAAAAAAAAAAACACAGAAAATGGCAAACATGACTGGAAAATATAAGAACATCATCACTGAGACAGAGTAATATCTATAGACCTTAATAAACTTTATTGCAAAATTTTACCACGCAAGTTTTTTTTTTTTATTTTTATTCTGAAAAATGGAGATGTAAGATCGGATGTGTGTCTACTTAGTTTAAATTATCAGTGGCACAAGTAAGCTGGTCATGTAGCATGATTTTCTTTGTACTGATCAGCCTTAAAATCGTTTGATGAGGGATTCAGAAACATATCTGATGGTTAAGGGTAAATCAAGCATAGAATACTGACATCCTTACAAAACAGGGCATTGGAGAGGTCTGATTTTTTGTTTTGCTTGCCATTTCTCCATGACTGTACATTTATTGAGTTTGGGAAATTTGAGGGGCTTCCCTATCTAAAAGTGATTGACTATTTTTATTTGTTGAGGTTTTTGGTTATTCATTGTTTTTTGTGAAATTTGTTGACAAGCTGTTGTATCTTTTCCTCTGGGTTGAATCCATTTACCACTACACATCCCAGATGGCTTGATGATTTTAGACACACTTTTCAAAATATATTTAATCTGTAAGGAATTTTTGCCTTTCTTCTATATTCTGTGGCTCATATAATGTGATATGTGCCTCTTAGGTTTTCTTACTTCATCTTCCGAAGATATTACTTTTAAAAGAAAGTGCACTTGTTATTTTTAGTACTTAGCTGAAGTTCACTTTTCTTACTGCAGGAAGAAAAACAGACTAATTTCATTCATATAATAAAATGACTCTCATGAGTTTTATGTTTTTCAGAATTAATTACTACTCACTTTTTCTTTTTTCTGTATTTTGTGTTGAAACGTATTTTCATCATGACTACAATAGAAATTACAGCAGAGGTACAACTTTAGCAGACATTTTTTTAATTGACTTGACTGAATAACTTTACAGTCGCCATACTTTTTTCAAAGGAGTGAAGTATGAGCTCTGTCTGTAGATTGGAAGGGTAAATTCTCAGTACAGGTAACTTTTCCTTGGCATACTACTCAACATGTTAGTGCAAGAATTCACAGGGAGAGGGACAAACAAAATCATACATTTTAAAAATCACTCTTATAAACCCATATAGCTGAGAAAATAACAGTTTTGCATGTATGCATTTTTTGAAGGATATGAAGTCTAAATCTCAAATCCCCCTCATTATTTAGTTATGTCAGTCCTCAGTGATTTGCCAGACAATCACATGTTTTGTGAGGAGCAGACCAAAATTATAAGGAAAAAAATCTGGCATCTTGCACAGCTATGGATGATGGAGAAGTATATTCCTAGATTAATTAACCAACTCCATTATTTGAGTTTATAATTATCTGTCATAATTTTTAGCTCGAGTTATGTATTCATTTTTGAATGGCATAAGACACCTGGGCATCATGAACCAGTTTTAAACAATAATCTGAACCACAGGTTTACTAATTAATGCTGTATATATATATATATATATATATATATATATATATATATATATATAGTTAAATTAGCCAATCAGACAGCATGTGTCTGGGGTGTTTGAAAAAACTAAAATACTTGGACAAACTCATGCGGTTGAAGGAGGGAAGATTCACAATCTACCAGAGTCATTGATCAGAATCTGGAATTAAACTCCAGACCATGGAGCATTGAGACAAAGTTCTTAGCTGCCATGCCACTGTAATACCCACCAAAACAAGGCAAAGTCTATTTTATTAAGCAAAAAAATACAAGTTTTAAATGTGGGACTGAGTATTTACTCAGGAAGTATGGTTCTTGGCATTCGGCTTTAATTTTCACTTAAATTTGGATATCATCCTTCATTTTTACATTGACATAATCTTTAAACCTAAAACAGTGTGTAACTCAAGGTTAGAAGGATAATGTGTATCTTATTTTAGTAATATCATTAACCTACAAGTCTTTCTAGCGCAGGGTAATTCTGCTTGTAATATTCACAATGCTCTTGGGATTTTAACAGTGTTATTTTCCTGTTGTTTTTTTACTGCAGTCACAATAATGTTTCTCAGTCTTCTAATATGTAAAACAACCTTTTTACAAATCAGTTGCTGAAATTAACTTCATGATTGTAGTTGTTGAGATGTGATGGTTATACTCTGTTTAAAACTTTATCTAACTTTTAAACACAATGCATTTAGTTCTTTAAGTTGATATTTTTGATGTGTTTAAGAAAGTAGTGCTTTTTCCAAGTAGATAGTCAGGAGTTTGTAACTTTAAACAAGGAATTCAGTTGTATTCCTGTCTTGCTGGATACAAATCTGCTTGCATCATAAGTGTGATTGTATTTAAATATGATGTTTGTGTTATAATTTGACATACTCATGTCTTAAGTTTTTTTGATTTAACCATGCTTTTCAGAACTATTGCTTGTAATTATGTTACCAGACGAAAAAAAAATAAGAATGTAATTTAAATTTATGAAATTTTAAATTAAACGAATGCTGGCAACTCAACACCATGAAAATCTGCTGCCAATCATTAGTGGACCGGAGTTCCGCTGTGGCGACCCGGGAAAAGCCGAAAGACAACAACAACATAAAGCAACAACAAAATTACAAAATGCACCACACTGCTGTCTGACTGCTTACGTCAACTGTTAAAGCCAAATTATAAAACAGTCGTGAACCTTTTTAATACCGACTCACAATTCAACCTTCAGTCATCTTTCTAAAAGTGCAACACCATTAAGAAAATATATATTAAATCATTTTATTTATACTTCAGGGGACATTAAATACTCATTCTATTTCCTGAATCTCTATATCACTCATCTGCTCATACCTCCAAAACTGACCAACAGCATCACTACCGAGCAAGTCAAGGGGGAATCTGTAGCAAGAAGTCTTACCTTTAGCCTTTAGTGCTGGGAGCTGGAAACAGACTGCATCTCTGCCTCATGCTTGGTGTACCTTTAACCATTGGGGTCATCATTCTAGGCACATTGATTATAGGATTAATATGACCACAGTTTGCATGATTAAGCTTCTCATGTCCAGAATTATCACACAACCCTGACATGGATGTGACCCCGCATCTATTAAACTGACTGAAATCCCTATGCTACATTTCTCTTCAGTCAGCTATTTGAGTTCTCAACTGTCTTGAAGCATACCTGATGCATGAGTGCTCATTGTCCTTTGTGTTTTTTTTTTTTTTTTTTTTTGTGTTACTGTCTCTTCTTTGGTAGTTGACCAGAATTCTACATTTGTCTCTCCCCATCTGTCGGCATTTTGTTTGTTCACAATTGTTAGGCATTAAGAAGTGGTGCGTCCCACTGACATGTCAAGTTTCTTATCTGTCTTTCCTGCAAATGCCATAGTTTGGTGATTGCTAACTCGTCTGTAAGAAAATTACAAACAAATGGGAGGTACTTACCTCCTCATAAGTCCCTGGTCAAGGATTGGAGTCCTCAACCTCCTACCAACATCTAATCAGTATTCAAAAATTATCTGTGCCTCTTCAATGCCCTTCTGCAAATCAGAGGCACCCTGACCCTTCTTCAGCACAGAAATAGTACTTATTACAACTCCTACCTTCTTAACTCTAACAATAATGATTGGCAGAACTATTATTCTATAAAGCATAGTCTTGTTGATAAAGCAAACAAGATATTCCAGATATCTCATATTTGACCAGGCCTGTATACTTCAAGCCTGCTTTAGCAATGCAGTGCCCTAGACCAGCATGGCTTATTTTTTTCTTATGGAAATAATATTGCCCTGTATATTATTCAAGGTGTTATGAGCCATGTTTTAAAGTGCTGCTTAGCTCTATAGTACAGGGGTGCCAGTTCAATCTTGCATGCTTAAAAATGTTTATATTGATGCAATGCATACATTCTGTCTTCTGCGTCAACTGGAACCCACATCTCTACCATCTGTCTGTCTTGTGAAGAATCAGTCTTCATGAAAAGGCTAACATCCACATTCTTCTTCCATTTATTAGATCTAGGGTAATTCCATTTATGCAGGATAGCTATAGTAAGAAAGTGAAGCTTAATTTTATTTATATTGCCAGTATATGGAGTTGCATCCTTCCACGTTTTTCGATTATATGGAATACCCAACATGAAATAGTTACTACAGACACACAGTATTCCAGAATGTATGTATGGGGTTATATTCATGCATATACAGTTTTGAAAGTTTTCTTTAGATTCATTTATAAAACAGTCCGTTTATTCATTATTTTGTCTAAAACTAATTTTGTTCTGAAGATCATTTTAGAGAGAATACACAACCAATGCAAGATGGTATAAGAACACTGAAAAATTGACCTTCTATTAAATCACTGCTGGTGCATGTTCTAAGTGTGTGTCTGCATTGAATAATTTCACTATTTTGGGAGATTTTTCACACAGCTTCTCTCTCATGTGGGATGCAGGGGAGATGAGCCATCCAGTTGCACAGAAACATGTATTCTTGAGTTTCTTCACTGGCTTAGAAACCAAGCAGTTTAACTTAGAGACATAAGTCCTTGGTGAGCTAAACCTTGGGAATTAAATGTGAAGAGAGTGATTGTAAAAAGCACAGAGAAGCAAAGGCAATAAACTATAATTTCAAACATGCATCATAAAAATGTGATCCAGTACATTATTAAAAAGAATATAAAAAAAAAATCCAGTTTGGAATTGCAGACAGCTGTGTAAAGTATTTGTAGAACAACTAGGTCAGTCTTGGAGCATATCGAAATTTAATCTTGCAAATAACAAGTACTTAATGATTTTCTACATCCCTGCTTAAAGATGATATAATTTTTTGGGAAGATTGTAAACTACAAGTCTGGTCATTCATATATATCTATCTCTCTCTCTCTAAATATATATATATATATATATATATATCTATATATGTCTGCCTGAAAATGCCGGAATCTCAAAATGCCGACTACGAGAACACTGACACTGGAAGATTGACAACGGAGAAGATCAACAGTTGAGACTCCCGATGCTGAGAACACCGACATGTAAAGGTAAGTGTGCGATAGGGATGGACGTTAGGGTCAGGGTGTGGGGTAAGGTAAGTGTGCAATAGCAACGGTCTGTAGGGTTAGGGCGTGGGTCAGGTGAGTGTGCGATAGTGACAGATGTTAATGATAGGGGCGGGTTAAGTGAGTTAGGGTTAGGGTGCAGGTTAGGTGAGTGTGCAATGGTGATGGACCTTAGGGTTTGGGTTAAGGTTAGTGCATAGATAGTTGTGTATGTAAGGCTCAGTGTAGGTTTGTAAGGTTTTTGTTGTGGTTGTGTTGTGTGTTCGCTTTTTGGATGGGATTTGTTTTGTTTGTTGATTGTCCGGATTGTGATTTGTTGGATATGTGACGTTTCGTGTTTCTTAACTTTCGGTTTTGTGGTGTCGATTTCGTTGTCGGTGATTTAGCGTGTTGGTGTTGTCGGGTAGACCCGTAGATATATATATATATATATATATATATATATATGAGATTATGTGGTATTTGACTTTAATAGCAGATGGTAAATGAGTACTGCTGCTATGTACTTTCACAAACACCAGCAACATCACAAAAAAATTCACAATGCACAGCAGAAATCTGAGTTCTGAATTGTGCCTTCTCTGGAATTCACTCATTACACTCAGCCACAGTGCCTTTCTTTGCTGTCCCATCTCCAGTATCTATCTTATCTAAATTTACTTTGCCCCCCCCCCACACACACACATATACTCACAGTGTTCCAAAAGGGGGTCCCTTTTCAACAGACTGACTTCTACTTTTACAGTAAAGCAGAGCCACCAGCAAGTCCATCCTGAGGCACCAGTCTCACAATTCTTGTGCTCTCCCAATTAAGCCAGGTATGCTGCTAAGTTATTCTAACTATAGCTAATCATGTTTTCTCTCCTAAAAGTTGGAAGCCAGTAGTTATAATTCAGTATTTTGCAGTTGCACTTATGACTTTAAATTATCAGCAAACTACAAGTTTATTAGAGTAGTGGCATTATTCATGTAAAGAAATTAAGGTATGTAGTTTGGAAATTAAATATACAAACAAATATCTTCAAGCACTGTGAAATGTACAACCAAAAAAAAAAGGTTTTCAACAGAATACAAGGCGTAACAAACCTGCGTTACGCAGAGCACCTGAAACCGCTTTCCCTATTTTCAGTCTCCTATCGATTGCTGAGGGGCGATCTATGCCTAGTTTACAAAGCATCTGCAAACCCCACACTTATGAATCTCCTACATATTCATAAGTCAAAGAGTACCAGAAATACAAGGTCTAGGGACCTGGATTTTGTCTGTGATTTAAAGAGAACATACTGGAGACACAGATATGTGTCCCAGAGACTGCTTTACGTATGGAACAGGCTTCCCACCCATGTTAGGCGGAGTTCATCTGTTACCCAGTTTAAGCACAGCATAGACCAGTGGATGGGGAATAGGAAATTAACACCCGGCCTGGCACTCCTGCCCCTTCTGGAATAAGGAAGATTATAAAGGCCTGGCCCTCAATGTCCTATTTGGATACAGGACATGATTATTCTTTTGGGAAAACCTGGCTAGGTTTAGAAAGGTTCCTGGGTCATTAGCCTAGTAACAGTCCTTGAATCTATGACATGACATAACACACACACTGCCAAACGGCTATCCAGTTCTACCACTGTTACTAACTGCTGATAACTGTAATCTGTCTTTCTCTGATATTTATAAAAATGTAACAGTTGTAAAAAGACAAAAGGGAAAATTATAGACATGTAGAGATTTCCTTTTTATTCCTAATCTGGATAAAAACCCATCCAGCGTTCTAAGAGGAAATCTCAGAATGGCTAAAAGTAACTTTACTTGAAAAACGTGTAGAAAGATTCCAGGAATGAATCCATGCTGAGAAATGTTCGGTTATTGTCCTCCTTTTAAACAAATACCTTCTTTCTTCATTAATATTAAGATGTCATGACCATTTATTACTTGTGTGTGTGGGGGGGGGGGTATTTTAAATCTGAATAATTTCCCACAAAACAAAGTTGTTTAGATAATCATACATTTTTAATGTCAAATAACACTACTTGTGGTTTTGACTTGTAAGAGATTAAGGAGACATAAGCTTTGTTTGTGTGTGTTTATTTGAAAAAAAACATTTAATATGTTTTGCATAGATATTTAAAGTTGCTTTTATAATTACCATGCAGAGAATAATATGATTTGTATAAAAAATAAATAAATAAAATGAACTGCTTTATACTGGTCAAATGATGGTGCAGGTACATTAACTGAAAGAATAATTGTGTAAACGTTTTCATATTTCATAAAGCATAATATTTTATGAAATGTGTGCCCTCTCCCACTTTATGGTGTCATTTTAATTTATTTATAAAACACCATTATACTACGCCCCTCCCATTATTGTTCCAAAATGTGCACGCTGATTGGTCAGCGTGCACGTTGTAGATTAGACTTATACTAATGGAAAAAGGTCCGGTCGCCCAGAATTTTTCCATTAGTGTAAGTCTTTTTTTACAGCAACGGAGAAAGCAAGATCTCCATTGCTTTTTACACACTGTCTCGCTATGTTAAAGGAGTTTAACATAGTGAGACAGCTTTAAAAAAAGTAACTGAGATCTTGCTTTCTCCATTGCTTTTTTTAAAGCTGTCTCGCTATGTTAAACTCCTTTAACATAGCGAGACAGTGTGTTAAAAGCAACGGAAATTCTCCATTGCTTTTTTTAAAGCTGTCTCACTATGTTAAATGGGTTTAACATAGCGAGACCGTTTGCAAAAAGCAACGGAGATCTTACTTTTTCCATTGCTTCCACCCACAGCTCTGATGTACTGCGTAAGCATACGCATGCGCAGTACATCAGAACTGCCGCAGAATACCAGACAGCTGCGGAAGGGCAGCAAGGAGGCATTATACAATGCCATTATTTAAGAAAAGTAATTATTTTTTTTTCTTAAATAATGTCACTGTATAATAGCAATAACCCACTTCTGGGCATGGGTAATGCTGGATTTACCCACGGTTGTCTTTGTCTGACCACTCGGGCTTCACCCTCATGACCAAACCACACCAACCATGGGTAAATCCAGCATTACCCACACCTAGGCGGGGGTTATTGCTATAATGTTGTACATGAGGTTAGGTGGTAAAAATATGTATGAGAATGTTAAGTCATAAATTTTGTGTAAATTAGTTATTTCAAATGAACCTCTGGCTTGTTACCAATGGCATATCATAGGGTATTACTACCTGTATAAGTGACCACAAGAACAAACAGATGCGATTTCAGTTTGGTAATTTACCTGAATGATATAACCTCAGAATGTAGTACTGTTGTATTGTTCTGGACTGTCAGCAGCGAAACTGTCATTTAAGTGCAGATTCACTGTTACAGCTTAAATCAGAAGCTGACAACTTCATGCAACAATTACCAGAAGGCAGACAATGACTGCACATTTTATAACTAAAAAAGGCAGATTTTCTTATCTTGTACAATAACAATCAAATTACCTTCCAGGCTGTGTTCTTGTTTACCTTGGCAACATAGCCTAGGCATTGATCTTAAAACATGACGGATGAGATGTGATGCTTAATCCCTGTCACACCCACTTTACCTACCTTTTTGTCATAAATGACTGATGAGAGTAATTTGCAGTAGAAGAGTAGCTGATTAAAATTATCGACAAATGGAGAATTGATAAAGAACTAACAAGTGAACACAGTGGCACGGTCTGTAATATTAAGCCATGATGCCATCATAACAATATTAAAATCAGTATGAAAATGGAAAAGCTACAGCATTTGGACAAATTTTGTTGCAACAAGCTTGCATGGCAACTTGGATGTTTTGTGCATTTGAACAGTTTCCTTCCCATAAGAAAATAAATTATTGCTTTAACACACAAACCTAAATGTTTTCTTTTAATGACATCGTATCTGTGATTCAGGGATGCAATTGTAAGCAGTTTTCAACTGAATAATCAAACTCTTCCCTCACCTAAATGATTTTCCTTTGAAAGGAATAATCACAGATAAGATTAGGTTCAGAAATTGATTATTATAGGTATAACCGATGACTGGGTATGGTATATTGAAGATTTACCCCATACCTTCCAATCATACCTAATTACTCATTTTTTACTGAATTTTAGGGTCCAAATAATGGGGTGCCACAATTCCCAAGTGGCTCCCCTTAATTTCAGGTTTTTCTGGCTTTTTTTATTTTAAAAAATTTAGTTTGGCGTTTTGAGCTGAATTCTTCATGTGCGGATTGATGTCAGCTCCGTGAAATGGCAGGCTAGCCTATTGGAGATGAGCAATAGCTCATGTGCATGTATTTCCAGCTGCTCCAGCAAGCCAGAGGGGAATGTGTAACCATGAGTATTTATTATGCAGTGGCACTTGAACGGAGGCTGGATTTATTTATCATGTCGCGGCTTGAAAGGGAATATGTAGCTGCAGAAATGGTGGGAGCCACGAGTATTTATTATGTGGCGGCACTTTAACGGAGGCTGCATTTATTTATCATGTTGCGGCTTGGAAGGGAATATGTAGCTGCAGAAATGGTGGAAGCCACAAGTATTTATTATGTGGTGGCGCTTGAACGGAAGCTGCAGGAACAAGCAGAAGACTTCACAGATTTACTTTTGAGAGGTAGTGTGTGTGTGTGTGTGTGTGTGTGTAAGTAGCCTTTTATGATGGAAATGTTTTGAATTGGGCAGTTTTGTCATTATTGGTTCATGCATTTTATTTCATTGCCTACTGGAAAAATGTTCAAACGATAAATTTAAAATGCGCTCTAAGTCTAACAAGTGTGCTGTCTTATACAAGGAATATAATTTAATAAAGTCAGGAAGGTGTATGAAAGAACACCTGTATGTTTCTTGTTTTGTGTTGCAAAGGGCCTATGATTTGCAAACAGCCCAAAGGTAGTCTTTATCCACCACTGGTCAGATGCATTTTCTTTGGATGTGGTGTGAGTTTCAATGCTGTTTCAATGAATGTGAGCTTCAAGGGCAGAGAAGATTTAATGCTACATCCATTTTCATTGTGAGATAGTATTGCTTTGTTTAGCATATATCTAGTAGTGTTTGTGCATTGTGCTGTGAAATGTAAAAATAAAATCCAAGTAATCATTGTAGAAGTAAAGCAGTATGCACATTAGTGTTTGTGATAAATGGGGCAAAATAGCCAGGTAATGGGACATTGGAATGGCTGCAGGGAGACTCTGGTGCCATAGTTTGGTTGTCTGTTCTTCAGTTTGCATTTGAAGGTTGGTATTACACAATTCCATTGGAGTGGGTGGGGTTATGTAGTTATGTATGCAGATTTTATGTTAATCAGCATACAGATTTGATCCTATTTTTCATGCGCCTTGTCCAGATTTTTGATATTTCTAAGTTGAGAGGCATGATTTACCCACTGTTGCTGTGGTTTAGTCATGAATGCAGATATTGTTTATTATACAGTCACATTATTTAAGAAATTATTTACTTTTCCTAAATAATGTTTTTTTTATAATAGCGCCATGG